>NW_003302554.1:12068972-12216472 GCF_000004255.2 Arabidopsis lyrata subsp. lyrata
CAAGACTCGCGATCGCCTGATAATTACCACCACTTGTTGAATGCTTGAATGAAGTCGCGGAATCTTCGAGGATGTTCCAGTCGGGTTCTATAGGCTCTAGAGGCAGCCTCATTTGTCCTGGAACTACAAACCATAAAACCAGTTTCAGGTTTCATATACAAGAACTGATGTTTTAAAGAAGTTATTTGCTGTCTGACTATCTTTATGTACCTGAGACATTGTCAAAGCTATTTGAAAAAAAACTCTCATTGGAGAAAGATGCATCGAGTACAGAACCCGGGCTAGTGTACTCACTGTTTGCATTTCCAACGGGGCTCCACAACTCATTTTTGCCTTTCCTCTGCAAGAAGCAAGAAGCATAATGAATAAAGAGATGGGGAAATACTTAAAATGGAAGTCTTCGGAGATTATAAACATACCCGATAAGCTGTTTCTGCGTAAGGCATATCGATATCTCGATTATAACGCTGCTCCAAAGCTAAAGAAGATAGCAATTCATGGAGAATCAAAGAGGCTGATTTATTGGGAAAAACACTTTCTCCTTTGGCCTCATCTTCTTCCTGAGAAGCCAATTCTTTCAACTTTTGCTGAATCAACCCGAGAGTACCTACATCAAGCGGTGGCCTTTTCGTAAAGGATGGTCTTGGAACACGTTGAACTCCTTTTCTCTCTTTAGTTTCTCTACAGCATTGGCTATTATTTCTGTGAAGTGAACCAAGTTTCAGTGATGGAAATGCAGTTTCATTGCTACCGCTGGGGCCATTACTAAAAGCGCAAGAGCATTCACCATCTAACCTTTTTGACACTGGACTCGTAAAGCTACTTCCTCGTCCGTGACCACTATCACAAGCTAGCCTCCTCTTCCGTCCTGGCGTGCTTAATACCGATCTACTACTAGACTCCTCAACTCTAGTCTGAGATTTTCTCTGCAGATTCAAATCAGAGTTTTCAAATTTAACCGGGGACTTCGAGTGATGACTCCTACTAGTTGAACCTCTATTCATAGCTATAAAGTCCTTCTCTTTACAGTTGATAGCATTTGCAGGTGAAGAACAACCTCTTTTACTTGGTAAGGCAAAAGATCGAGCTTCTGGAGGAAACCTGTCCTCCCTATGCAACACCTTATTATGATAATCTCTGTTTCTAAAACCCGGCAGCGACATTTCATCCTTTCCATGCTTCCCATTGTAGTCATATCGAGCACGGTGTAGAGCTTTCCTCACCACTTGATCTGTACTGTCTTCATTTCTCCAAAACACATTTCTTTTACTCCGTTGAAATGGAGTTGATTCAGAAACACACGCCACGCTCTTACCAGTTTCTTCAACTACCGGACTCGAACCATTAACATCAACCAAGCTACCACAAGCTTTACAAGAAGCAACATTATTATTATAACCACATTGAAACTCAGGTGAAACAACTTCAACCGGCTCTTTCCCAGCATTTTCAAACCTTCTAAACCCCGAAGAACCAGGATAAGCAATAGCGCATTTCGCATTTCTCTTCCCCGGTTCAAGAATCCTAGCAGCAGCATCAATCAACCTAGAACTTCTTCTATTCAACCTCGGACTTCTAACAGGAGAAGCCAGTTTCTGATGCTGATGATGACTATTATACTGATGATGTTTCCTTACTCGAGTCAAAACATTCTTGATCTGCAACGCATCAGAACCAAACTTCTTCACCGCAACACGCCTATCACAAACTCCCGTTGTTCTCTGCATCTTCTGTGGCCTTAACTTATCAAAACCACTCTCTTCTTCTTCTTCCCCATCAAACAAGTCACATTTATCGGTACCTTGAATCTGCGAAAACAACTGTTTCTTCTTCTTGTTCTTCCCTTTGTCTCTATGACTAGATGGCATTGATTCAAGTCCCATTAAACGTGCTACTAAACTAGGAGATCTCATTTCATGCTTTTTAAGCTCTCCAACTTCACCTCTATTTGGAAAACTTCCTCTGTTCTCATCATCAATCTATCAATTCAACACAAATACAGAAAAAATCAACAATTACTCAAATCAAAAACTAAAGATATAAACTTTAACATAAAGGAGACATAATCACCAGATTAAGCTTTGACTTTAACATCTTCTCATTCCCTCCAAACCTCTTCGAAACTTGTTTTCCTGACACAACCATAGATAAACTCCTTCATTACACACAAGCTCAACAACAATCACTTTCAAACATAAACTGAGACAGAGACAGAGACTAACCAGGAAGAAGTGATTTGCGAGAAAAGAGTTTCTTTTTAGCAAAACGTCGATTCCAATCAAAGAGCTGGAAGAAAACACCGACACAACCACCAAGTCGGTTTGGTCGTTTCTCAGTTATAGCCGCACACGGCGCCGTCGTCTCCTGTAACTCTCCCGTCATAACGAAACCCTAACAAACCCACAAGCTCAGAGATATCTCAAACACAGTAAAAAAGTCTCCTTTAGAGACACATTGTCTCAAATTCCATAACTTTATCACATAATCAAGAAAGAAGCAAAAACCCAGAGAAAAAAAAAGAACAAAACTTTCTTTGAATTCTGATTCTTAAAAGAAAAAAGAAAAAGTCACTCAGCTTTTGTGAGTTTGTGGAATCTCTCAGAGATGAATGTACATCAAGAAGACAGTTGGAAAATCAAGAAAACGACAATGGTACTACAGTAGAAGAAGAAAGAAACAGAGCTTTTTTGGAAGAATGGAAAAAGTTTATGTGTCAAGAACTGAGAACTCAACGGGTAAATATTCGCAATTGAGAGTTTAAAAAGTGAAAGGAGACAAAAGCAAAACGATAGTGACGAGAAGTGATTGAAAGAGAGATGAGTAAATCTTTCTGTTTTTTTTTTTTTTCTCTGTGAAAATTATTACTGTGATTCTCTCTGTTGTCACTGACGGTGAAAGGAGCTCGAGAGAGATTGTTACAGAAGAAAGAGAGAAGCATGCGCACAAAAGGTTAAGTAGCTGATACAAGTAGACTAGAGAAAAGACTCAAAAAAGAGAAACAAAAATGGAGATTAGTTTTGAGTATATGTTTAGAGAGTAGAGATTAGAAGCGTAAAAATGTGGTTCCGGACAATAAGGGTTAAAGGTTCGAGGTTTCTGTTTCTCTCGTTTTTGAGGAATCCAGCTTCATCTGTAGTCCGTTTCTCAGTTCCAACTTTGTATTGGTTTTTGTTCCAAACTGAAATAAAAACTTAAGTGTTTTTTTAACTTTTTATAACTAATATTGATAAAGGAAAAAGAAATATGATATCATGATTTTTTTGTGGCCAATCGAGTCAAGACATGTGGACTACACTTCGATTATAACTATTTTGTGTCAAAAGAAAGGAAAAAAAAGAAAATAATTTTGAAGAGGCTAAACAACGACCTGACCTTATGGATGATGACCACAGTGTGATGGGGTTTTAGAGGTTGTGGTACTAGCTTGTCTCCTAGGGCAATAACAAATATAATATAGAGCTGCAAAATTTTCGGTTATAGGTGACGAATCAGAATTTTTTTTAGTCTAGACTAAAGTGTGTGTGAGGATTATCTATTTGTTAAAGGACTTTTTTTACGTCCAATTGTTATGTTTAGGTTCATGGACAAAATTTTATCATTGTATCAAGTGATAGTAAGTACTCAAGGTGTGGATTCACAAAATATCTATGAATTAGCGAAGGTTACGACCAATATAATGAGTCAAAATTGTCAAATAATAATGGGATCATAAAAAGAACTTTCAAAGCTTATGAAATTTTCATTAAATTTTTAAAATTTTCTTTTTCCAAAACTGTTCATCATGATTTTCTTTTAAAGTATATCAAATGGATTCTCAGAAATTATCGTGCGAGTTACAAATGGTTACGAAAAAATCATATTTTAATCGTTTTTGCAAGTTTCTATAATGTATTAAGAGTTTTTTTTTTTGACATCCCAATAACAATAAGGGTAGTTTGTAAGAAAAATTTTGGATGTTATTATTTTGGTAATGGATAATTACAAAATGTTTTTGCAAATTGAATACAAAAAAGACCATTTACAAATGTCTTTTTTTTTTAATCAAGAGGTTCTCTAATTCTATGTGATCATAAATTAGAGCAAGTAAATTAGTCTCTTCTCCAATGACAAGATTTGAACATATAACCTAAAGTGTAATTCATTTGGAAGGTCCTTGGTCCAACCAATAAAGGACTCCTAAATTACGAACATCATTTTCTTTTATATATAGTCGAGATATCAAATAAGCTCGATTCAGATAATCAGACGGCTCTAGTAATCTGCTTTTGGGTAAGTGTATATCGTTCAATATTCACTTAGACTTTTTATCAAGTACTATATGTGTATATGACTATATCCAACGTTGTTGCAAGTTTGTATTACACTAATCAAGAGTCAATAGCTTCATTATTTGTAGACTTTAGTGTCTAGGAAAAATGTATAGTGAACTATATATATAAGTGGGTAAAGTATATACGGGAAAAAAGTTTGAAATATTAAGTGTAATAAGACAGAAAAAGCAGAAGTTGCGTCTTTGTCCGAGTCTGACGAATTCTGAGATGTCACGGACAATAACCCATACACGCTACGAATCTCAAGCATTCCCCCACTTCTATCTAAACACAGTACCAATTATTTTTCTTCTACTCATCGATCATATATATATACACATACTTCCAAATATAAAAATATTTGGTTAAGCTATATATTGGAAATTGTTAGTAACATAACTGTTTGAAAATTTCCAACACGAAACGATGCTAAAGGAAACAAAAAAAAAAAAGGGATCAAATTTTGTCCGAAAAATGAAGAAAATAGGAAACCCAGTTTTACTATTTGCAAAAAGTAACAGTTTGGCCAAGATGAAACAAAACAAAAATTCCTGGTGCTTTCTCTAGAATACTGTGGTTTGATGAAAACATTAAACATCTATCATGCAGAAAGTTAAATAGTTTTCGTGACTTTCTTTTTTTTTTTGGTAAGCAGTTTTCGTGACTTTCTTATCGAACAGTATATGATGTTTTTTTTATTGTATAAATGATTATATATATTTTTTTTGAGCAAAGTCTAATTTCCATTAAACGTAATTAGGTTTCCATACAGAGAGATAAAAGGGCCTCTTTTGCCGGCGCATCGGCTTGGCAATTTTGAGTGCGAGGAATGTAATTGAAAGGGCAAACATTGAAATCAAGAGATAGATAAAGGATGTCGTGGAGAATCCCGTGAAACTCCTTCTGTGGGAGTTTCGAATTGATAGCTTTGACTAGAATCATCGAGTCTGAAGCGAAAGAAACGTTGGTGAGTATAAATGATTATATATTACAATTACATGTTCATATTGCTTATGAATGTGTGTTTTATATTTGCTCATAATGAGATACATTATACTAATATATTGATAATGACTAGTTAATAGTTAATACGGAGAACCGAAAATTTGATTGTTGCCAAAGGCTAACATAAAAACATATGAGATAATATATAAGATAACATAATATTTTAATTTATAGATGTCTATATATAAAGAACAAATTATTTTGAATTGTGTATGCATCACATGACGCTGAATTGTGGATACTAGAAAAAAATATTTTTGGTACAAGAGAAATATGACGTGCTGAATTGTAGCTAGATAATTGGAAAAATAGTTACTATAATATGAAGATATATAAAATTATTTTTCAGTATAGCCGTTCAATTTACGGACCTACCTTTTTCCAAAATATATGTAGCAATTTTACGAATTTATACACACATACACTTTCAATATAAATTATTTTTTAGCTGTAAATAGAAAATTGTTAGTAACACAACTGTTTGAAATTCCCAACTCGAAAGGATTCCAAAAGTAACAAAAATAAGTAGGGTTAATGAGGAAAATGACACAATATTTTTGTTAAAACGAAGGAAATAGTAAGTCAATTTTACTATTTGCGTTAAATAATAATTTGACCAAGATATATGAACAAAAAGGAAATTCCTGGAGTTTTCTCTAGAACCATGTGGTTTGATCAAACATCATGCGGAAAATTAAACAGTTATGGTGATTTCATTTTTTTTTTCTTTTGACGCAACAGTATATGTGATGTTTTAAACTGTATAAATGATATAGGGTATTTATAAAACTTGACCACAAACAATCCATAAATTAGTTCTCTCTCCTCCCTATTTTTGACTCTACTGTATACATATGTAAATGACAATAATATCCTTAACTATCAACTAATGTTTCTGTTCTTTTTATTCCTCTCTTTTACTTCTCTTTAGTTCTCTGTATATATGTACCATTTTCATGATACCACAATTGCACGACGGCAAGATGAAAATGAATTCAGAAAAAAAAAACCACTAAAAACAAATTTTGTCCTTAAAAGCAAACCGGTGAACTGTGTGGTTCACTTGTGACAGTGATGGTATTGATTGACAAAGACGAAACATAAAAGAGGGGAATGATATCGTCAACGACAACGACGATTATTGTATTTTTCCTGGTGACAGTTGCGTGTCGAAGTGAGAATGTTCGATTTGATTTTGTGGTAGAGAAAGACGGTCAACAATGGTGGTTTCAATTTTGATTTCGTGAAAGCTGAGGCCATGATGCGATGGTTGTAAATCAAGTTGCTCGTTTCGAATCCCGTCATAATTGTGCAATGATGAATTTGACAATTGGGATTTTGATGAGGTTAATCGATCAAGAGAGAAATGGGTTTCGTCGGGATTGTCGTATGTTTTTGGGTTTAATTTTGCTTTGTAACTAACAATTTAATTAGCATCGTATATAAAAATGCTAACATATAAGTTAAACGTGATAACTAGGTTATCAGAATAAAGAAATAATGCTAATGTATAAGTTAACGGCAATAACTAGATTATTAGAGTAAATAAACATGTTAATACATAAGTTAACCGATATCAATCAAATAATAAATGATTTAACATGATAAATATGAATTTATCACATAACTTATAACTTATCGCGATATAATATAATTCACATTGTTGATCAATTAAATAAATACAAAAAATTAATGTCTCCTTTTTGCTACTAGTGATGAATAAGTGTTTCCAACGTCGGATGAATAGTTTTTACCGTGTTACTGTTTAATAAAAACATGTTATTCAAAGCTATATCAACATAAAATAATATGTATCATGCTAATCAATTAGCTAAACTCTTTATCTTGATATTTTTTTTGTTACCGTATAAATGTGAAAAGGGTATTTTTGGCATTAGTTTGAAGCAGATGAAAGAGAACTAATTAATTAGTCTTCAATGCCAGATCTTGCATTATCTTTTCGTCTGTGGTTTAATATTTTGTTGACCCAATGATATATCTTATAATTACAAATTTTGATTGTTGCCAAAATACTTACTTAAAATAATATGGGATCATTTTTATAGTATTAGTAAAGGAAATGTTATTTAAGGTTATAAAAAAAAGTTATTTTAAAATTCTATAAATTTTTGTATAACAAGATCCATTTTTTGTTATTTGTAGTGGATGTAACTTGTCAACATATTTTTTAACCACATCACTAAATAAAATCAATGAATTAAAAGTAAGGTTGCTAATCGTTTGCCATGTGACATCCAAATAAACAACATTCGGTCGCAGTCATTGATCCTGCCAAACAAAAGCCCATATAAAACCATTCTTGTAGTCTAATTTTTGAAATATTCTTCACTTTTTTTTTTTTTTGTACAAAACATAATTTCATTCAAACTCAACTCATAGGTAGTACAAAGTTTAAACAGTCATGTAAAAAGAGGTCCCTAAAGCATGATTCCAAGTCTCCATCTACTAATCGCCGGCGAGAAGAATCAAGTTAGATCCAATTCTTAGTCGGCAAGAAGAATCGAGATGATAAGAGAAGTGGGCCCGCATATTTTCTTAACCATACGCGTTTTATGGTTACGTGTCATTAATGTTATTGGGTTCAGTTAATATGAGCTTAAAATAGGCTTGTATCATGTTTGTAATATTCCCATTTGGGTTTTCATATAATGAAGTTAGGCCGACAAAAAAAAAAAAAAGTTTAAACAAACATCAACCTCATTGTTGGAAACATCAAAGAGAAGTAGAGTAGACAAAACAATGATATTCTTGAAATATAGTAGACAATGATGTGTGTCACAAAAGAATCTGGTGAAAGCGATAAGAAACTCAAAGACTAGCCAGCTCTCCATAGTGTTCTAATGGAAATCACGGCAACATGAATATGTTTCCTCCAATTTTCGTTTGTATTTCAGGGTCGAGAAAGCAATGTGTGTCGATGTTATTGCTAAAAAATGGCATCTAAGTTTACTATGTATGAAGTTGTTATAGATGTTAGTACTCCAGACTGGCTTGTTACTGTCATTGGAAAAGAGATTAGGGAATATGTATAAAGTAACCATGAAACCAAAAAGATTTAACAAACTAACCATAGGCAACAATATTTTGTCGGAGATGTAGATGCAATTACTGAAGTAATCTTTTCTTTTTATCTTTTTATTTCTCAATTCTTCTTCTCCAGATTTCTGTAGTTTCAGCCAGCAGCCTCTCAATTCTTCTTCTCTAGATCTCTGTAGTTTCAACCAGCAGCAACTCCGGTCCAATATTTTGTCAGAATCTCGATGAAACATTGATGGCTTGTAAGGATTCCCTGTCAATCTCTCTCCCCATTGCCTGGTTCTTCCTATTTCTCTAACATCCTTCTCATATTTTTTCCTTTCCCTCATACCAGAACTATGGGCTGACCAAATTTCAGTTTCTCCTTAGAAACTCCACAGTTGCAGATTCATTTTTTGTGAATTTTTTACGGAACTTCATGTAATGTTTTCTTATGCAGCAATATCTTTGTTTTCAACATGCTATTTTTTTTTGCCATGTAAATTTCCAATATGTCATTTTTTTTTTCCTTTTTTGACATGCTATTCATTTCAAAAACACATTAAATATTTACAAATTTCAAGGTTTTTCGTTCGGAGGATGCGCTTTTTAATTTGATTCATGCAATTTCTTAAAATCACCATGTAAATTTTCAATATGTCATGCTTTTTTTCTGTCGACATGCTATTCCTTTCCAAAACACATTAAATATTTACAAATTTCAAGACTTTTCGTTCGGAGGATATGTTTTTTTTATTTGATTCATGCAATTTCTTAAAACCACCATAATTTGTTTATCTTTTCTTTGATTTTCGCTTGTCAGATCTTCTCCAATATCATACTCCATAACCACCTCTCTCACATAAACCACCACCATATCCACCTCACGACGACCACCGCCACGAGATCCATAATCTTTATTATGCCTTTTGCATCCTACCAACGCCATCTGAGCCTGGCCGGACACTGGATCTCACGCCAAAACAATGGTATCATTTCACACTGGATCTCAAGCCATGATCTTAATCGGAATAATCTCGGAGATCATATCGTCGTAAGTTTCATACTTGTTTAACAAATGGTTTATTTTGTAAAAACTATGATTTTACAAAGTTAATTAGTCTTTTCTCTACCATATCCCACCACATAAAAGTTACTTTCTTAAGATTTCTAACACATGGTTATTTTTGTTAATTCTTTCTCGGTCAAAGGCTACTTACTAATATTACCCAAGAGATTATGATGACATTTGTACTTTGCTATCTAGTTTGAAATACAAATACAAGTAGAATTTTTTGAGTCTAAGGAAAATATGATTTCCAAAATATATAAGAGTTTGACAACTCACTTTCTTTTTCTTCTTATTACACATGGAAAAGATGTTGGGCTTATGAGCACTTTCCAAGCCCATCCAAAATAGTAACCAACCATTCATCTATATCTACTAAAAGATAAATAACAAAAAAAATTGGTCTCAATTATTCAATTGGACTTGGTTCAAAGTTGAGATTTGAAGGAAACCAAACCGGTTCTTCGTAAACCAAAGGGGTTTAGAGTGAATTCGTGGAACCTACTTTTTTATATATTCTCTCTGTTTCAAAATATATGATGTTTTAGGGATTTTTTTTTGTTTTAAACTATGGATGTTTTACAAACTTCTATGTAACTTTTAAATATATTTGATATCTTATGACCATTTGTATTCTGCAGTCTTTAATATCATTGATTGAATTTTTTAAAATTAAATATTAAATAATAATTTTAAGAGAAAAATAACTTTATTAAAATGTGTGTTTTTAACTCAAACATCCTATATTTTAAAACAGAGAGAATAATAAATTAATCTCTTGTTACGCATACAAAAAGATGTTGGGCTTTGATCTTACAAACCACAAATTTTCCATGCCCATTAATTTTTTGACAATTGCTTTTTCATTTTCCGAGAATCCTTCAACTAGGCCTGTAAACGGAGCGGATATCCATTTTTTTAAGTTATCTGTATCCGTATATGTGTCCGTATTATCCGCCAATTTAGTATCTGTATCCGGATCCGGAAATTTTAGATATCCGGTATCGGATATTTGTTAAAAATCCGAATATCCACGGATATCCGCGAATATCCAGAAATAGTGTTTTAAAATCCTAAAATCATTAATATTATACATAAAAAGCTTAAAATTTTTATAAAATAGCTAGAGGTTGATTATATATACAAAACATTACAAAAACAAAGAATTTATTAAAATAGGAAAAAGTATTAAAAGATTCAAGTGGTGTTCTTAAAAAAATGACATTAATTAACTTCTTAAATTCTTCTTAGATATTTATTTTTATTTTTTATCATATGATTTATTTATTAACATTGAAAATAAAGTAAAAACAATTAAAAATTTGGAATTACAAGTTTTTTGGGCTTTAACACTTGAAAAATGAAGTCATAAGGCTTTTAAGTTATAATTTTTTTTTTTTTTTGCCGGATATCCGTTATCCGGCCCAAATTTTAGGATTATTCGTATCCGTATCCGTATCCAGGATATCTGTCATTTTACTATCTGTATCCATATCCGTTTTTGCCGGATATTCGTTTTTTCGGATCAAAAACCGGATACGGATATCCGCGGATAACGGATATAAATCTCAGGCCTACTTCAAACCATTGGAGAATTATTCTTCTGATTAACGAGAAATTTTCGTGGAATGTTGGTGAAAATATGCTTTAGACGACTAACTTCTCCTTGACCCTTATAAATAGAAAGGCAGAAAGCAAAACTAAATACTTTCTCTAGAAACAAAATTTAGAATCAACATATTTTTTTTTTCGAATGCCATGACAATCTTAGCTTAAGAATTACTTTATCTAGAAACTGTCAAATTTTTAAGATGGATAAAAAAACAGCTTAAAACGGTTTCATCAATAACAAGATTGGACCACATGCTTTTTTCCATGTACGTGCCATATGAACAATTCAAGGTTTCGACCAACCTAACATTTCTTTTTGGCATATAACCAACCTAGCATTTTTTAATATTCAAAAGTATGATATCTTGGTGTTGCATGAATTTGAATAATAAAGTTTATATAATATATATTATGTAATTATTTCTGGTTTTGTTTGCACGTGGTTTTGGACTTTATATATATATATATATATATATATATATATATACGGTTAAATACATGTGTATGCATGAATATGTGTTAATTAATGATAATTGAACTCAACTCTCTATATTTGCTTAACGCCTTGCTTGATTGAGGTTTAATTATTTCTTGAGCCTAGTAACCGAACCAACCTAGGATTCGCCGAACCGAAATCAAATTGAATTTCAGAATATATCGAATAAACCGAGCATAATAGCTGAACTCAAAATTGGTGTAACAAATCAAATTGCACAATGTCGGTAAATTTATTAAAATTCAATATTTTTATAGAAATATGAAAAATACATCTAAACAAAACGCCTACAATGATTAATTAAAACGACTTATTTACTTATATTTTCATCAGCTTTTTCCTAAAAACTAATCAAATTTGAACATAACCAAACCGAATCGAAATAAAATTGGGTTCTAGTGTTGATTTTAATATTTTTTTGTCAACATCTTTTATAATGAAAACGGTTAAAAATCCAAACCCAAGGAACATAGTTTACATAGCTAATATTTGAAAGCTTTTACAAAACTTAGAAGATAAGAATGGAGAAGAAGAACTTTTGTTATTATTATCAACTCAACGTTTACAATCGTAGTACATAGACTATATAAAGACAAGGCTCTCTAATGATAGTACGCCAGGTGTCCTTAGCTGCACATGATGAGAGCATCAAATCTGTTATTGAGGAAGCTTCTTGGAAGGCTCCTTTGCGCTGAGAGCACACAACTTTTGTGTGTTGGTTTTGGCGGTAACACCTGAGAAGACTGAGAGATGGGCTTTGACTGATCTGAGATCGAGTGGGCTTGTGGTAAAGGCCCAACTTCGGTTTTGCTTACCAAAGCCAAAACCTCTGTTTGAGGCAGAGTCTTCTTCTCTTCAATACACCCCCTCAAACTTGTTGTCGGAGGATTGGAGACACCAAGTTTGTATCGCAAGGAAAAGAACGGCTCCTGAGCAAGGGACTTCGTGAATATATCAGCCAGTTGATGTTCAGCTGGAATGTGTTTGACAACAAGAGCACCATGTGCTACTCTTTCCCGGACATAGTGGAAATCCACATCAAAATGCTTGGACCGTGAATGCAGGGCAGGATTGGCTGTGAGATAAACTGCAGAGAGATTATCATAGTACATTTCAGGAATCTCAGATTCAGGAATACCTAGAGATTGAAGCAGAGCAGAAATCCATTTGAGTTCAGAGGCTGCAAAGGACAATGTTCTGTATTCAGCCTCAGTGGAAGACTTTGAAACTGTTGGGTGCCTTTTTGCAGACCAGGAGATGATGTTGGTGCCAAGAAAAGTGCAAAAGCCTCCAGTTGATCGTCTAGTGTCCTGGCATCCAGCCCAGTCACTGTCACTATACGCTCGTAGAGTAGAATCTGTATTGGCATTGATGTCAACTCCCATATGTATTGTACCTTTTAAATACATGAGGATACGCTTAAGAAGATGGAAATCAGCAACAGTGGGCTTGTGCATCTTTTGGCACACAAAATTCACTGCGAATTGAATATCTGGTCTTGTTAACGTCAAGTACTGCAGTTTCCCAGCCAAACTTCGAAAATAGGTAGGATCTTCAAAAATTTCATCTTGTCCAGAGACTTTATCAAGCTGAAGTGGTAATGGAGTAGGCATTGGTGCACAATCAAGCATTCCAGCTGTTACAAGAAGGTCTTTAGCATACTTCTCTTGATTCAAAAACAAACCATCCTTGTGAAAATGAGCTTGTATTCCAAGAAAATAATGTAATGGACCAAGATCTTTCATACGGAACTCTTCATTCAGACAAACCAAAAACTCTTGAATCAACTGATCATTGTTACCCGTGAGCACCATATCATCAACATACAGAAGAAGGAACATCATGTCATTGCCTTTAATGTAGACAAAGAGAGATGGATCTGGAAGACTGCAAATGAAGCCGAATTTTAATAGATACGTACTGAACTTATCAAACCAAGCACGAGGAGCTTGCTTGAGACCGTATATAGCCTTTTTGAGTTTACATACGAAGTCTGGTCTGTTAGCATCTTCAAATCCCGGAGGTTGTACCATATACACTGTCTCCTCTAGATCACCATGCAAAAATGCATTCTTTACATCTAATTGCTTAATGTTCCAATGTTGAGTGACTGCGAGATGAAGTACAGAGCGTACCGTAGCAGTTCGCACCACTGGACTGAAGGTTTCAACAAAGTCAACCCCTTCTTCTTGGTCATAACCCTTAGCAACCAGTCTTGCTTTCAACCTGTCAAGACTTCCATCAGAGTGTAGCTTTGTTTTAAAAATCCATCGACATCCGAACACATTTTCAGCCATATCCGGAGGAACCAGATCCCAAGTATCAGTTTCATGCATTGTAGACATTTCTTCTCCCATTGCACTAGTCCACCCTGGGTCTTTCAATGCAGACTTCACTGTCTTAGGCTCAGGATAGTTTTCTTTGACCGTGAACAATGCATATTTAGGATTAGGCTTAACAATTCCTGCCTTTGCTCTTGTAATCATTGGATGAGAAGATGATGTTGCAGTAGATGGATCAACAGAGGAAGCTGCTGAAGTACTTTGTTGTTGAAGTAATGGAGGAAAGTCACTTTCAGTAAAGAGAGAACCACAGTCTTCTGTTGTTTCTGGTATAACTGGATGAGTAAGTGTAGAATTTGTAGTTTCCACAGATGATATAGCCGGTGGTGATGAATGAGGAAGCTTAGATGTGTCTATCCTACTCGAAGAAACATGAGAGCTGTTGCCTATAGAAGTAGGATCAAAGCCTATCGTACCCCCAATACTCTCAGTTTCTTGAATAGGAGAAGACACAGCAGCAACATTCTGAGAATCAATAGCAGTTGAAACTTTGGTATTACCAGACTGCCAAGCTGAAAGTAATGGAGTATGAGCCTGAGACTTGTAGACATTATACTCCTCTGAATAGGGAAAACGATTTTCTGAAAATAAGACATGTCTACTTATATAAACTTTACCAGAAGGAGGATGAAGACACCGATAACCTTTATATTTCTCATTGTATCCCAGAAAAACACAATGGAGAGACTTTGGATCAAACTTGTTAACACCATAAGGACGTAAGTATGGGTAGCAAGAACAGCCAAAGACTCTTAAAGAGGTATAAATAGGAGGCTTCTTATGCAAAACTTCATAGGGACTGACCTTGTTGGTAAGAACAGAGGAAGGCAGTAGATTACCTAAGAAGTTTGCTGTGAAAAAGGCTTCAACCCATAGTTCTTGTGGAGCAAAGCTTTGAAATAACATAGACAAACCCAGTTCTGTAATATGCCTATGTTTCCTTTCAGCAAGACCATTCTGTTGTGGAGTATATGGACATGACATCTGCTGTTTGATCCCTGACTTTGCTAGATGAGTGACAAATCTTGTACTAACAAACTCACCCCCTCCATCACATTGAAAACTCTGAATCTTTAGTTGTAGTTGATTCTCAATTAATTGTTGAAAAGTCAGAAACACTGAATAGAAATCAGACTTGCTCTTGAGAGGATAAAACCAAGTGAATCTTGAAAAGTGATCAATAAATATAACATAGTAACGAAATCCTTGAGGAGAAACAACCGGAGCAGGGCCCCATAAATCACAATGGATGCGTTCTAAGGGCTGAGAAGCAACATAATTTGAAGAAACAAATGGAAGTCTACTGATCTTCCCTAACTGACAAGCTTCACATAGATGAGAAGGTGCCTTATTCATTACTATAGACTTATTGCTTGATAAGAGTTGCAGGATCTCACTGTGTGGATGTCCAAGTCTCCGATGCCAGACTGCTTCACTGGTTATTTGTTGACGATTTGAGTAGAAAGTATCATGAACCTGAGAATCCTTTAGCACGTAGAGATCATTGCGTCTGCTCCCTTTCATGAGGAGCTGTTTTGTCTGCAGATCCTTTATTTGAACCGAATGTGCATCAAAAGTAACAGAACAAGGATAATCAGCTGTTAGCTTGGAGACTGACAAAAGAGATTTTTTGATAGCAGGACAAACCAAAACATCATCTAGTGGTAAAGTACCTTTCAGAGTAGTAGAACCAACATGTGTAATAGGCAGAAAATCACCATTGCCAACTATCACTGAATCTGCCCTTGCATAAGGTTCAACACTCTGTAAAGCAGAAGGAGAGTTTGTAATATGTGCAGTAGCCCCACTATCAGAGACCCATTCATTACCTGCTGCATACTCTTGATCAGAAACTCGCATTGCATTCAAAGCCTGAGCAATATCAGTGTTGTAGTAGTCTTCTTCAAACCGATGATAACACTTGTAAGCAGAATGTCCAAACTTCCCACAGATTTGACATGTAGGTCGGTTATCAGCTTGAGAACCAGTGCTAAACTGCTGCTGAAAACCTCTACCATGAGTTGAATAGGATCCCGAACCTCTACCTCCTCTGTTACCTCCTCTTGATTGACCACGACCTCTGTTGTTACCAGAATATCCACCTCTATTAGAGTATCCTCCTCTATTGTTGTTGGACTGAGATGAAGAATATCCAGGCTTGTCAAAATAAAAGGCCAGATGTGGAGTAACTCCTGTTGCAGACTCATATTGTTGAATCTTATCATCAAAGTTTGTGAGTTTAAACTCAACATCTTCAAAACATGGACCAGGATAGGATTCCATAGATTCTTCAATCACAGTACTAATGGACTCATATTCTTTCCCTAAACCAGTCAATGCACCAGATATCTTTTCATGTTCAGAAAGAGGAGCACCAATAGAATCAAGTTGATCACACAGAGATTTTATTTCAGCTAAATAAACAGCCATAGTCTTGCCTACTTTTGTTGTTGAATGAATCTTCTTCTGGAGATCTAACTTTCTAGTAGCAGAGACTCGGTTATACTTTTTAGCCAGAGAAAACCATACCTCTTGAGATGAACGAAGACCATACACACTCTTAAGAGCAGTTTCTGAAAGAGATCCAAACAGCCAGGCCATGACTAGCTGATCTGATTGTATCCATCTCACAAACTCTGGATTGCTGATCTCTGTAGCTTGGCCATTGTTATGAACCACCAGTGTTGGAGTCGGACGTGAAATCGCCCCAGTAACAAACCCTAAAAGCATCTGACTTGACAAAAATTGCTCAAACTGTAATTTCCAGAGCAAATAGTTGTTGTCAGTAAGCTTTAGAGTCACACACTGAGAAATGGTAACAGTAGGTCTATAAAAGGTTGTAGCATCAGATTGATGCTGAGCTTGAAAAGAAGGTGATAAAGATGGAGATGGTGAAGGAACATGAAATGATGGAGGTGGTGGAAGATTCATAGATCCAGAAGGAGACTGAGAAAAGATGACAGCTGCAGTCTGAGGAATAAGAACTGCAGGATTTGAGACTGGTTGAGAACTCATAGATTGAGAACTCATAGATGCGGAAGAAGAGCTATCCATGGCTCTGATACCATGAAAGCTTTTACAAAACTTAGAAGATAAGAATGGAGAAGAAGAACTTTTGTTATTATTATCAACTCAACGTTTACAATCGTAGTACATAGACTATATAAAGACAAGGCTCTCTAATGATAGTACGCCAGGTGTCCTTAGCTGCACATGATGAGAGCATCAAATCTGTTATTGAGGAAGCTTCTTGGAAGGCTCCTTTGCGCTGAGAGCACACAACTTTTGTGTGTTGGTTTTGGCGGTAACACCTGAGAAGACTGAGAGATGGGCTTTGACTGATCTGAGATCGAGTGGGCTTGTGGTAAAGGCCCAACTTCAGTTTTGCTTACCAAAGCCAAAACCTCTGTTTGAGACAGAGTCTTCTTCTCTTCAATAATATTTTGTGGACTCTGTTGATTCTTTTAAGTTTTAACTAAATTTTTTTAAATCCAAACCGACTGAAGGAAAAACTGAATGCCCAAGCTTTTTCTATTGCATGATAGCATGACCAAAGAAAGTAGTTGTATGTCAAGCATATTGTCTCTTAAGTATTAACGCCCATGCAGTTGTAAATTAAGCTAGAGATTTTCGTCCGTTTATTATGCATAAATTTAAGATATGAATACTTATTTCATGATATTCCATATCTATTTCTACTAAATAAACAGTCACTTTACTAAAAACTGCCACACTCTTCTTCTGACACGTGGCAAAACTTTCAAATTTTGTTGTTTCACTTTCGTAATCCATTTTTCCTGAATTTTTTGACAAAAAATATATAAAATATCTTACCACTTTCTTTCTTAGTAACTTCTTCTTCTCTTCTTTTCCATAACCTTAGATCCTCCATTCTTTCTTCGAAATCCTCCATTTTTTCTCATATTTTTTTTAAATGAGAAGTCGAGAACCATCCACTATCTTTTAATATTTTTTTGTTTTAAATCTATATTAAAAAAATCCACGTTTTTATTTTCTTCATAATCCACGATCCCTAACACAACTTCAAATCTCAAAATCGTTTTATTGCAAATGCAGATGTAGCAGTACTTACTTTTAATGTAAAAACAGTTCCTAATCAGGCCTCAAAATCGTCCTTCATGCTCGACCACGAGTATAATGCGTCCATCAATTCCCGGTCCATCCTCGGCGTTTATTCAATACAAGTAAGTTTTGAAAACAAAGTTTGAATTTTTGTTTTCCTTTCGTTTTTCATTTCATATTCGTTCTTTTCTCCTTCTTTTTTTCTATGATTTTACTTTGCTTTTTATTAGACAGCAAGAGAACAAAAAGTTTGGATCCTCAAGCTTAGCTTCAAAGAAATTAAAATATTATTAGATCCTCAAACCATGATTGGATCATCAAATCAAGGTTTCAATGAAGAAGTTATTTTTAGAACGAAATGGAAAGAGAAGCATGTTCGGTTTGCTAGGAAATTCGGAGATGGAGCAAAGACTTTCCACAACCAGTAACGTATAGATTGACTTTTTATATTTATAATTATGTAGTACGCTCACAAAGTTTGTCGTATTTCATCAATAATTTGTTTGTTTCATATATTTTTTTTAACTATATAAGATAATGGATTCAATGCACTTCTATTTTAAAAAAAAAAACTAAAAACAATATATATTTAATTTTCCCAAAACATTTTGAATTATGATGTAAATTAGTATTTATTTTATCCATGTATAGCAGGGGCATAATATTAGTTATTCGTTAATGCACCATGCATATTATATTATTCTTGATTCAAATGCATGAATCGAACATAATTAGTCTTGTTTAGCCCATATTATACTTAATCCATGTGCTCCAATCGGAATTCAGTCGTAAGTTTCTTAAAGAACCTTTATCATCAAAAAAACTAACATTAATGGTTATTTTCCATACATATAAATTGAAACAAACCTTAAAAAAAAGTTAATCAAGATTCAAACACTTTATCGTACTAAATTGTATGTGGGTCTTACTAAATTTATTCTATACCAAACAAATCAATATTGCAAGAGGTTAATTTAGTCCCAGATTAACATAGTTAGTAGCAAATTTTTCATGTATATATGAATTTTGTTGAAAGGGACACAAAATAAATAACTAATAGAGATAGGTTTATCTCATAAAAAGAAAAACTATGAGGGATAATATTATCCCACATTGGAAAGGACAAGGGATCTTGACTAGTATATAAGATATATGGGTCTCTCCACTCATCGCCAATTGGTTTTGAGTTGGAAGCCCATATTCTAGATTGGCTCTAGCCATTGATCTCGGTATGCTCGTGCATGGATCGTCGGGCAACTATTGGTCGATGGTGGATTGGATTTGGACATGTACGGATCGGACTCTGATACTATATTAGAATATGGGCTTCCAACTCAAAACCAATTAGCAATGGGTGGAGTGACCCATATCCTTTATATATTACTTAGGATCTCTTCCAACTTCCGATGTGGGAAATTATGTCCTAATAAAAACAAGTATCTTAAAAGAAAAGGGAAAATTAGTGACAACCAGATGAGAATAGGATTAAAGTGTTTTTAGTGTCCTACAACCATGTGGCGGTTGACATCGTCCAGATTATAATTGTCATCCATACTTCCTTGTCTTAAAAGTGATCTAATAACAGTGTCAAAATGATAACTTCGTCTTCTTCTTCTTTTGTATTATAGGACAATTGCGAAGAAAATTCCCAATTTTGTATATACAGTAAAACCTCTATAAATTAATAATGTTAGGGCCATAAAATTTTATTAATTTAGAGAGGTATTAATTTATAGAAAGATTTTCCTAATTTGGTAATTTCTTAAAAATTACCATCTAAAAATAAAAAATTTCTTTATAAGCAATATCTTTTTTAAACCAATTGTAAGTAGAGAAGCAATTATTAAGTTTAAAAAACAACACAAATTTTTTTTAATAATAGAGTCATATTTCATTAAAAATTTTACATATAATATTTTAAATATATATCGTAGTAATTCATATATGAAATATATAAATTTATATCATATATATATTAAGTTAAATATACATATATATATATATATAGGTTTATATAATTATTAATTTATGATATAGATGGGACTATACGTTTATATGAGATTTTCAAAAAAAATATTATCTTATTAATTTAGCGAGTTATGTCATATTTTACATTGGTCCCAACTCGGGACCGGAAGAATTTATTAATTTAGAGAGGTTATTAATTTATAGAATATTAATTTATAGAGGTTTTACTGTATCTCAAGATTAGTTTCGTTTTATAGTAACAAATGAAAAGACTTTGAAGTGTGACCTATTTAATATGTGATCATCATCGGTTAGCAGGCTAGAAAAATATTGTACTTATGTAAATTAATTTTGCATATTAACTGTTGCATGTAGTGATATATGTAAGTATGTAACTATGTAAATAAGGTTCCAATAAGAATAAATTTAAGTGCATGTCTTCAAAAAATGAGTTCTTTTAAGTTTCTATAAACTTGTCAGAAACTTATTTTTTTCAATCATGCAACACAACTAATAAAGTTATAAAGAAAATATGACTGGACCATTAGATAGCTATCGACTTTTTGAATTATTGCTAAATGCTCTATCCTTGAACATGTAAAATATATATATATATATATATATATATATATATATATATATATATATATATATATATATTTGTGGCTAAAAATTGTTGAAATCAATAATTTGAATGTGTAGAACCTTTTTTCAGTTTTTTTTTTCTTGAATTATTTATATACTTCTTTGAAAGTACATAAAAAATACAGTATCCTAAAATAAAACGAAGGAAATATAAGATTATGTGTCACGGTTAAGTAGACCGTATTAATTAGAGTTTGTACCGGTAAACCGGATGTGGTTATTTCACTATATATTCTCTACCACATGTAACAGATCATTTGTGAGAAATACAAACTTTTATCTTTTCTTCGATTTCTCACGAATATTAATATGGTATAAGAGCACAATTCTTCCGTTTTTCGTCGCAAATTCCGCCAATTCTTCGAGTTTACTTCATTATCATCTCCATCATCGATTTCATCCATTTCCACCAATTTTTCTTCGTTTTCTTGAATTTTTCACTTTTCCGATCAAAATCCGCTGAATACGATGGTTGCTGTTCACAATTTACCGCGTCGTACTCTGTGATCACGTCGTTCAGATGAAAGAACTCCTCCTATACGCGAATCAACTCCGGCTTCATCGCCAGTGGCTCATAATTCTCCGATTTTCACTCAAATGGCTTCCGATCCTCCGATTGATTACACGGATTTGTACTCTCATTATGCTTTGACGAGTGGAGACAATCCGGGGAATGTTATCATCACCGAGGTATTAGATGGAACCAATTAATCTTCTTGGACTATCGCTATGTCTGTTGCACTCGATGCGAAGAACAAAATGGCTTTTATCGATGGATCTCTTCCTCGACCTCTTGCTACAGTCACTAGTTTTCGTTATTGGTCTAGATCAGTGGCGGAGGTAGGGTGTTAGTAGGGGGTCACTTGACCCCCATAACTTTTAGAAAGTTTTGTTTATTAGGCTTAATTATTTGGTATTTGTTAATAATTTTGTTTAAAATGTTAATGTTGACCCCATTAACTTATCTTCAAATCATGTTTTTGCACCCCTTTTATTAATTTTTTTTTCTATTGACTCCTGTCAAATTTATTTCTGGTTCCGCCACTGGTCTAGATGTAACAGCATGGTGAAGTCTTGGATCTTGAACACTGTGAGTAAACAGATCTATAAGAGTATTCTTCGCTTTGATGATGTGTCTGCAATTTGGAAGGATATTGTCCCACATTGGTTGAGTTTGTGATTTTTGGGTAGTATATGTGTTATGGCAATCCTTCTCCTTTGAGCTAGCTTTTGGGTGTGAGTTAGGCCCACACTAATATGGTATCAAAGCCCAGACCTAATTCTGATTGTGGACCACCCGTGGATGTCTACTCCCACAAACTTCACGCTTCAGATATCCAGTCTTGAGCGTGAAGGGGGTGTGAGAATATTATCTCACATTGGTTGAGTTTGTGATTCTTGGACAGTATATATGTGTTGTGGCAATCTTTTTCCCTTGAGCTAGCTTTTAGGTGTGAGTTGGACCTACAATAAAAAAAATAGGATGCACGTAGACAAATTTACTCTCTACTTTTAAAAAATGACTGGTCCATGGAAGTTGCTTAGGTAAGCAAAAATATTATATTAACGTTTGTTATTACTTGTATTAAAAACTAACAACTAATATGTGTAATTATAGTATCACATCCATAGGTCAATCTGTTGTCTACACTCATTTATACCATTTGAAACTACTATCCACATTTAGACTAACTTGCGAAACCGTTTTGTTTTTGCATCTAACTTGCACGCATATGTATGCACTGGAAATTTTAAAAATTCTACACATAAAGTGAAGGACTACGTACACCCTTTTTTCTTTAGACCATCCAGCCAACAAAACTTCCCTCCAACATAAAAGCATATGGTATATATATATATCCTATTGAAATAACAGTTGGATGGTGCCATCATTGTTTACTTGACTCTTGACTATACCTTTCAAAACATTACTAAGCCTTTGAAAAGTCAGTTTCATCGCAATCAGATTTGGTGTTCAAGATCGAGCCATTCCTAAAAACTACCTAAAAACCATGTTGAAATATATAAATTTAGACATAGTTGTGGTCAACATATTTTACTAAAATTACAAAAGAAGTTTGTAGGAATCGTGTGAACTAACTAAAGATTGTTACGGCCGGTAAAATATAAAAATTATATTCCTTATTAGCAAATTTAAACCGTATAATTGAAGGAAAAAAAACGTAGAAAACAATAAAGGAATAATTGGCACGACGTTAAGCTTAACTTTACATGGAATGATAGAGAGAAAAGTAGAGATTTCACATCAATTATTTCTATTTTTTCCTTTTTCTTTGCATTGCTTTAGTGATAATTCACATTAATTGGCAATACACACCATGTGAGAAATATTCAAAGGAACAGAATAGGACAAGCTCCAAAGATAATTGTTTACCTGTCACTTGTCTTGTCCCACTTTCTAATTGTATTTGATAACTCTCTTATCATTGTTTTCTACAGTTTTATCATTAGTTAGTCACTATTATATTACCAAAATTAGTTTAGTAATAGATTAAGTCAAGGTTATATATATTCCTAACTACTAAATGTACAATATTAGATTATTCAAGTAAACGAATCAATTTAAGTTCATTGATTAAAAACTTGGCAGGACACGGCCGGCTGAAACCTACCACCCCTACTTGATCCACAATCTTTGGTAAGATAAGACTAATTAAACCCATGGGAAGATACTAATTAATTTTGTTTTTCCTTTTAAAAAATTATTGATCTAAGTAAGGTTCACAATCTTTGGTACTAAGAAAATTAATTTAAGTTGGAAATAAAAATTAGAATGATAGTTATAATAAGTTAAATAAGTTTCGATATAAACAATCAAAACATGTTCAAATAACAAAAAATATAACTATAAATATTTAACTTTTTATATCTATTCTATATAACAAATAAGTGCTTCATCTTCAATGATACCAAGAAAATATGATTGAATATAGGTTAAAACTTTATTTAATTCCGATGTAGTTAATTATCTCATCCATGTACTAAAACTCTTTTCTTTTGTTATCTCTATTGCTCTCATTGTAAAATAAGTAGTATTTAAACAAGAATTACTAAAATGAAAAACACACACCTAAATCACTTATATTTTTTTTTCTGTTAAGTACTCCTAAACTATTTAAACAAATGCACATAAATATCTTAATGGTGATAGTTTATCAATAAAGTATCTGAAATTAGCATCCTCTTATTAAAAACAAATCTAAATTTTAACATTAAAAAAAAAAAAACACAAACTAACAAATCAAACAAAACACAATTACACCACAATAGTCTAAAAAATAATAATACTGGCATGGGATCCACAAAACACACTGTCAGAAAATCTTCAGAGTTTCAGAGAACAAGAAGAAGAAGAAGAATAAAACAGTAAAACCAGAAAACATATCTATTCTTACATTTTATCTCTTCTTGTTCTTGTCTCTTCCATTACCAGAAAACATCGAACCAAAACCAAACAAATTCCCAGAAGGAACAACGTTTATAACCGGACTCACTCTAATCCCACCACCTCCATGACTACCATAACTATAACCTCCATAGCTTTTCTTCAATGGTGGTTTCGAAAAACCATTATTACTCAACGAAGACGAAGCAGAGGAAGAAGAAGACAACGATGAAGATTGTTGTAGCTTCACATGTTCGTTGTGTTTCCTTGAGCTGCTCTGTTTTTGTTTACTCGACGTTGAACCGGTTGAATTACTCCGGTTTAGTAACGGTAACGGACATAAACTCCGACCATAAGTACTTCCACAGTTTAAACTACTGCTTCTCTTAAACCCCCAAAACGACTTCGTATTGGTTTTCTCCTCCGTCGTGATTATCACGTCGTCTTCTTGTTGTTCTTCGTTTTGTTTCCTCTGTTTTCTTGAATCTGGTTTAGTCTTAACCGGTTTTGTATCTTTCGATTCGGGTTCTTTTTTTCCCGGTTCTGGTTTTTTCTTGATTTCTGTTGGTAAGATTTTGCCGTTAGAGAAGAGTTCATCAGCGGACCAAGAACCTTGATCGAAGCTTTCGCCGGAATTTACGCCGCCGGGAATGCAGAAATCGAAATCAATGCTTGAATTGAGGCTTGACGGTTTAGAGTTTGATGATCTTAAGGGACGTTTCTCGATTGGTATTGCGTCTGATTGACAAAAGTCACGTGAAAATGAGATTCTTGGACTCATATTAGAATTTTCCGATAAAAGATCCACCGCCATTTTCTTGAAGAAGAAGAATTTGAAAGGTTTTTTTTTATATATAGTAAATGAGAATTTATGAAAACGAAGAGATTTTTTTTTTTAGTTTCTGGAGAAAAAGAGGAGAAGGAGAATTTCGAAGAAGAGAGAAAGAGAGAGATTTGGGGAGGAAGGTGAATTTAATTATTTTTATAGGTGATTTTAAAGAAAATGAAATTAGGAATTAAAATGAGAAAATAATGAAATTTAGAATTTTTTTTTTTGTGAAAAAGAGAAAAAGGAGAATAAAAAATGGTAATAAAAGAGGGGACAAAGAAGCGTGTCGTTTGCTACATATTCACATGCATGGGCCAAAAAATGGATATATGTTGGTTCTTCACTTTCGTACCTTTTTTTTTTTTCGAATGGTCTAATTTTTTATGTAAAATATTGAAACTTTTGATTGAGATATATTGAAACTTCTGTAAAAAAAAATTGTTGAAGTCAAAAGACATGGGCAAAAACTGCAATGTTTGAAATGTTTAGAGAGTAAAATGTTCAGATTCGTGTTGACCAATCTGATGAAGCAGTGAATATAGACCAATGGTGTAAAGTTCACCGACCCAAGACTTTAACAACACAATTACTAAATTTGTCTAGGACATTGTGAAGTTAAGGAGATAAGTTTGTGGTAAGAGGTATAAAGGAGAGGAAAAAAAAAACTAAATTGTTTGGGTATTGTTCATGCAAGATTTTTTTAAATCGTCATGATGCGAGTTTTTTTTTTTTTAATAATTGTTGTGGATCGTTTATTGGAGAAATAAAATATATTTGTATTACAGAAAATATAACCAACCAAAGTCATTTAGACCACTAGGACAAGTGTGATGTTTTCCGAATATCTCTTCTACATTTAAGTAAGAAAACGTTTATTCGATTTTTGAAAAGCAATGCTTTCTAAGTTGTTTGTTTAGTTCGGTCCCTTTAGTTTTTTGGGGTCAGTTTTATGTGTAAGAATTAGTCTTTTATGTCAAATTCTGGATTTGGATTCTCCATTCTCTTTAGGTGGAATTTTGTTTTTTTAAAAAAGAAGTATTTAGAGAGTTTACCGAGTTTGGATATCGGATCACCATATTTCAGGGTAGATGGATCAGTCACTTATCGATCTTTCGCATAGTTCGTAAGTTTGGTGACTAATGACTCTAAAGCACGTTACAAAACATGTGTTCGATAAGTTAGGGTAATATAGCATCGCTACTGCTTTATACGAGAATGTTGCATCCCATTGAACATTTACTTCACGTTTAATAAGGTCGAGCACTAGCCATTCTTCGAATTTGATGTATTCAGGATGATATTTACATAGGAAATCAGTTACCAGAAAGTCTTTTTGCATGTTTGACACCCAATTATCACAACCTGAAATGTTGGTGCTTTTGATTGAAATTTACCCCAACAATATTGTTACTGCTAAAACTATTAGTTGAAGTTAGCCAAAAACATTCAACAACCTCAATTAATTCGATATTTAAACATTTTGATCCAACCATTTATTTGCAATGACTATACCGACCTTACTGAACCGTACCAACTACATTTATCTACGATGCTTTTTATGAGTATTGAATTAGGAGCTAAACGATACAAATGTTGCTGTCTTATTATTCAGTTTTTAAATTATTAACCTAGTTTGTTCTTGTCTTTACTAATTTAGAATATCCGTTTATTTTTAAGATTCTCAGTTTAGGTTTAATTTAATGGTTAGGTGAGAAATTAATTATAAGTACAAAAATCATAATAAAATCAATAAGGGTGGCATTGTTGATGATATTTACCTCCAAACTAATTTATAAAAGTCAGACACAATTGTCAAATTTATATATCAAGAACATAGTTTTCTTTATAAGTAGACCATAATACAATTTCGTTGTTATCCACTTTTGTAAAATATGAAATGTATATATCAAAGATTTGTTTTTTTTTTAATTGTCGCTAATTGTGCGTTTTTGTTCCTTTCAAATTTGGATTATATATTTATTTTCTATATATATATATATATATATATATCTTATGTATATAAAAAATTTATTTTTGATAGAGAAATGAACTTCTTTGTATTCTAATAGATGGCTCTTTTGTGAAAGAAAAGTCTATAATTCTTTATTTATACTCTTTCTTTATTTAATATGATGAGTCATGCAAGTTTGCTTTTCATAAAATTGAAATCGATTTTTTCTTAAATTTGAAGTAAAGAAATTGTTATAAGATAGAAATAAAGAAAGGGGAAAAGGAGATTTCACATTATCTAGAAAATAAAAGGGAATTTTAAAAATTAATTAAAAAATTTGGGAATTATATGAAAAAAATAGAAGACAAAGTAAGCATGGCCATGGGTCCGATGGCTACGTATTTACCGAAAACGAAGAATCCCACTAAGGGAAGTGAAGGGTTAAGAGATGGTCCACGTTTCCTACTAAAACATTTTCCTATCCATTTGGATCACCCACGAGCCCACCTTGAAACCAACCCGACCCGATTCGACCCAACCAAGAATTGCCTACTTTGGCTGCTCTCGATAATACTAACAGGAACTTGTCCAATTCCGTTAGGGTTTGGTTATGATGACGGACCCAAGAAATATCGGATTTTTCTGATCCTAGTAAACAATAAAGATGGTCCAGTCCGACAAATAGCATTGGTGATGTTTTTTGCTGACAATTACCGAACACTAATAATAAAACTGCTTTTGTTTTCTACATAAATTTTATATATATAAGAAGAAGAAAGCTCTCCATGTTATGATACTTGAGCATCCAAAATGAAGATAGACATAAACAATCAAAATTTGTCTAATGAAAACTTATTATTATTTTTTTTTTCATCTGAAAACTTATTATTTTTCTCCAAAATTTGAAGTCTATTCATCTTCCTTTTTTTTCTTCTAAAGAAACGTTACATGTGTTTTTTTACAGAAATATCTAGCTAATAGATTACATAGTACTATTTAATATTTATATACCATTTAATAATCTTATAAAAAATCTTTGAATAAAGTAGTTAAATAATTTGGTAAAGTATATATTTACATGATCACATCTATAAATACACAAATCACGTATAAGTATACTCCCTCTATTTCACAAAGAGTGTCATTCTACCATTTTTCACACAAATTAAGAAAACTAAACAAATGTAATTTTTACCCCATATTAATACACTAGATAATACCTTTTATATAATTAATAAGCTGAAATAGTAGGGATAAAAAGAGAATTAATCTTAAAAACTTCACTGAAAACGTAAAACGACACTCTTTGTGAAACAAATTAAAACCTTAAAACGACACTCTTTGTGAAACGGAGGGAGTATTTGGAATTTCAAATTTTGTCACAACATCATTAACTAAATGTTTGGCACGAAAATTTGTACCGAACCGCAATATACCACATATGTAAACAATGTTTCCCAAAATTGGTTCTTTAATTTTGAGCTAATCAATTAAAGTTGTTGACAAAAAAAATTATAACTAAATGAACTACATAAGCCATTAATAATAATTATGAACTACAGAAGATATATAATTAGGGAAAAATAATGATCAAATGAACTGAATTATATAGAATGCTCATGAATTGGTATTTTTAGAATTGAAACACAATGAAAGTTATATTCTTTTTCGAAATAATTATGTTTTTAATTATACAACAGAAGAGAATATAAGGCGGATTAGGCTTCGGTGACTTATTATCATTCAGAATTTTTTTTCTTTTTTGTTAAAATCTTTTATCATTTTGAGTAAGCTCTCTTAGCTAATCAAGTTTGGAAGCTACATCATAGACCAACTAGTTTCGTATACAGAGATCTACACGGACACTACTTCTCACGAGGGACGTTGTTAACGGCTAAAGAAGGATCATAAGTCACAACCATCTTATGGTTGGACCTCCCTTCTAGGAGGTCGTGGTGTGCTACTTACTGTGGCTCAATGTTATATAGGCAATGGTAGAAGCATCAGATTGGGTCAGGATACATGGCTCCCGACAATGCTATAGACTACCTCCACTTAATGTTGATCCGAACTTACCACTTTCAAGTTCTACTCCACACAAGTACGGAACTCTGGAAAGAGGATATGCATGCAAATCTATGTCTCAAATGAACATAATGAGGAATCTTTTTCTCTCATACTATATGTGAATTTGGAGAGTTTCAGAATATATTTAAATCCATAATCAGATTATAATTTACACTCACCGAATCCATGATAAGATGTCGGAGAAACAATCGATACTTGGCAAATAGATTATTATTCACATAAAAGAGAGACAAAAAAATATTGAAAAGAATTTCAGAATCCATGTAATTTTACATCATATTTTCTGGACAAATGTGTTAAGTTATTGCTTTTTCTATGTGAGAGTCACTAAGAAAGTGTTTACCTCTAGTCTAAGATTCTGAGTTACACATGGAATTGTATGAAATTGGACATCAAGAGAATGAGTTACTAAAGTGAATTCCTCCAAGTCAATTGAATAAACAGCCAATTCAAGAGATTATATACATACAATGATGGTGATAAAATCTTTATTGAAAAGAAGCTCAATTATATATCTATACATGAAGTTCTTATGAATTTGTTTGCATAATGTACTTCTATAGGAGAATTTTTATACAATACTGTCTTTAACCACCTCCATTATCAGATCACAAGTTCCACTCTAAGAATCCATTGAATTATATACCTGAGAAATGTGATATCAAGAGAAAATTGCTTAAACTAAGTTTCTGGTCAATGTATGTAGATAATTCTGTTCTGTAGGAGAGTTTTTGTATCAAAATATGTGTTTAACAGATTTTCAAATGATTCATACTTTTTTTATATCCAATATTGATGAAGAGTTACTCTGATAATCTTAAAAGTAGGTTATGTAATGTGGGAACATGTTAAGAAAGAAATATTGATCTCTTTATTCCTTAACCAGCGCATAGTACAATATTCATGGAGAGAAGACTAGAACACAATTTCTAGCTTCAGCTCTCATCAATCTCACATGCGAGATTTTGTACAATCAATTGCATAATATATCCTCTCTAAAAAATGAGAGATCCTATCTATACTACAACTGTAAAAAATTTTGTTCAAAGTAATTCGTAATTAGTCAATTTTACATCCATCAATTTAAATATATCTCTTAACGTATAAGACATACATAATAAAGAATATCAATGCTAAACAAGCTCGCTGGAAAAGATAAGAACACTACTATATAAAGTATAACCCAAAGATGATATATGGATTTAGCTAGACGTGATTCTCCTCAAAGCTAGGGTAGAATTTCTCGGAAGCCATGTTTAATGGAACAATCCTATTTCTTATGAGATATGTTTTTCAAGTTTCCGTGCACATTATTTGGAGAGAACGAAACAAGAAACGACATGGCAAACAACCCACCTTACCGACAATACTTAACCAAGTCATCGACCACATAGCTCGAAAACAAATATCATCTCTTCTCGACTTGAGCTCTAACAAATTCGAGGACGGACTTCGTATAATTTGGTTTGGCTCTAGAAATTCTCAGGGAATCTTTCTAAAAAAGGTTACATTCAATGTAAAAATGGTTTTTTTTTAGTGAATAAAATTTACATTCATATAAAAAAAAGAATTTTTTATGTGCTTATTTTATAAAATTCTTCTCAGTATCACAAGACTTCAAAAAAACATTGTCAATTCATACAAAAATTTCTTTGAAAATTTTGATAGGATCAATTTCCTACCACTTTTCTACAAGGTTGTCACAGAATAATTATTTCGTAGAAAAATGGAAAGAAAGTTTTAGAGAAAAAAGTCATAGAAAATTTTCTACGAAACTCATACAAAATATATAGCCGTAGGAAATTTCGTAAAAAATTGGAAGAAAAGTCATGGGAAAGGCAGTGGTAGAAAATTTGAAGGAGCAACTTCTTTCCAAATTCATACGAAACGTTTCTCGTAAGATTTCGAATAAATCTAGTAGGAAATTCGAAGAAAAATCATGGGAAAAAGCCGTGGTAGGAAATTCGAAGGAGCACCTCCTTCCAAATTCCTAGGAAAAGTTTTTCGGAGGATTTCGAAGAAATCTCATATGGAATTGGAAATGGTCATGGGAAAAGACATGGTAGGAAATTCGTAGAAGAAAGTTCATTCCAATTTCCTATGAACTGCCTCTCATAGTATTTTTGAAGGAATGTGGTAGGAACATTATACCAACAAATTTTGTCGTAGGAAATTTCCTACGACAAAATTTGTTGGACATTTATAAACATGTGAAAAAATGATTGTCTGCCAAATAGGTGGATATGGGTAGGTTGGTGTAATAGTATATATTTTCAAAGGAAATAGGTAGGTAATCTATAGAAAATTGAAACTCTTTTTCTTAATATAAACTCCATTCACATTCGTTAAAATTACAACAAAAACAAAAATATCATCTACAACAAAACAATTTTCATTCCAAAAAAACTAAAAAACATTTCATACAACAAAAAACACAGAATTAATTTCTATAAAAAAAAATACCAAAAATATTCTATATGCTCGAATAAAAAAAAGCATCTTTTTCGGACATGGATAGACTAGGAAAGATTTGCATCTAACGTGTTATTTACGACCAAGTATACGGCATGCCTCACCGAATTCATTACCCTCACAATGATCAGGAGTCTTGCTTAAAAAGTGGTAGGATGTTTTTTCCTTATCTAATATATGATAATAATGCATTTGTCAATAAAACTTTAGTGTGGTCACATTTATATAGAGACGGAATTATGCAGAGATACAAAATCTGGTGTTATCACTGGGAAAGTGATACATACCATGTGGGTACTACTAGCGAAAATGTCCCAGATAGGGTAGAAGAATCTACATTCGCAGAAGAGGCGGTAGGTACGGTTCAAATGGTACACAATTTCCTAAATGCATCGTGAACCATTTGAACCGTACCTACCTCTTCTTCTGCGAATGTAAATTCTTCTACTCTATCTGGGATATTTCCACTCGTACTACCCACGTTGTATGTATCACTTTCCCCGTGATAACACCAGATTTGTAACTCGACATAATTTTGTCTCTCTATTTGACCACACTACAACCTTATCGCTAAATGCATCACTATCACATATTAGACAAGGACAAAACATCTTCCCATTTTTTAAGCAAGACTCCTGATTCATTGTGAGGGTCATGGATTCAGTGAGGCTTGATGCATACTCTGTCTTCAGCAACACGTTAGATGCAAATCTCTCATTTTCTATCCATGTCCGAAAACGATGCATTTTTTATTTAACAATATAGAATATTTTTAATATTTTTGATATGAATTATTTTTGTGTTTTTGTTGTATAATTTTTTTTGTTTCTTTTTGGAATGAAATTTTTTTGGGTTTTTCTTTCTGTAGATGATGTTTTTTTTTTGTTAGAATTTTATCAAATGTGAATGGAGTATATATATCAAATTTTATACAGTTTGCCTACCTATTTTCTATGAATATATATATATATATATACTATTACACCAACCTACCAATATCCACCTACGTGCGCGACAATCGTTTTTTCACATGTTTATAAATTCTACGACATATTTGTAGATAAAGTTCCTACCGTATTCCTTCAAAAATGCTACGAGAAACTATTCGTAGGAAATTGGAAGGAACTATCTCCTACGAATTCCCTACCATGGCTTTTCCCATGACTTTCCTTCCAATTTCCTATGAGATTTCTACGAATTTCCTACGAAATTTCTTCAAATTTCCTACCACGTTTTTTTCCTATGGCTTTCATTCTAATTTCCTACTAGATTTCTTCAAAATCCTACAAGAAACTTTTCGTAGAAATTTGGAAGGAAGTTTTTCATTCGAATTACCTACCACTGCTTTTCTCATAACTCTCCTTCCAATTTCCTACGAGATGCTCTACGGCTATATATTTTGTAAGATTTTCGTAGGAATTTTCCTATGACTTTTTTGACGACTTATTTCGTAGAAAATTTACTTCCATTTTCCTACAAAATAATTATTCCGTGACAACCTGGTAGAATTGTAGAAATTGATATATCCTACCAAAGATTTCCTACGAATTTGACAATGTTTTTTTTTGTAGTAACGTATCTTGTTTAATTGTGTAGTGTTCTAGATATTCAAATGGGTTTCTCACTGAAAAAACCAACTATGATGACCCGAAAGATGATTATCGGGGCTGTTCTAGACGTTGCAACATACGAGAGTGTGGTTAAGGACGATGGGGTTAATCCCATGACAGTGACAATGCTACCATTCGGCGTTGTCTTACATCCCGCAAATGAGAAACGCTTCACTTTGTCGGTTGGTTATCAATTCGAGACAGACAAGGTTAACGCCGATGAAGCGAAGAAAATGATTTCTCAAACTTTGAGAAACCTTACCAATGCTCTCCCTCGGGCTGAAAAGTGCCAATAGATGTTTATCCTCGCTCCACGGGATAGTTGACTCTTTGCTTTGGGCAATGCAGTGCCTAATATCACTAAGTGAATTGAGGGTCACCTTTGCATTTGATTGCTTTGATATTATCTCGATGATTGACAACTATGCAGAGTGGCCAAGCTTTGCAGTGGAGATGGCCATTTTTCAATTTTTTTCTTATCTCTGTTAGATTTATTCCTCGTTGTAACAATGTTCGGACTGATTGTTTAGCCAAGAAGATGCACGTTTGTGGTACTCTCTTTTTCCACGTACGCTCATCGGTTTCTAAATGATTCTCTCTAAAGAAGAATCTCTTTTCAATAACTTAATAAAATTGGTGTGTGGTAAAAATAAAAATTTACGCTGTGTTTCTGTTAAAAAATAGGTGATCCAAAGTTGTCTCAAAAAACATTCTCATACATCAGTTCGTTCAAACAACACAAAATCATCATTTATAATTAGTTGGAGTGGATATAAACAGCTAAATGCCTCAATCTAAACCGGATTCTCTAAATCTCAACGGGCTCAAGGCATCTCCTTTTAGAAAGCTTATTGATCTTACCAGCCAATTATAGATTCTTTGATATATGCTTTCATCTTCTCGAATATGTTTATTACCAAAAAAAAAATTGTATAAAATCAAATAATATTAAAAATTTGTAAAACTTATATGAACTTCAACGAGGTTAAGAAGATGTTTCAAGGTTTACCAAAAATTATATAAAATCAAATAGTATTACAAATTAATCAAAATTATCACCAAATTAGTTGATATTTACAAAAATATCTCTATAGTTTGGGTCTTTTTGGCCCAAACAGTTTACCTGATAGTCCAGTAACAGGTGATCTGGCTATCCCGTGACATTAGTCGGAAAGCATTCCAAATTCGGAACAGACAGTGTGTGGTGGCCCTTCAGAGAGTAGTCTACTCTGAAGCACTTCGGTGTTTTTCTACTGTAGTTGACCGGATCAGCCGATATGGTTTATAAATAAAAAAAAATGCTATAAACTTTTTAAAAGTTATTGAATTTGAATTTATTTTTTTTAAATCTATTTGTCGTTTAATCATGAAAAAAAAAAGAATAGGAAAATTAAACGCGTAAGATCTAGTCAATGTGGTCATGGGATGGGTCACCTAATCAAATCTTTTTCTCCCTAAAAAAAGAAGTAAAAAAATTTCTCTCAATTTCCTCGAAGAAGAAGAAGAACATTAACAAACTTAAAAAAAAAATGTCAAATTGTCAAAAACTAATAAACCAATCAAATTCCTCCATTTTTTCCCTCTTTTCTTTTTCTTCTTCCTCCCAATCAACTCTTCAGATTCCAGGAAAGAGAGAAAGAAAGATTCAATCTTTATTAGCCGGAGATGATGAATTCGCCGAACTGGGAACTCCGTGGTTGTTGTAACCGGAATCAAAATACTTTCCTTATCACCATCGGAATCTTCACCGTCGTTATCCTTCTGGTAAGTTTTTTCTAATGTCCGACTATAAAGTTTGAAACTTTATTTGTTATCTTCGATTTTGAATGGGTTTTTGTAAAATTTAGTCAAAAGGGTTTCCGATTCACTTATAATTTCAACGAAATTTTGCGAATTTTGCGATTGAAGTATCAAAGTTTTTGTTTTTATGATCTGGGTTTTTGGTTGTGACAGCTATGGAGGACATTTCTATTGACTCCATTTAAACTCATTACGGTGTTTTTGCATGAAGCAAGTCATGCCGTTGCTTGCAAGCTTACATGTGGAGATGTAAGGAGCTTTCTCACTTCAACTATTAGTCTTCAATGAACTTAAAAGGGTATAAAGTTGGTTTTAGGTCACTTGAACCCTTGATTTAGTTTGCAAACATGAATTGTCTCCTTCCATTTTGTTTGAAAGAGCAGAGAAGATATTCTGGTTTCCTTAGATAGAAAGGTTTTTACTTCAGCAATATGTCACTGCATTCTCTCTGGACATGATTGTTAGTAGAGCCATAGATAAGAGGTTGCGGTATCCGTATTTGTCTTGCTATCTGTTATATTCCTTACTTTATTAGATTTGTATACGATTCTCGCTTGCTTCCATTGTTAATGTGTAAACTACTAGCTTCTGTCATTATTTATGAACACACACTGAGTTTACTTGAACAAGTGCAGCTGCTCAAGCTTTAGCTGTAGGTCTACTATAACTTGCCTAGGACTGAATGTAACACATTATAGCTCTTAAGAAATGGTTAGAAAGCTTTTAGTGAGGGCTGGTTTATAAAGATGTCCCCGGAGATTGTTAGGGTGTAGATTCAATGGCGATTTTGGTTCTGTGAGAATAGGAGTGTACAGCTTCAGCTCTTAGTCTTACTATACTTCTGATTGTGTTTCTTCTAGATTGATTGATGCATATGACAATATGCAAGTATTGCAGAGACAATGTGAGATCCACAATTTTTTCATTGCAAGTACTGTGTGTATGAAACTTATCTACCATCTTCTCTCTATGAATCTTTAAGTTTTATACCCTCATAACATTTATCTTGAATAGGCTGTGTATAGTTTGCACATAAACCACCAAATGTGTGCACCATCTCTCTGTGATTCTGCAACTAACAGTCACATATAATGTGGATAATGTGTTCCTACTAACAAAATGTCACTCATTTTGGTTAATTAACTTCTTATTGAATCAAAAGGTAGAGGGGATGGAGGTGAATGCAAATGAAGGGGGTTCGACAACAACACGTGGTGGCATTTATTGGCTGATCTTACCTGCTGGCTGTAATGCACAATCTATCTATATATCTTACTTATACAAATCCATTATTTTTCGAATTTAGTCTTAGCCTTTTTGTTGTTGAATTGGTTATAGATCTTGGCTCATCATTTTGGGGAATGGCATTGATTCTTGCATCTACCAATCTGCTGACAGCAAGAATAGCTGCTGCTGGTCTGGGTCTTGCTTTATTCATCGTCCTATTCATTGCCAAAAATGTAAGAAGAAGTCATTATTTCTCTTATCTAACAAAGTTTTATTTCATTAACATCAAATACTGAGATCTTCAATTTTGACAGTGGACTCTTCGAGGTCTTTGTATAGGTGTGTTGTCTCACGAATCCTCTTGTTACATTTTCTTAGTAAGCACCCACCCAAAAGCCTTACATAGTTATATAAATATCAGGTTTCATAGTTTTCCTCGCTATCATCTGGGTTCTACAAGAGTTAACTACAGTCAAAATTCTCCGTTATGTCATTCTGTTCATTGGTAAGATACCATTAAACTCTTCTCCTTCTTGTTAACATCATTCAGCCTCATTTAGCCTATATAAAATTGGGATTCACAATGTTACAGGTGTGATGAATAGCTTATTCTCAGTTTACGGTATGTAATTCCTTCGTCCCATTTACTTCACTTAAAAGTTATGACTTATGACCAATAATAATGTGGCTGCGATGTATGGATATTAGATATCTATGATGATTTGATATCTCGGAGGGTCCATTCGAGCGACGCTGAGAAGTTTGCAGAGATCTGTCCTTGCTGTACCGGTTGTGGCTGGGGTGTCATCTGGTTAGATTTAAATACAACTCTCAGTTATCAGATTCTGAAAGTGAAAATGAAATCCTTATTCTAACACTTTGTTTCCATTTCAGGGGAATGATTTCATTTGCGTTTCTTTGCGCGTCGCTCTATCTCGGCCTAGTGATCCTATCATAAAAGGGTACTCTTGTATGAATTTGTTGGTGTCTCTCAGGTTCAAATTCTTCCCAGTGAAATGCAGAGACAATAGTTTGATAAAAGCTTGATTCTTTAAATCCCTTGGTGTGCTTGGGATTTACATTGTTGATTGAATGTATTTTTTTTTTTTAGATTTTGGAGTGTGTTGAATAGAATTCATTGACAATTTGATTTGGTCTGTTTATTGCATTAAAAGTTCGTTGACTTCTTTAACCCAAAAAAGTCCGTTGACTTCTTCAACAACAAAAAGAAAAAGAAGTCGGTTGACTTTCTATAAGCTTCTATTTTTGAACCTTGAAATTGTTAAAAGCATTATTTTAATTATTTATTTAGTTCCTATTATTTCTTGTAAGTGAAATAGAATGTTTTGAAGATAATTGTCGTAACGGAAATTCCTAAGTTATAAAGAGAATACAACGAAAAAGTCTTTCAACTTTGATCAAGTCCATTTTAATTCATCCATCTACACGAAACGAATTTGTTAAAACCAAAACGTTGAGGACTTGAGGTGATTTTTTCACTTAATACACCAAAATTGAGAAAATTGTTTTTTACTTTTTACCTATGTTGCATGGAAACGAAAACGGAAACGTGGAAGCGAAACGTTTCGGAAACGGGAAACGATTTTTTTCTAAAATTAGGGATTGGAAACGTTTTGGAAACGTGTACACATATATAATATATGTATATATATAATATTAGCATAAAACTATAAAAATGGTTTAATTAAACAATAAAGTCTAAAACATCAAATATTAAATAGGTTAACTAAAATTCTAAAAGAAAAAAGATTAAAAGGTTCAAGTTCAAATATTTAATTTAGACAAACATTTTCATTTTCATTTTCATTAGTTTCATCGTAGAATCATATAAAGATGCCTCTAAATCTAGTTTGTCGATAAAAAGATCTTAAAACTCAGAGTCTTCCAAAATTAGTTATATGTATTATAAATTTTAATCTTTTCAACTTTTATTTATTAAGTTTCCAAAGTCAATAAAAAAATATTTGTCGCGTTTCCATTTTAGAAACGTGAGTTTCCAAACATAGATTTTTAGGAAACACGTTTACATGACGTTTTTCGTGTTTCCGAATAGTTTCCGTTTCCGAAACGTTTCGGAAACGGGAAACGGATCTCGAAGAGAATTTCCATGCAACATAGCTTTTTACTAAAAATAGTTAGACAAAATTTGAAGGCTTATTACGGAATATCATTTTCCCACGTTTCAATGAACAACCTAACAACTGTAAATGGTGCTTAGAAGGTTTTTTGGTAGTTCATATCAAGTTTGTCATGTCCTTTAATTTTTTGTTTTTTCTGGTTAAAATGTTTAATACCATGTACAACACAATATGGCTTTAGTAGGAGGGGTCGAATATCGAAATATCATTCAATTTTCTTTGGTGGTTTTTTCAAGAATTATGCAAATAAAGTTGTAGGATATCTAACTAGTCCAGGTTTGATCCACGTTGGAAACAAAAAACACATCTGTGTGGAAAGTCTGGGTTTGGGCCAAAAGTTTACTTGGTAGTCCAGTAACACGCGATTTGGCTACCTCCTGATATTAGTCGGAAAACATTTCAAACTCAGGACAGGCAGTGTGGTAGCCTTTTGGGGAGAAGTCCACTCTGAAGCACTTCGGTGTGTTTCTACCGGGACTGACCGAATCAACCGATAGAGTTTATCAAAAAAAATCTAACTATTTTCTCGATGGAGATATAACTAATTTGACCGAATACTATAGAATATGTTCTTCTCCATAATATGTTGGAGTTGGAGATATGCCATAAAAGATGTTGACACATTAGGAACAAGAACCGGGTTCAATAAGTTGAGGAATACCGAATACCAAACCGAACACCAACTTGGAGTCGTGGAGAAGAAGATGACGTAAAGGTTAGATGTGGAGCATAACGAACTCCATGTCACCGCCTAATTACTTTTTCAACCATTGACGAAGTCTTCTAACAGTAACCCTTCATTCTTCATATGATCCCTACTCCACCGTCACATGAGATTAGAATTCTATAATTTAGGTTTATGGCTATTTTATGACATAGACGAATTCAATATCTAAAAAAACACAATTTAACCTAGCTATTACATATGATGTCGTCATGCATGATAATTGCCAACTAGTGGACGGAAGTTTGTAAAAGCTTGCATCCACGATTTAAAATATTGTTTGCATGTTGTATAATTGAACACGTGATATAAAAATTCTAAATCTTTCGATATCATTGGGGAAATATACTTTTTTGGAAGTTTCCCATCGTGGAAAGCTCTTACCCTCTGCTAGGGTAAAATTTCTTACTACTTATATTTCTTTATGCGGAAGCCGGAAGCTATCTTATAAAAAATCGGTCCATTGACCATTAAATGGCCCATTTCTGGAGTATATGCCCGTTCGTTCATGTATGATGGAAAAATTGGAATCACACATTTGCTCGATAATAGGAGCGATTATGGTGGTTTAGGCCAAACACATGGACCAAACATCAGATTGCGTTTTTTTTCCACTAAGCCAAAACAAAAAAAACAAAAAATAGTTTTGCTGTGTAAACACAACACACGAACAAAGGTTTTGGCAACCATTATCGGTCATGTCGTAGTGAAAACCATCCATATTGAAAAATTCATTCGATAAAATCTATATTTTGTACATATTTTTATAGTTTTAGATTTATATTCAAGAATTGTTTTATATCCTTTTTTATGTATTATTATTATGAAGCATATTATCTTTTATCACATAACAAAATAATTTTAAAAAAAAAATCCATTTTAAAAAAATTCCCAAAGCATGCTTTCATGTGTAATAATAAATATTAAAAATGAAGAATAAATTAAGATTTTGGTTTTGAATTCAATAATTTCGTTTGTAACTATACTATTTTTAGTTTTGATATCCGGATTTCGCAAAAATAACACTTTCTATCAAACTACATTAATATGATATATTATATATTTTATTGGGGTTTATAGATAAAGTTTAAAATTTTAAATCTGCATATGGAGCGGTTATATTTGCGTATATTATATTTTCTGTAATCGAAGAAAAATGAGGCTTCATATACAGTTGGATTGCTATTAATGTTATTTCTTTATCAAACCAAGCAAGTGATAACAAAAATAAAAAAAGGTATTAATGTTGAATTGTAAATAAAGGAAGAAATTTAAATTATGTCATTTCAGAAGAGGAAGTATGTCACATGTAAATAGATCATTGATACTTTTCAAGAGAACTTCCACAAGAAAGCCATTGACTTCTACCTTTCTAAATTTCCAGCTTGACCCATTTATTTCTCATGAAGTTATAAGAACTTTACGTACTAGATATTTAATATGTTTACAATATTCAGGAATTTAAAAATATGGTAGTATCAACTAATGTTGAAATCATTTGATTTGACTTTTTATTACCAAAATTCATGTAATTTCTTTTAGTTCTTACCAAAATATTTATGTGGTATGCTAATATTCGTTTTTTATTCTGAGAAAATTTAACCCCAACCAAAATATTGAGTGGCAAGCAATGTTCAACTAATATATGATAAGGAGAACAAAAGTTATGGCAAGTTTGGAAAAAAAAATCAATTTATTAGCATATTTTTGACTCATGCGCATCTCAAACTTTTTTCTTGATCCTTCTTCCTTATCTTATCTTTTCTCAAATTCTATATTTCCAAAATAAAACACGCAATTTCTATTATAATTATACAATAAAAAACTCAAATTATCTTCCAAAAATGTCTTTACCACTATTTTTCAGATTTCTCCTCCACGTCTACTGATTGTCATAGATATGTTTTAAAGATGAGGCATTAATTCTCTTCTTGTTCACACGTAAGTATATACTTTTCATAATAAAAAATTGTTTTTTTGTTAATTCATACTTTTCATAATTTAATTCAAGGAATTCTCGTGAACCGATTTCTAAAAACATTTACAAAATTAGTTAATTAATGCATATCTTTATTTCTACATAAAGAAACACATACAATATTTACTATATTGCTTCTATATTAATATTCTTCTTTCCATATATAAATGATTGAATTTTAACCCTCTTACAAGGAATATATTTCATTTACATTATATATAGATTACAAGAAAAGCCCATCAATCTATTATTCTCTGATTCAGCGAAGAAAATAAATAAATAAACGGCCAAAAAATGGGAGCAGACGCAATCCAAACGAACGGTCACGATCAAACCAAGTTAACCGGCGGTGAAGAGATCCAACGGCTGAGATGTTTCGTGAAGAACTACGAATGGGGCAAACTCGGACCAGACTCATTGGTGGCGAGACTCCAAGAGGCTAATACAGGACAAAGAGTCGACCCGGAGATTCCTCACGCCGAGTTTTGGATGGGGACTCATGAGTCTGGACCGAGTCATGTTGAATTCGGGTCGTTGGGTCATGGTGGGTCTGATAAATGTATGGTTACATTGAAGTCGTGGGTTTTGGATAATCCGGATTTACTCGGGTCTAAAGTCGTGGACAAGTGGGGTTGTGATCTTCCTTTCCTCTTCAAGGTAATGGTTAATTTCTCTGTTTTTTTTGCTCTGTTTTGAAGATGTTGCATTTGACTCTGTTTTTCTTATTAATAAATTGGATTTTTGTGTGTTTTTAAAAGTTAAAATATACAGGTTTGGGTATTATCTTATTATATAAACACGTATATATCTACCAATCAAAATATACATTTTCAGAGTCTGTTTTATGGTCAATTTCTCTGTTTTCTTTCCTCTGTTTTGAAGATGTTACATTTGACTCTGTTTTTTTTTGTTAAAAATTTGTTTTTTTTTAAAGTTAAAGCATAGTTTTGAATCTAATGATAATTTTTTTGGTATTGAATTGTGAAAATCATTGTCACATCTAAAAAATTTCTGTTTTTTTTTTTTTTTTTTTTGTTCTGTTTTGAAGATGTTCACATTTGACTCTGTTTTTCAAATAAAAGATTTGGGGGTTTTTTGCGTGTTTTTAAGAGTTTAAAGCATATAGATTTGAATTTAAAGAGAAGTGTTTTGGTGTTGAAATGTGAAAATTTTAGGTGTTGTCAGTGACGAAAGCATTGTCGATTCAAGCACATCCAAATAAAGCTTTAGCAGAGAAATTGCATAGAGAAGATCCTCTTCTTTACAGAGACAATAACCACAAGCCTGAGATTGCTCTTGCTGTTACTCCTTTTCAAGCCCTTTGTGGTTTCGTACCTCTTAAGGTACACAATTTCAGATCTTTCTCTCTGTCTATCATTCTTTGCAAAAATTTAGGTCAGTTTTTGGTTCAGATCAACCGAAATTACACAAGGGTTTAAGTTCTTTATAGATCCGGTTTGATCGAAAGAAACCGGTTTGATCGAAAGAAACCGGTTTGATTGTTTTGTTTTATTGTTCAATCGTGATCAACCGATTGGATCTAAAACCAAAATCGCATAGAAGTATCAAATTAGGTTTAATATTGATTATTGTAGTACAAAAACCGAAAAATCTTGATAGCTAAACATCTTGGTTGTTACTTGTGCTACAAGAAAAATTGAACTGGTTTTGTGCCTATAATTGAATCAGGAGTTGAAGGAGGTTATCACCAATGTACCAGAGATCACAGAGCTTGTGGGAAGCAAAGCTGCAGATCAAATCTTCAACGTCCATGAACACGATGAAGACGAAAGAGTCAAATCCGTTGTCCGGTTGATCTTCACGCAGTTGATGTCCGCAAGCAACAATGAGACGAAGCAAGTGGTATCTCGGATGAAGAATCGTCTGATCTCGGAGACCAAACACCGTGAACTGTCGGAGAAAGAGAATTTGGTTTTGGAATTGGAGAAACAGTACTCAGGTGACATAGGTGTGATTTCAGCCTTTTTCTTTAACTACGTCAAGCTTAATCGAGGAGAGGCTTTGTATTTGGACGCAAACGACCCACACGCTTACATTTCCGGCGACTGTGTCGAGTGTATGGCGGCTTCAGACAACGTTGTTAGAGCTGGTCTCACTCCAAAACACCGCGATGTTCAAACCCTTTGCTCTATGCTTACTTACAAATTGGTAACTTTCTTTACACGCTAACGTTTTAGTACCTTTCTTTACACGTTAATGTTTTGGTTCAGCTGATAAACCGAATATCAAAACCAAACTAGTAATTGTTACTGTTTTCTTTGTTTGGTTTATTGATTAATCGTACCGGAATTTGTTCAGGGCTACCCGGAGATTCTGAAAGGATTTCCTCTAACTCCTTACGTTACAAGGTATCTTCCTCCATTTGATGAGTTCGAAGTGGACCATTGCGATCTACCTGGTGGAAATTCGACGGTTTTTCCGGCAGTACCGGGGCCTTCGGTTTATTTGGTTATTGAAGGTCAAGGGAAATTGCAAACCGGTTCATCTCAATTGTTGGTTAACCGAGGAGATGTTTTGTTTGTTCCGGCTCATAACGAGGTTCACGTAACCGGAGAAAGTGATGTGATGAAGCTTTACAGAGCTGGAGTCAGCAGCAGATTCTTCCAAACACTCTAGGCTAAAAATTTAAGTATATGATCTTTACTAATTACTATATATATTTATAAGCATTCATAGGGACCAATTTTCCAAATTGGTAGGAATGTGTTGTTTAATTCCCCGATGGTGGCCCATTGCAAATTAAAAGTTCAAGGAGTTGTTATTTTTCTATTTTTATTTATATATATACATATTTAAACGAACGAACTTTATATGTAAAATAACTAAAAAATCTTTTTATCCAATGTTTTTTTTTTTTGATAAAATCTTTTTATCCAATGTTTCAGATTAGAAAATGTTAATGTGATATATATTATCACGTGTATTTGTGTTAATTCGTGAAATTCCAACGAAAACCTAGCAATAATGAATAAATTGGTTCATGTTTCTTACATATTATTTTAAGTGATATATGTCGGCGTCAGATTTCTTCCTCTCTTCTCTTTTTTAGTTTTTTCTTTTTCCTTTGTATCGATTTCTTTTAGCCGGCGGCGGCTCTTCCTTCTTTGTGGCTTAATCAGAGACTTTTAAGTCGACGGCGAGCAGAGGTAGTTTTCTCAGATGGAGGTTCGTTGGTGGATCTACAATGGGGAACTATAACTCTCGACGACGGCAGCAGATCTGGTGGATTTCTTCGTCAGTCTCTTCGCGGAGGTACCTCTCCTCCGATGAGCCTCTTTGGTGGCGGCGGCTCAGTGTTAAGAAGGGACAGAGGTAGGCGAATCGTGGTTTTTCGAGCTTGGCTGTGAAGATCCTATCGATCCCGGGCAGATTTACATGATTCAAGGCTTTCTAGCTATGCTGCCGCCAACGACTCCCGACAGAGAATAAATTAGATGTAGGGGAGATAAGAAAACCATTTGGATTGTAGAAGAAGAAGGAAAGCTCTCCATTAATGCCCCGGCTTCAAGAAATTTTTGTCTCAGCCCGGTTAATCCGGTTGAGTATCAGTCGGATTAGTATGTCCGTTTTAGGCTTAGGACCGGAATAGTGAAAGCCGAGGAGTCAAAACCCTTCTGAAGTTGCGCTTTTGGCGTAGATGCTATTAGGACACGCTCTACACTCGGATCATGAGGGACTAATAGCTTGGAATTGGTTTGGATCTCAGGAGAGGATTTGATTTTCTTTGTGTTAGTAATTGTTTTCGTGTCATTGGGTGAATTTAGGTGGTTTAAGAGATGATTTCACTTAGAGTCGTGGTGTAATTCATCTCGTTGTGGTTGGAAAATACAATGATTTTCAGTTGGGTAGCGTTGGATCCGTTAGTGTTTCAGGGTTTTATTTGACTAAATCATTGTATTTGAGTGAAGTTTGTCGAGGTCAAATGATTTGTAATATCGATTTGGTGAATGAATAGTTGATGTTGAGCAAAAAAAAAAAAAAAAAAAAAAAAAAAAACACAATTTTTCGATGCGAGGACTCTTCTAGGCTTCTAGCCTATCAATACTAGTATTTTTACAGTCACTTTCGTCTTTGGTGATGGATGAGTAAAAATGCTTCTGGGTTATTTGGATATCCGATCCATTTTAAAAAATCTTGCACAAAAAATTTGTTGGGTCGGAGTATATTTAACCCAACTCATACACCGGATATTCCATATTTAATAATTACATATTTAGAAGATTTGATTAAGATTTATAATTATGATTCTCCTATCATCTTTGTTTGATTTGTTTTTAACTGTTTTGAATTATCATATCTTACTAGGATCGGACCCACGGTCCACCGCGGGAGAATATTGGTTTACATACGTTGCGTTTAATATTGTGTGTTTTTTAGTAGAACGAATCGTGTAGTATACTTATAAATATTCATAATAACGAATTGTAGAGAAAATGTAAAATTGTTTATAAATATACCCATCGTATTAATTATGATTTACAAAATAGAATTTTGTGTTTAAAAATTCTAAAATTAGACGATTCATGAGAATTAGAGCAGTCAAAATAGGTCAAAAACCGCGGGTCGAGCCCACATCATCTCACTATGGAGCAGATTTGAGAAAATATATTAAACCCACAAATAAGCAGACCACATGGATTAATTCGCAGTGGGTCATAGGTTTAATCAGTTTTCATCCGCGGGTTGGCGGATCAGCCCGCATATTAGTATTTATTGATAAAATTATAATTTATTCAACATGCGGTAATTTAAACAAACTTTTAATAGTATTTTGATTTATTTATTTATTTTAGTAGTATTTTAAATTTTGGTTACTTTAAAATTATTTAAACAAAATCCATGGACAATCCCGCAAATCCGCATACATTCGCGGAACGGGTTTGTATTTCATATATGCTACCCGCGGGTCGTGCGGACCGACTAACTACAAGTCAAAATATTTTTTGTCTATCGCAAAACGGACTTAACGGGACGAATCAACTCGCTTTGACAGTTCTAATGGGAATATTATTTAGTCATACAACAAAATGAAGTTTGGACATAGTAATAATAGAATATGTATCTTATTTGTTAGATGAGAGATTGAAAGATGAAGTATAATGATTAAAAATTAATTTTTTTTTCATGATTCACAAATTTAATAAATACTTATCATCTTGTTGAATAATTCTAAAATCATATTCAAGAAATCTTTATAAATTGAAAATTAAACTTTTTAGGTAAGCTATATGTATGAAAATATCATAATTTTGATTAATCTAATTAAATTAAAATTAGTTACATGGATTTCATATCTATTTAATTTACACGACCAAAATAAAAATATCTATTTAATTTACATGACCAAAATAAAAATATCAATTTAATTTATAAAACAGATGGGTTATTTGTGATAAATTTTCTAGAAATCTTTAGAAGCAAGTAAAATATCTTTCAATTAATGATAATTGGCTAAAATGAGCGAAATTAACGACAAAAACGTTGATTGTTATGAAATTAGTCCCAAAAATATATGAACAAATTTATTATACGTAATTAATGTATAATATTGTTTGGAATATGCTTTTATTATTAGTTACCATAAGTACAATCAGATTTTATTTGATTTCCATAAATATTTGTTTTTATTTCAATTTTTCATTATTAATTCGAATTTATATTCCAAAAAAATTTCAAAGATCCGATTTCAGAATTTCGGGTCAATTTTCTGATTTTAACCCGACCCATTTTCAATTGTACTTCTCTTTTAATAGTATAGAGATTATATAAAGTATGGTTTTCAAAGTTAATAACTCATACGATCGTAACACATGGAAAATCTATCGATCTTAAATTTTAACACGTATAAAACAAAATTTCCTTTTTAAAATAATAAAAAAGATAATTGTAAATAATTATAAATTTAAATAATTTTAAAAATATAAAATAACTAGTATTTTTACAGTCACTTTCGTCTTTGGTGATGGATGAGTAAAAATGCTTCTGGGTTATTTGGATATCCGATCCATTTCAAAAAATCTTTCACAAAAAATTTGTTGGGTCGGATTATATTTAACCCAACTCATACACCGAATATTCCATATTTAATAATTAGATATTTAGAAGATTTGATTAAGATTTATAATTATGATTCTCCTATCATCTTTGTTTGATTTGTTTTTAACTGTTTTGAATCATCATATCTTATTATATAAAGTATAGTTTTCAAAGTTAATAACTCATACGATCGTAACACGTGGAAAATCTATCGATCTTAAATTTTAACACGTATAAAACAAAATTTCCTTTTTAAAATAATAAAAAAAGATAATTGTAAATAATTATAAATTTAAATAATTTTAAAAATATAAAATATAATGGTAAATAATTAATATTTCTATAAACAATTAAAAAATGTCAAAATATAATAATAAGGAAATTATACGTTTTTTATAATTAGAAATATATATTTCAATTAAACAAGAAAAAATCAGGCAAATTTATTAAAAAGGAAACATATGTTATTATAAAACTAATATGTTCTATTTCTGTTTCTCAAAGTTAGTAATTAATAGTATTATAAACCGTTATCAGTCAAAGATTTTATCATGATTTAATTTAAAATTTGATATTATTTATCTCAATTTCCTTTCCAATTAGAATATATGATGATTTAATTAAACTAATATTCATATTATTTATTTGAGTTTATTTTTTGAGAGATCAAATTTTTTTTTCTTTTTGTAATATTTTTTTACTTAACTGTGTTTTTTTTTCCTTAATTATTGTGGATGTCGGATTCACACACTCAAGTATTTTTACTAAGCGGGAAAGATTACTCTTGAGGGACAAAAAATGAATATGTAAAAAGCTATGAATTGATACAAAAATTGCTATAGTATTTCTTGCTCGAGGAAAAGATCCCCTTTACATGGCCCTTGGCCATTATATTTATACATAAAAAACAACATTTAAGTGGCTAATTAAGTACAATTATTCTTTCTTAAATGTATCCGTTTTGGTCTCAGAATTTAATGCTCAACGTTTGAATTTGAATTGATTCCGACCTTCATGGGCCTCGCCTCTCAGTCCAAATTACCTTGAACCGACTTAACTATGACTTCGACTCGTATCGAGGTGCAATCAATTCGAACTTTCTTTGTGGTGTCACCACCTCGACCGCACCCTTATCTTACAGACCTAATGGGCCTTATCCCTTGTGGGCCTTCGTCTTGACTGCGTGGCAATCTTTGGTTGGTCCCGGACTACTAGTGCGGGATCCGACACCAACAATTATGATTGTAGTATTTTTAGATTGTTTATTTCAATTTCTCTTTTCATATTAATTATCAAAGATTCATATATCATCGTGTTTATAATTTTTTATTTTTAGTTTAACAGTTGTAACTTTAAATTATTTATTTTGGTTTCTACGTTCAGTTTAATATAAGATTTATAATATATCAAAATTCTAATGATTTTAGATAGCGACAATGTCATGATTTAAATTACAATCTTATATTATTTATATCAATTTTATTTTCTAATTAGAAATATATGATGATTTTAAGTAAATTTTTATATTGTTTATTTGAAATTCTTGAATATGTAAGAACTTATATGCTTCTTCTTTGTTTTTGATATTTTGAATTTAATTATACTATTTCAAAATTGTTTATTTAAATTTCTATGTTCATATTTGAATTATATAAGATTCATATATCATCTCGCTTATAATTTTTTGAATTTATCAATTTTTATTGATTGATCAATAAAGTCATTACAATCGAGTATATAAGAATCGAACCTGAAACGTTAGCTTGGAAGACTAAGAGATTTAGTCGATTTATCATATTTATATTTTTAACGTGTCTCATTAGGAACCACTTTGGTTTCAGTCACCAACTTTATGATGAATATTTTTAAATTTAGTTATTCATATAGTATACTATGAGTTATTGCTATGTGATATATCTTTCATTCGAAAAAATTTTGAATTAATAATTTTAGTGGTTAAAGAAACAATGCAACAGTGAAAAAGTAAATATTTTTTTTTACTTTTGTAAGAAAATTTTTACTTACAACATTGTTAATTAATCTTTTGTTAAATTTGATTTTAGTTTTTTTTTAAAAATTAAACCCGTTCATCGGACGGGTCCTTTTCTAGTAATACATAAAGTAGAAAAAAATCAATTTTTTTCTCCATAACTGTTATTCAAAATTTAAAAAACGGACATATATTATCCAATTGACGAAAATGTGTGTTCAACGTTCTACATCGATTAAAATATTTAAACAATGATTCAGAATCATATCATAAATAAGATCATTAATAAAATAAATGAGTTTTTTGGCCGAACGGGTTTGGAGGGACGGATTTTTGAATCAACAATAATAAAAAGATTAAAATATCATTAATCCGCCGCTTCAATACAGATTAAATCCTTATTTTTTAATACTACAAATATTAGATATATCAAATCAGTCTCATTTAGAAAAGATTGTATAAAACCAAAATTGTCCCGTGATATAATGTCGTGGTCTTAGAGGATGATATGATTTGTAAACTTTTATATATAATAAATAATTTTAAAATTTTAAAATAAAAACAAATCACGGGACAGGTTAAGAAATTACGGAACGGGTTAATATTTCGGAAAGAATTTATATGGCGGACGAATTTGAATCAATATTTATATACCGCTTTAATACGAGTTAAATCCTCAGTTTATTAATAATTGTCTCGTGGACTCGTGGTATACCGTTACTTAATAACAATTGTAAACTATAATATAAATAAATATGTTATAAGGAGATACAATTTACAAAATATTTTTATACTAACTTTAAAATTAAATCATCCGGGTTAAAATCTAGTCTTGTTATATATCATACTAGAATTATCCTATTTTGAGATTCATGACTAATCAAAAAGTCAAAGCAATCAAATGATAGAGTTTATGGTTGTTCTATAAATTGTTTTGAGTTTCATGAGCTTTCATTTCAAAAATCGATATATCTACTTGTATAGTTTTATCTAATCCAAATCAAGATATCAGATTATCCTTATGTAATTTGAGTTGATCTAATCAGTATACGATAAAACTGAAGTGTGATTTGCACTATTTTGTAGTAACAACACTTTGCCTCTATCATTATTTGGCGTCAAACGATGACGTCTTAAGCTTCTTAACATGTCTTCTTCACGTTAAATGCAAAGTTTTGTATACGTGCGCAGTGGTGATGACGGCCTTCTAACGACTATTGAAGATCAATAAATATCACATTTAATTACTCTCATGACTCATTCCAGTCCAAATTTGAATGGGCCTACAAAGATTATATCCCAATACAAAGTCCAATTGACAGCAACCTCCGTCACCTGATTCTCCAATTCCGGTGAAAAAATCATCGCCGGGAAACAATACTCGGCCAACGATTCTTCAGTTTTTCACCAACTTTTGTATATACGGCTAAAGAGACATATAATACAGAACAAAACAAACTCAATCGGTTGCTAAATCCACCAATAATCATTTGGATTCAGCAAACAAAGTCCAACAGAGAATGATAAGATCTGAAAGTCCACCACCGTTTGCTTATCGATCAGCTTCACCATCTTTTCTGTCGTAGTTGGCTCTTCTCCGTGCCTCCTACCATTTTTCTCTCTCCAAATAGAGTGGATTGTGTTCTGGAACACATACTTGAGTATAAATCCTTTGGTTTTATCGATGTCTTTTCCTGCAAGCATCTTCATGATCTCTAGCCATTTGTCGGATCCTCAGTCCACTGACCAGCTCCTCCCACACCTTTCTTGAGAACGGGCATTAAAAAAATGAGTGATCTCTTGTTTCCAGCGGGTCTTTGCAGAAGATACAGCTCGTATCCACGTTCTTGTTCCATTTATCATTCTATCCCCTGTTGCTACTCTGTTTTTCACAACTAACCAAGTCAGGAAAGCGTACTTTGGGGTAGCATTCGCAAACCAGATCTCATCAGAGCCTCTCGCCTCCCGGAAACCTAGCTCTCTTCGCGGCTGCCCTTGACAACTAAACCTCCCCGAAATCCCTCAGTACTTAGATAAATGCATTTGCAGCGCTAACAAAGCTCGGGGCAACAACAGTGCTTGTGCGTCAGATATATATATGCGACAATGAGGATCCACACCACAAGTCAGGCAAATTCAAGTAAACCCCTGTAACGGAGCACTTGATCTGCTCAAGGGCTCGTAGTAGTGTTTTCACATCAAATTGGAAGCTATAACTTCTTTGATTAGTTTTTAGTGAAAATAAATCTCTAGTTCAGTAATATATGTGAAGAGGTTTTCGAGTTGCAAAATTTCTGCAGAAACCTCAAGAATTAAACTTATTGACAAAAGATAAAAACTTGTCTGAAGTTGTTTGGTCTCATTGATTCTTTCAACAACTTAATAACCCATAATAACTAATTTAACTGAAGCAAAATCATAATGAACCATCATTCCAACATTGAGAGACCAAGATCACCAATTTTACTTGCCCTGGTTGTTGATTAAAGCTTTGGTTAGGAAATGCGAAACGATTCCAACCGGACAGAAGAGAAGGCAGAGCGAAACCGAATGCCTCGTCTCGATCTGATTCTCTAACCCATCATTATAAACTTGCCTGCAAATAAAAACCGAAAACATGGTTTATAAGAAACATGTTCGGATAAATTCAGAACCCATTAATTGAGAAGAAACAAATCCGCAATATACCGTGCAGCAAAAAGATCTATCACAAGAAGATGAATCCAAGCAGAAGCAAGAGTCATTTCACTTGAGAACATTTTCGCTATTCCGGACAGCTGCAGATGAAATAAAAACATTAGAAACTGCATTGATACATTCTTGTTTTCGAATGTTTCGGGATGGTTGAGGGAAAGCAAAACCTCTGGCAACATGTATTTACTAGAAAACATGTATTTGAGCGTCTCGGGTGTCCAAGAAAGGTATAACAAATATGCGTATAATACGCCTAAGACGATATACGGTATGCTACTCTCCATACACTTCTTGGTCTGCAAAAAGCAACATAATACTCAATTTAGATCAACTTCTTTGGTTCTGCACAAAAACTGCAATAAAACATAAAACTTACAATTTCAGCTTTTGGAGCTACAACCATGAGCGTATAAAAGGGAAGAACCGCGGTAGTTCCAACCGCAAATACACTGCTTGCAATCTGAGAAGTAGTTAACCCTGCAACATGAATATATAAGAGATTCTATCACTCATTTAATCTGAGATCAAAAGTCACAAATGAGTGACAAAGTTTTAATCTTTAAACTTCAGTTACAAATGCAGAGAAACACATTACATGAAGCTCGTACACCGGAGAATTTCTTGCGAACTACAGAGTTAGAATTCAACGAAACATTGGACTGAACAGAGATTCCTGATCCTCCAATGAAGCTCCAACGATGATCTAATCTAATCTTTGAAGAATCAAGACAAAGTTCCAATCTTTTAGCCGAAATGTTGCGTTTCATCATCTGAATTCAAGAAAGATTCTCTTTTACTTCATAGAAATTCAGAAACTTTCAGACAAAAACTCACAACAATCAAGAACAGAGATTCTTTAACAGTGACTCAGGAGAAATAAAGTCAACTTAGTCAATTCGAAAACCCATTAAATTCTTCAATTTGAGTCAAAAGATAAAGACTTTTAAGGTTATCCATAACTATTCAAAACAGTAGAACCTCAACACATATACGAATAGTGAAATTGAAGAAGAAGATACCGTGAGAGATGAAGACAAAGGCTGAGAAACGCAAGAAGAAAAAGCCATCTCTGATTTAAATCTGCCAAAAATTGATCTTTCATCACCTTCTTCAACAAACTCTCTGCATATATATATAAATTAAACACAAAGAGGAATAATGGTTTGATAGATTTCCACTGAATTAAAAAATAAAACGGAAGTGGAAGGAAAAAAAGTTGTCTTTCACACTCTTTCTTGCTCAGTGTCCACAATTATATGCAACACTTTTTGCTCATCCTTCCATCTTTAAAAACTTCAATTTCGGTTTAGTTTATTTAAATTACTTAGATTTTTTGTTTATTTAAATTAAAATCTATTATAATATGGCATAATCAGTAGATTCAGTATAATTTTGGTTTATTTCAATCAATGATATATCTAAATATTAGTATTATTATTATCATATAAGATTTTAGTAAATTAATTACACAAAAAAGTTCAATATATAAGTACACATAAATTTTTGAATATATTGATGGAAAATTTAAATGTAAATGGTTTATTTTTGTGTGAAAGAAGTTATATGTTAATGGAGAGTTGTGATCAAAGTGAATTTAGGTGGACAAGACACAAGTCTAGTTTCAGGACAGAAAAAGACAATAGTTAGTGTTTCCCCCATTAATTCGTTTTTTTCTTTTATTAGATTATATATTTTAATTTGTATTCACAACCTGGTTATTGCATTAAGAATTGACTATAAAAAGATTTAAAAAAAAAATACATTAACGAAAAGAAAAACAAGAAAAAGATAGACATGTGGCTAATACTCATTGCTTGAGAAATTGGATGGAGTACGAAGATAACTTGGGTGGGCTATTTGGTATGATAACTTATATATCTATTAATAGGCCTTTTGGCCCACCCACTTTGTTTTTTTTTCTATTCCTTTATCACTCCCACCTAATTTGTTTATTTCAACAAAAAACAACACATGAAAACAAAAACAAAACTTTGGTAACTCCTATCTAACCAAGTTAGAAAAAGCCTTTGGGAGGCGATTTTTTAGGTCTAGCCGCCAAACAACTTCTCTTCTCAAATCTTTGTCGATACCTCTCTGATTTTCCGGTGTCCTTGGCCGGAGTCGTGAGAGGGTGTGTCTGTTTATCTTTTAATTGATTTTCCTTTGTTTTGGGTCTTCTTTGGCTTCTCCTATGGCGGATTAAAGACAAGATCTAGATGGTTGTGCTTCGATTGGGTTGGTTCCGTTCTAGTGATGGGTTTGCTTGGTTCTCAGTGGATGGTCGGTGTTTTCGTCGGAGCCCGTGTGGTTCTTCACTATTACGGCTGTTTGTTTTTGGAGATGGAGGTTTGGTTACTTCATCTTGTTTATGCCCGTAACTTTTAGAAGCTCTGCAGTCTCGATTCTGTCTTAGGCTAAGATTGGATTGCCTTTGGTTGGGTAATTTAGTCTTAGTAGTATGGTTGGTTGAGGGTAGAAGCCTTAGTTTCAAGTTTAGGGATGGCAATATTGACTCCTAGTTCTGCCTCCTGTTACTTTCTGCCCGGTTATTGGGGTTATGAGTTTGTGAAGGTTTCGTTTTGTGGGTTCTTCATTTGGATGGTAGTCTCCTACAAAGGCATCTACTAGCTCTCTTCTTTTTCCTTGTTTGGATTTAAGGTTTGAGTTCAAGACGATGTGGTAGGCTCGGTCTCTATTCCTTCTCTTGCGTGGCGTAACAAGTTCTTAGGCTGTAGATGGTTTTGGCTGGGTCTACGAATGTCCGCGTGTAAGGTTTGTTGGCCCTCTTTAGCGTTTTCCCCTTCGGATCTCAAGGCTTCTCCTTGTCCCTTCTCCTACTTGTCTTCTCTGGTTTCTGGTGTGGTAGTGATGGTTAGGATCTGTGTTCTGATTCTCTTTTATCTGTGCTCGTTTCTGCTCGGGGTGTGGTTGTGTGAGCTTGGTTTTGTATCCTTCTCGGGCCTTTCATGTAAAGGCAATCTAATGATGGGTCCTCTTGTTGCTCCTGTTTGTAACCACTTTCCAGCGCCCAAAATGTTCTATGGAAATGTTCGTCGGATTCTTTTCGTGAAGAGTTTGCAGTTGTGTTGCTTGAGTCTTAGATATTAGCTTTTTCCTGTACTTTAAGGTTTTCCTTCTTTTATGTCTGCCTTTTTTGGCTTTTGTCTTTGGGGGTTTCCATGTATCCGCCGGCTTAGTTTTCCGGGGATTAGAGTCCCGCCGGGGTTAGTATTTTACCATGTATCCCAACTTTGTATTTCTCCCTTGGTTATATTTCATGAATTATTCAGACGAAAAAAAAAAAAAAAGTAAGTCCTATCTATCAATCTTTATGTGGTATTTGAGCATTTCGATGTATTCGATGGCGACCAAAACCTTTTGAAAAACAATATGTATAATTCTTGAAATTAAATAGTAAAAAAGTTATTAAAAAATGGGTAAAAAAGTTTTAAGATATTTGAAAACTTTCCACTATATCAATAATTAATTAGAAATGTTTTTTTTTTTTAATAAAATTTGAGTTTTTACGACCCACACATAGCATATCCTATTTCGAAAGTACCTAAACAAACGGTTCCAAAATATCTTTATGTGAATTTGGGTCAAGCCCTTCGATTGAAGAAAATATATGATCCACAAGATGCTTGAATATACTTAGTAAAAATGAATATTCAAGACTCTTATCCAGAATCCTATCCTAAAGAAGGCACGTCCACTAATGTATCCATCACTAGATTTCAAGTGGGTCATCTTTTACTTAAAGATATTGTTAGTCTAAACCTCTCAAGCTCATTAATCATGTGACAAGAATTGAATGTGAATCTAATTTTTCTAGTGATTTCTTTAGCGACACTAGATATGCTATGGTTCTTCAACTTGTAAATTTCATATTTGGAGCCGCATTGTCCTCTTTCATTTTGTTCATATGCAATTCAAATTGAAAGACTTATAGAACATTACATATTTATTTCATCAGACAGTTGAGAATCCGATAGAAAATGTCTCGCAAACCGGAAAACAAACGTTAAATCCGGAAATTAAAACCCATAAAAAAAGAAGAAGAAAAAAAGCAGAAGAACAAGGGATAAAATCAAAGGTGGGGGATAATGTTTTGATGTTTACACAGAGCAAAGGGAAATTAACCGGTGAAGCTTGGTGGCTTGTAGGCAATGAAACTGATGCACTGCACTTGACGGCTGTTGTCGAATCCGATGATCCTAATGAAGGCTTCAGGGTACTCCTTCTTGCACTCTTCCACTTCCTTCAACACTTGAGCGGAGTCGGTGCAACCGAACAAGGGAAGCTTCCACATTGTCCAGTACCGTCCATCGTAGTATCCGGGGCTGTTACCGTGCTCACGGTACACAAATCCGTGCTACAAACCACATATATTACAACCACTCAGAAAAACATTTTGTATATGTTTATATAATTCAAGATTCCTAATATATGAAGCGAATTACTAACCTAATTTTCCTAAGATCTACCTCGTTTATATATATGTTTTAAGCTTTTATTAATTACCTCCAACTCGAATTCAACACAAGGAATCCACTTGTTGCGGAGAAGGTAGTCAACTTCCTTAGCCAATTCGGAATCGGTAAGGTCAGGAAGGTAAGAGAGAGTCTCGAACTTCTTCTTTCCAACGGGAGGCCACACCTATATTTTTTTTTTTTATCGATTTTTCGAATCATATTAGTTCATGTAAATCTAATTAAAAACCGATAATAAATTAAAAAGTGAAGAAGAAATATATATGACCTGCATGCAGTTAACTCTTCCGCCGTTGCTTGTGATGGAAGTAATGTCGTTGTTGGCCTTGCGGGTGGCTGGGAAGGCAGCGGAGGACTTAAGTCCGGTGAAAGGAGCGACCATTGTGGCCTGAGCCGGAGAGGCAACCATAGTAGCGGAAGAGAGCATAGAGGAAGCCATTGTTCTTCTTTACTCTTTGTGTGACTGAGGTTTGGTCTAGAGCTTTGGTCATCTATATATAATGGTAATAACGATGAGAATAAGCTTTGGAGTGATCGGAGGGTCTAGGATTCATGAGATTCAAGTGGAATAGGATCTAGACCGTTGGATTTTGAGTGTGGATATGTGTGAGGTTAATTCACTTGGTAACGGCCACAAAGGCCTAAGGAGAGGTGTTGAGACCCTTATCGGCTTGAACCGCTGGAATAATGCCACGTGGAAGATAATTCCATGAATCTTATCGTTATCTATGAGTGAAAATGTGTGATGGTGGTGCTACTCATTTTACTGGCCTGGTGGTTTTGGCTCTTTCCTTTTGGGGAATTTATATTTTACTTACTACAAGCTTTCATACCTTTTTTTACCTTGGATTTGGTTTGAATATTTTAAATGGTATGGTTCATGAACAAAAACACATTTGTTTGGGAAGTCTGTCAGTTGGGCCTTGGCCCAATTGGTTTACCTGGTAGTCAGAAATGCAGACGGCCTGACTACCCCCTGACACTTAGTCGGAAGGCATTCCAAACTCGGGATAGGCAGAGTGGTAGCCTGTAAGGGCCTAACCGTTAACACGGTGGACCAGTCCACTATGTAGCACATCGGTGCGTTCCTACCGGGACCGACCGGATAGCCGATAGGGTTTATCAAAAAAAAAAAAAAAAAAAACTGTAAAAAGCTAAAATAAACTGTAAGAAAAACATCTCAAGTCTCCATCTTCCTTTATGAACACTATAAACAAAGCAAGTCAGACAAATCTTACTGGGCATGTCTTCCCAACCTCTTCCATCACTTCCCTATCGGGTTGTATGTTTTTACTTGTACTTTTCCGGTGTAATGATAGTATGTTGACCCAAAGAAAAAGCCTTTAAGAACTTATTGGGCTCTTTGTCAAAACTAATTAATTGGGCTCACAATCGAAAGTCATGGAATATAGATATAGTCCAAAGACTTTCCGACAGCTTTCTAATCAAACGTGAAACGCCCATCAATTGAAATTTACTAGTAATAATAAATCATCAGTTAGGTTACCCTTCTTATTATGTGCCAAATTCAATACAATATAATTATTTGAATGAAAATGTATTAATGTTATTAATCTAATGGTTAGGTAAGAGCTAAAAAAATCATATATTAAATATAAGGTTCAACTTTTAAAAATTAGATTAGTGTTGAAATCATCGGTTTATTCTATTCAAATCATAGGTTTTTCGTATTGAAATTCATTTAATTCGTAAAATGATTGAAAACGTAATTTATTTTTAACCTAGATAACAAAGAATCATATACATTTTTGTGTTTCGTTCATTTACTTCATAATTTTATTTAATTTGAATTTCTGTTTTTTATTTGTGTAAGATATGTATATAACATTGATAGCAAAATCTGTAAATAATAAGCTAAAACTCTCTCTGGAAACGTTACGTCAACATAAAAATTTCGTTAATAACACTTGACATGAGGGTAAAGTTCATTTTTAAGAGTGTTTTTGAATTAATATATAGTGGATACAAATCTCGACTCTAAAAAAACACATTATAACTTTGAATTCTGACTACAACTCTATTTTTAAATTCTGATTGTAGAGTGAAAAATCTTAATACGATAAAGCCATGAATATTTTTTTTTTTTTGGGTATCAAAAAACCATGAAAACATGTTAGTAGAAAAAAACTAGAAAGAACTTCAAGACATTCAAAGAATTAATATGGAAATTTTGTAGAAAAAATAGAAAGCACCCACATATCATGATATATGATGTTTCTAATCCCAACTTTAAGACTCATTCAAAGAGTTAATATGGAAATTTCAGAAAATCTACCATATCGGACTTCCTCTTTTGTTGCATATGAATATGTTTACCAATTATGTGAATGAAGATTATATATATACTAGATTTTAACGCGCGGTACTTAACCAGGGATGGACGTAAACTCGTAAGCTACAGGAATGCCTCACCCGATGATTGGTCCTTGGTTGGTTGACTAGCTACTCCTGCCACGAGTCGAGAATTCTGAGAATTGTGTTAGTTCATGCCCTTTAGAACTTCCCCGCAACAAGATAGAAAGAAGAGTATAATTCGGTTCACTCCTCACCTTTGAAATGTAGCTTGAGCAGCTAATCAGTCAATACCGTGGGATGCTTTTTTAAAAAGTTAATATAAATTAAATTTTGCAAATTGCTCTATCAAAAAACGAATTCAAAAAAAAAAATTGTATCTCCTTATAAAATATTTAAGTAACGGTATACCATGAGTCCACAGAACAATTTTAAAAAAACTGAGGATTTAACCCGTGTTAAAGCGGTATGTTAATGATATTTTAAAATTTTATAAATATTGATTCAAAACCCGTTCTGAAATACAACCCGTCCCGTAATCTTTTCATCCGTTCCTTGATTTGTTTTCTAAAAGTTATTATTTTTAAATTTAACGATTATTTATTATATATAAAAGTTTACAAATTGTTTCATTCTCTAAGACATTTATATTTTAATAAACTGAGGATTTAATCTGTATTAAAGCGGTATGTTAATGATATTTTATAAATATTGATTCAAACTCGTCCACCATATAATCATGTTCCAAAATATAACCCGTCCTGTAATTTCTTAACCCGTCCCGTGATTTGTTTTCTAAAAGTAGTAATTTTAAATATTTATTGATTATTTATTATATATAAAAATTTAAAAATTGTATCATTCTCTAGGACATTTATATTTTATACTTTACAATTGTTATTAAGTAATATTATACCATGGGACAATTTTTGGTTTTATATAATCTTTTCTAAATGAGACTGATTAAGGTATTAAAAAATAAGGATTTAATCCGTATTGAAACGACAGATTAATAATATTTTAATTATTTTATTATTGTTTATTCAAAAACCTGTCCCGCCAAAGTCCAAACCCGTCCCGCTAGAAAACTTATTTATTTTATTAATGTTGATCTTATTTCTGATATGATTCTGAATCATTGTCTAAATATTTTAGTCGATTTGGAACGTTGAATACACAATTTTCGTCAATTGGATAATATATGTCCGTTTTAAATTTCGAATCACAGTATATAGAAAAAAAAATTGACTTTTTCTTTTACTTTACGTATTATATGATGATTCAAAACATTTAAAAACAAATCAAACAAAAATGATAGGAAAATCATAATTCTAAATCTTAATCAAATCTTCTAAATATTAAAATTATTAAATATGGAATATCCTATTTATGAATTGAGTTAAATATAATCCGATCTAACAAACTTTTTATGACCAAAATTTGTAAATGGGTTGGATACTCATTGTATCCAAATACATTTTGCTCTATCCGTTAAAAATATATTTAAAAAATATTAGCATAGATATATTACAAGAAGCTTATGTTATTCTAATCATAACATTGAAGCTCCTCGTAAGGTAAAGCACACAAAATTCCGAAAACCATGGAACACGTAAGCCCCTGGCCCTGGGTTTGTATTATTCAATTCATTTGTTATATATTCCTCCTAAAATTATGGAAGCGATTGGAAGATATAGAAGAGGTTTTGTCCAACAATTTAAAATCGACGACGAAAAAGTAGGATGACGTTATTAACACGCGCGGCCATATGGATGCAAAACCCTATATTTCTCTAAAATTGTTTTGGCTATTTCCTCTTTTTTTCTAATATAAAAATGTTTTTGGACATTTTTGCATGGCATCTTCACCTATATCTCCTCCATTTGGCTTCCTTTATTCAGTTCAATGTATCATCAACAAGAGTTCACTACCTTTTATTTCATTCATGGCTTGTTTTTAGTTCTAGATTTGGATTTTTGTAGCTTAACTTTTGATAGAATTCGGAAAGAGAAACTGATAAACAAAAGGTAGAGTTAACGTTGGATTCTGTATCAGATAAACCTCCATAAAGGATTATATCATTGTATAAGTCTAGCTAGAAAATATCCATGTTCGTATTTGTCAATTAAATTTTTTTTTGTATTCGTTGTTTATTATAAAACGACAAAAATGTATTCGTATGTTTATGTTTTGTATGCATCTATTTAGATAACATATCATTAGTTATTTTTTTTTTAAATAATTAGTTATTTACAAACCATATCATAAATGAATTATTATTAATTTTTTATAATTTTCTTGCTTACTTTTTGAGTGTACATTGTCTTAGTTATTTTTTGCCGCATGATTATGTTAAGTAGTTAGGACCTTATGGAGGAGATAATCGAGGTTATGTGAAATAAAATTCTCCTATCATCTTTGTTTGAACATTTTTAACTGTTTTGAATTATCATATAATACATAAAATTAAAAAAATCTCAAATTTTTCTGCATATATTGGGATTCGAAATTTTTAAAACAGATATATATTACCCAATTGATGAAAAAGGTGTGTGTTTAACGTCCCATATCGGCTAAAATATTTTTAAATATTGATTCAGAATCATATTATAAATAAGATTAAAATGAATCCAAATCTGAATAAACAAGATTCTCAACTTAATAAGCATCCAAATTTAAAATTATATACCATTTTTCTAGGTTTTTTAGTTTAACTGCTTAATTTTACCAGAAATATTAAATTTTAAACCTTTAAATTTTTTTAAATAATATATAATTCATATATCTAAAATCAATAAATATTTTATAATATTATGAACATTTGAACATATATAAAAAATTACAATAACACGAGACAGGTTATATTGGTAGATAAGGTTATATAACGGTACGAATTTTAAGTAGTTTTAAATATTATAATTAATATATTTAAAATCAATAAACATTTTATACTATAAAAAAAATTGAAAATATATAAAGAGTTAAAATAATTTGGGACGGTTATATTGCACGACGGAATTATATTGCAGAGCAGAGTTATATTGCAGTGTGAGGTTATATTGCAGGACGGGGTTATATGATGGGACGAGTTTGATTAAAAAAAATAAAACATCATTAACCCGCTGCTTCAATACGGTTAAATGTTCATTTTATTACTTTTTAACACCACCAATATCAGACATATCGAATGATACTGATTAAAGTAAATTGTATAAAACAAAAATTGTCTTGTTGTATACTGTTACTTAATAACAATTGTAAATTAGAAAATATAAATATCTTATAAAATAATACAATTTGAAATTTTTTATAAACATTAAATTTTAAAAATCATTAATTTTAAAAATAAATCATCCCACGGATTAAAATCTAGTATTCTTTAAATTAGCAAAACCGACCCATCTCAAATAGTGCAAATGTAAAAGCGGATAAATTGGCACGAAATGTTCGTACCGAACCGCATCACATCACGTATGTAAACAACATTCCTCAGGAATGGCTCTTTTGAGTCTTAATTAATAGCGGTTGACAAAAAAAAAAAAGACCCATCTTAAATAGTTGCCTAAGTTTTTTTTTTTAGGCAACGGTTGGATTATTTGTTTCAGTAATTGCGTATACTCCCTCCGTTTTAAATTAGTTATCGTTTAAAGTTTTTTCACGCTTATGAAGAAAATATTCAATTTTTCTGTTTTACCCTTAATTAATGTATTGTTTTATGTGATATTATCAATTAATAAGCTAAGAGAGTATGGATTAAATTAGAAAATCTTTTAAAAATACGCACTGAAAACCTAAAACGATAATTAGTGTAAAACAAAATTTAACTTTTAAAACGACAACTAAATTAAAATGGATGGAGTATATAACAAGGAAATCCTAGAGTGAGAAGGAAACTCCAAAACCATGTTGACCAGAATAATTGGAAAACAACCTATGATGCTCATAGAGAATAGGTGAAACCGGTTTAGTTCCTACCTCATCACTTTCCCCTCTCTGGAAAACCGGGAAATTTTGTACTTACTGTTGAAAGTGTAATTAATACTTAAAAAAAAGTTTGCTATATCCTTTAGGATTTGAACCGTGACTATGAGTCTAAATGGTAACATTAGTTTTGAGGAATTGTTGAGGAATTTTGGTGGAAAAAAAAAATGTTACATCATTTCAAGACTTGAGGAATTTTTGAGGAATTGGTGGAATTCTTGAGGAATTTTTTTTGTTAGGCTTTTTTTGTTTTAATTAAAAATTAAATTATACTTGAAACTATAAATATTGAAATTCAATAGTACAAGTTGCTCGTAAAAAAAAATTCTTAATTAGACAATTATAATTTCATTTTTTTTTTATCAAAAAGTAAAATTAATTATAAGATTTTATGGTTTTAAAAGATAATATTTGATTAAATTATCACATATATTAACTTTTGATTTCACCATAATCACCAAAATATATAATAATTATGTTTGATAACACTTTACATATATTAACTTAAAAATTTCAATAATTTTTGTAATCTTAAAAACTTTTAGAAAATTTAGAGAATTTAATTAATTTAAAAGCATAAATCAGATTCTAGTTTAGCTAACTTGATTATATTTCTAATATAGTAATTTTAAATTTCTTCAAAATTCAACCTTATTTTTTACAAGTCACAAGTTTTTCATAATATTTTGTTTTTAACTAATTTTGTTGGAAATTTTTTTTCTAATTAAAGTTTTTAGAAGTTTATTTGATTAATTAATATTAAAAAAAAATCAACTAGATTCAGCAGTTACCATTTGAACTTTAAATTTCTCAGCCAGATTCCGCAAGAAATTATAAATAAATTCAGCTAGATTCAGCAATTCAGCCAGATTCAGCCGGATTCCTCGGTTACCATTTAGACCCTATATTCTACCTAAGTTTCGAAAAAGAATACACTAGCGTTCGTGAGGTAAGAGTAGACCGTAAGATAACGTCAAATTTGATATTTTAGTACTAGTATTTAAAGTTATTATTCAATATTTGTTATTGTTTTGTCTCTTATTCTAAAAATCCCCGTCCATCCCGATTACTCTCCTCTTAATCACTAATCCTATCCTATCCACTTCGATTAATGACTAATCCCCTAAAAAATCACTTACCCGATTTTTTCACCGCCTAATCTGATTACTTTCTGCCTAATCCGATTACTTTCCTCCTAATTTTATATATCCCAATTATTTTTAGATTGCAAGTATAAAAAAACTTTTTATTTTTGTTATTCAATTATTTAAATTGGGAGTTTGTGATGTTTTACAATAACTTATGTTCAAATTTTAATAAAAATCATAAATTTGTAATAAAAATCATAAAAATTTATCTCAAAAATACAGTTTTATGTGTTTATTGTAATTTTAAAAACAATTTGGATTAATATGTTTTAAAACTATTAAAATAATCCTAAAACTAATCACATATTAATCTCCAATTTTAATCTGATTTTCTGATTAATCGCTAGTTCCATACTAAGCGCCCGACTAGCGTATAGAGATTTTTCAAACAAGGGTTTTGTCCTATCAGTTTGTTCAAAACTTGTTAGTTGTTCGTTTCTGTCCGTTACTCACAATTTATTTAGCTGTCCCAATTTAAATTTTAACCAAACTATTCCAAACATATAGACGAGTTTTACTTCTCTCTTTTTTCAATTCTGAATCTTAATTATGCACATTTCCAAAACTTACATTAACTATAACATCTCCATTGTTTTCTTTTTTTCAGCATAGCTGATGCAAATTTCGAATGCAAATTCATTAGAGTTGGAACAAATTTCTTGAAAGAAACTAGCTAGTTGTTGCATTCATTTTTTCAATAAATAATTTGGCATAACAAGAAGAGAGAGTGGTGTTTAGAATTTATACGATGACAAATTGCACATACTCATATTATTATAGATTTTGTCCTGAATTGTAGGTAAATCTCTTACGTTTTTACTGTTTTTTTACTGGAAACTATGGGTTTTAGGTAATTATTTCTAGCAAAAGATAAACAATAAGGACACATATGTCAAATCTGTTGATGTTGAATAATATATAAAAAAAAAGGTTACAACGATTACGTATATACACCTTTTGACATTTTGTTTTGGTAAACATATACTACTCCTTCTGTTTCATATTATATGATGTTTTAGTCATTTTATCTTGTTTCACAATATAAGATGTTTTGGACAAAAACAATTTAAGTTTTCATATAAAAAATTAAATTTATACAATTTTATAACTATTTATATTCTGTAGTAAACTTTTTCATTGGCCAAACTTTCTTTAAGTAAATATTAAATTATGATTTCAATGTAAAAATAATAGAAACAAAAAAATTGACTAGTTTCTTAAACTTTGTAATTTTAATCAAAACATCCTATATTTTGAAAAAGAAGGAGTACTATATATTTTTAAGGTTATTAATATTCTTTTTGAACTACTACAGTATATTTTCGAGCTATATACTACATATTGTGTGTGTATAATTCTTTTTTATATTAATTATAAAAGTAACAGAAATTAGGTTAAACATCACCATTCAATGCCGATTGTTTTAGTGAAAGAAACTACCGAATTTAACCAATAAACATTGAAATTATTTCTTTACTTAAAAAAGTAAAATATTGAGTCTATACTCTATAGTAGTCAAAGTGATTCCATTGGGATAATTTATTAAGTGGTCTCTGGATAATAATGTTTAATTATCAGAATTATGTATGGAGCTACATAATGTGTAGCCGTTCAGAAAACGCGGCGATTCGACCAAACTCTGTTACCACAATGTCTCCACCACGCGATCACATTTTTCGCTTGCATGCGAACGTTGAAGTTCGAACCTCTCCACTCTCTATTTACCATTTTACCCTCTAGTAGTTTCGTATTCAAAATTTACCATCTCCAAATATTTTGGCAGTCCATTATTAATTGCCGAACATTAAACTGCGGCCATGACAAAAAAAAAACAAACGGCGGTCAGATATAAAAAAGACTTAAACCAAATACAGTATAAAAATACTTGACTGGTTTTGGACCTTTCGGTCGATCGCGATCACGCGCTACGAATGAAGAGTCGGAGACAAAGCTCAACGGCTTCCATATATGGTGCTTTCATATTTATTACTCATTCCGTTTCGTTTTAGTTATCGTTTAATGTTTTTTCACACAAATTAAAAAAATCATTTAATTTTTTGTTTTATCCTTTATTAATATATTTTATAAAAAAATTCATTGGCCAAAACATTATAACAATAGGGATAAAACTAGAATTTTCACCAAACATTTGCATTGAAAACCTAAAACGACAACTATTATGAAACAAAATTTAAATCTTAAAACGACAACTAAACTGAAACGGAGGGAGTAGTAACTAAAAAAACATTGCATTCTAGAAAGTATAAACCATGAAAATTGAAATATTGACAGTAAAATTTAATTTTTAACAAAAAAAATATTTCGTTGTCAAAAAAAAGCTAGAAAAAAATTATGTGAAACTTTGTTTATTTTTATAAAACCTTGTGTTCATTTCCATAACTTTACTAGTAAAACTTACTTACCTAAATAAATGTATTTTTCTTATCATTTACTAAAATTAATTCATACAAAATAGAAAAAAACTATTTTAGCTTTATAAAATACATCATTTAAAAAAGTATATATAAAAAGGTTACGATTTTTTTCTCTCTTTGACATCTTATACTCACTCTGCTCTTTTATAAATAATGTTTAAAGTTTATATTTTTTGTTCTTAAATAGATGATGATGTTTTTAGTTTTCAATATAATATTAATTAATTTTTTATTGGTTTTAATGATTTATATTATGCAAATAATTTTTATTAGTTGATAAGATAATAAATTATGTTTGTTTTAAAGTAAAGAAAATTAAATAATTTTTTAATCTATATGTATTTTCTTAAAACATCATCTATAAAAGAAAGTTAGAGCAACAGCAATGGTAGCTCTTAAAAGGCTCTAACCCATAGTTTCTTGTAATAAAAGGTCCAAATTTAAATCAAAACAGAAATAAAACTTAAGGAACGTTTCTAATTTAAGGTTTTTTTTGTTGCTCTAAGAGACGCTACGTGTCGCCTTGTCATTAGCACGAAAAGTGAGAAAACAAACTTTTTTTTTTCTTTCGCGTTTCAGTTTTTCTCAACCCTCTCTCTTTTCTCTTTGTTTTCTCCGACGGCGAATCTCTTTGAGCTTCATTTCCGGCGATGTACATCATCAAATCGGAAGTAAAAAGCGAAGCAACGTTGTAAACAATAAGCCGTGATGCTCATCTCCACCGTCGGCGTGGTCACCAACAGAAGTTCGTTGACCTAATCAGTGGGTTCTGCAAATCAAATCGGAGAGAAAGGCGATTCCAGTGGCTCCAATCGCTTCCTCACGGTATGAATCTCTCAGTTTTATTTGTTTGTGATATGAGATTTGTTTTGCTAGAAATTAGGGTTTTTGATTTGTAAACGCAATTTTGAGTTTTTGAATAGATAATGAGTCTCTTAATCTGTTAATTTGGGTTATTGATTACATAATCTGAGATTAAAGATTTGTATTTGATCTTGATTCATGTAAAAAAGTCTGTTGATCCACCAACATGTCCTGCGGATTACAGGTGGTATAACGCAGAAGAGGAGATTCTTGGGAAGAAAATAAAAGTACTTTAGTTTGTTTTGTCTTTTTCTTGTGGATTACAGTATTATAGTGGGAAGCGATCAAGGCATAAGAGGGATGATCATGGTACTATCATGGTACTGGAGACAAGCATCAAGATAACAGTGATGATGTTGGCGACAGGCTTCTCACTTCTGGAGATGACTACACTAAAGATGAAAAATAAGGGGGAGAAAAGCAGAGATAAATATCGGGAAGACAAAGAAGAAGACATCAAACATAAAGGTGACAAGAGAGGAAATTATTGTTTCTTTTGTTTCTGTTATGTGATCAATGTAAGAGACTTTCATTGTCTCTCAGTTTTTAAAATGAATGAATACAGCTTTGAGTTTAACTTTGGCTTTGGCTTTGGCTTTTGAATGAAACAGAATCAGTTTAACTTTGCCTTCTCTGTGAAAGCTTTGTTTTGAGTAAATGACAAAACAGATTCAGTAAAGACTTTGAGTTCTTGTACTCTCATTTGCAGGATGCATATTTTCGTCATTAAGAGACATGTCTAGTGCCAAATTAGCCATGTTCATGTGCCAAAGTGTAGGCCATATTCTCAGTATCTTCAAGAAGAAGATGATGTTCTTTCTTGTATAGTTTTGTCTTTGATGTGTTTTCAAATGAATCTTGTATACTTTGTTATATTATTGTCATGAATCTTGTTATTTAAAATGTGTTTATAAAAAATGTATCAAAAACTTGTATAGTTTGTCTTCTCTATCTTTCTTTTCAAGCAATCAAAACTCAAACACCAAATTTTATTTTCAAATTTTTCTTTCTTAAGGATTCCTACCATTGGACATGAATATTTCTAAGAGCCTCTAAGCAAATCCTTAACTTTATATTTGTCAAAATTTACAATTAAAAAATTCTTAAGGATCCTTAAGAGATCCTTACCATTGCAAATCCTTAACTTTATATTTGTCAAAATTTACAATTAAAAAATTCTTAAGGATCCTTAAGAGATCCTTACCATTGCTGTTGCTCTTAGGAGTACTTTGAATTCGTTTAGACAAAAATACAACACACGTCACAAATTACAGACAAATATATAAGACGACAAAGTCCTTCCCTCGTTAATTGTTATGATCTCTCCGACCAAACCAAGCAGCTTCTCCCTCTTAAATACCTCTGGACCGTAGTGTACTTTCCCCCAAACCCAAAAAACAAAACCTCCTCTTTTTTTTTCCCCTCTCTAAAATGCGTATGAGCTGTAACGGATGTCGAGTTCTTCGAAAAGGCTGCAGTGAAAACTGTAGCATAAGACCTTGTCTTCAATGGATCAAATCCGCTGAATCTCAAGCCAACGCCACCGTCTTCCTCGCCAAGTTCTATGGCCGTGCCGGCCTCATGAACCTCCTCAACACCGGTCCTGACCACCTCCGTCCTGGTATACCAACTTCCCATGCATGTCATGTTTTTTTTTGTTATGGTTAATTGCGAAGTTCTGGGCCGAATCTCATACATCTTTTTACCGGGACTGCTATTAGTCCCTCCAAGCCAGAATCGAACTAGGTCTCTTAGGAAACATAGGATTCTGTTTATTTTTCTAGCATGCATCTAATGATTTGTTTTTTTTTTTTTTTTTTTTTTTGTAGGGATATTTAGGTCATTGTTGTACGAAGCATGCGGGAGGATTGTGAACCCGATATATGGATCAGTCGGTTTATTGTGGTCCGGGAATTGGCATCTTTGTCAAGCTGCGGTCGAGGCCGTGATGAGAGGCTCACCCGTGACTCCGATCGCATGCGACGCGGCGGTTACGGGTCAAGCTCCTCCTTTTAATAACAAGCTCTGTGACATAAGACACGTGTCAAGCAAGGAAGAGAACGTGAAGAGACGGAGCCGTGGTGCATGCAAGGAAGAGAGAAACGTGAGGTCGTTGAGTCATGAGTCGTCACTGAGCCACGAGTCACCGGTGTCGTCTGAAGAGACGACGACGGAGGAACCAAAGAGTTGGATCGGGCTTGAGCTAACTTTGGGGTTGGAGCCTGTATCACGTGGGAGTCACGTGGTTGTGCCGATGAAGAAAAGAAAGTTGGAGAGGTGTGGCACGTCTGAGGATGAGGACACGTGTAAGATTGAGCTAGGACTCGTGTGCAGTGAGTGAATGGTTCTTTTTTTTTTGGCTGGGTCTTAGTTACAAGTTTTGGTGTTGAGTTTTTAGGTGTACAAATAGAGATTAACAAATCTCTCTTTTTTTTTTCTCTTTTTTGAGTTTTATGTTTTTCTTTTCTTTTGCATGTTCGGTGTATGAATGATAAAGAGGTCTTAACTTAACAAATCTGCTATTTTCAGAGATCTCTGGGGGATTAGATTACAAAAAATCTTAATTTGTTTAGTGGTGAAATCTCCATACGATGATTAGTCATTCATTATAAATAGTTTTATTTCAAAAAGCCCTTTTGTATGTGAACCGTTACCGAATGACTAACATGTGTGTTAGATTTTCGTTCTCAAAGGATATGTGTAGAAATCTTAATTTAGCTAGAGAAGAGGTTGAATTATTTTAAATTAAATGGGTCGAAATGTGTATTCAGCCGAAAATATGGCCCAGCTCTTTTGGACTTGAATCCAAAATTTGTCCATCTATCTTCCCCTATACACGCACACTTATCATTTATGCTAAAATAATTAATGCAGTTCTTAGACCACCCACAATGGGTAATTTCTCGTTGGGTGTAAGTAATAAAATATAAGAAAATAAGGGAATAGTTAGTTTAGAGACATAAGTTGAGTGTTATCCCACACCCGGGTGTGAGAGCCACGTGGGAGGATATTGTTGGTTAGGAATTTTTGACGGAAAGGATCTCATAAAAGTAGGCGCCTCTACCAATAATCAAGTCTATTAACTTTATTTCTAAACACAAACTCTTAGCTTTTTTTAATTATAAAACCGTCTTAACATATATCCCTTCGGTTATGCCTTTGCTGATGCTCTAAGCCTACAGTATATATTTTTTCCATGAAAATTAATTTCACAAACTAAAAGTATTATAGGCTAAAAAAATCAGTAATATATGTAATATTATTTGTTAATTGTAAAATTATTCAGTAAAATGCAGTTTTCCAAAGTTAATAAGAAACTAACAATTTTTTTCGTTAAACCTAGAGAAACTAATATTGTAGTTAAAATTATAACGTGGAAAAATAATTGAATGAAATCACTGGAACATTTGTTTTTCATTATTCGAATTCAAAATGTGATCTAATAACTCGAAAATATGAATTGGATAGTTCTACTGCTGCAACGATTGCATTAGAACTATTTAGATTTCAGACTGTAGACTCAATCGTGTGCCTTAATGGGTGGGGTGACATCGGCCGCATGATTTCAGAGCTAAGATCTCTACAATGTGACAACAAACTATGTTAGTTTAATTTTCATAACCAATATATGCATTATTTTATCAATCATATATTTTTAATATCAGCGTCAAGTCATCGATTTACCCAGAACAAGAGATTGTCCTGTAGTTTACGAGTTAAGTGGTTTCAATTTTTTTTTTTTTCTTCTCGTGAGTGGTTTTAGTTTAAAATATTATCTTAAAACAATAATTTTATATAAAACAGAAAGAAGATTTTTGCGTCTAATCATTATCGAAAGGATATATCTATCATATGCAGGCGCCAAAAAGGTGACCCATGTACGCAAAGTCACAAACACAATTGCAAAATTGATATTTTAGTCAATTATCCCATGTAAACAATGATTATTTAGTAAGAAAAAAAATGTGTACATTGCATACAAATTGCAACACACATCCACCACAAATTACTTCTACGTTAGAATGTCAATAGTGTCGCATTTGTAGTGTTGTTGTCTGTGGAAATCGAAACTAACACAATCAAGATTTGTCTAGGGTTTTATTTTAGGGATACGATAATCGTGAATTCTCAAAGAACAACAGAAACGATTGATACCAAAGATGGTGTTCTTGATATTATTAATGAAAAGATGATTTTGATCGTACAAGAGTTTGATCGTAAAAGAAAAAGGTGTTTGTGCTGTGAGAGCTTTGCGTAGTGTAAATTCTAGAGCGATATTCCTTGCCCTTCGTTTGAGCCTTGAGTCTCTTTATATAGGGACGATAAACCGCCTCTCCAGCGATATTCTCGGAAGATTTCCATTTATCTTGAAGTCGGCCAGAATATCGCGGATTAGGACAATTTCCTTATTCTTCGGAGTTTTCGGAAGATTTCCTGATTTGAGTTGATCCTTCGCGATTCTTCCTTATCATTTCCGAGTTTATCGGAAATGATCCTTCTTTTTCGGAAATGATAACTTGCTTGGAAATGATACCTTTAGAGAAGAATATTTACTAAGTCTTTGCTTCGGGCGATGATGAAGACTTCGCCTCGGGGAACTTATGCAACTGGCTCGGGTACACAGGAAGAACCGGCTCGGGCACTCTAGGATGGCTTCTTCGGGTGTCCCCGAGGCGATGGGCTCAGAAACTCCCGAGGCGACCAGGCTCGGGTACCCTCGAGGCAATTGGGCTCGGGTGCTTCCGATGTCTTGTTCAGGATATCCCCGAGGCGATGGGCTCGGGTACCCCCGAGGCAATTGGGCTCGGGTGCTTTCGTCGTCTTGTTTAAGTATCCCCGAGGCGATGGGCTCGGGTACCCCCGAGGCAATTGGGCTCGGGTGCTTTCGTCGTCTTGTTTAAGTATCCCCGAGGCGATGGGCTCGGGTATACTAAATCGATTAGACAGATATCCCGAGGTGAATGATGCGATGCCCCGAGATGATCTCTGAAAGACTCCCGAAGTGTTCTAAGTCTGGCTCGGCGCCAAAGGGTGGAACCCGACCCCAACATTGTCCGTTGTCACATGGTAAATTCGGTAGATACACTCTTTTATGTAGGTTAGGAAGTTTTGTACCTTAGATGTGTAGTCTTTGGAATCATGGAATAGAAGAGTAATCTATAATTTAACTTTTAAGAGTTCAAACTCATCGTGTTAAGGGTTCATACCCTTTTTTTAGTACGAAAGTTTAGTTTTCAAATCAGAATATCTAAAAATTGACTTTGGATATTAGAAGACAGTATGGACCGAAAGTTCGGAACTTCCACAGTTTATTAAAAAAATAAAATTCATAATCTGGTCTCATATTTTGGAAACTTTCCTAGTCCAGGCCAGAGCTAACGCTGAATTGATCGCCGACCTTGAAGGCGGCAAAAATGTCGAAGATGAAAAGGAGGAAGTTCTCCAGTGGAAAGCTGAGTATGGAGATGCTGAGGAGGAGTTTGTGCGGATCGGAACCGAGCTGCGAGAGGATCTGAGGCTTCCTCCGGCTTCTCCGGATTCTGTTGAAGATAATTTCGGAAACAGGTCAATCGAGGGGGTTGCCGCGGGAATTGGTATTACGGATCAAGCCGGCACGAATCTGAGTTCCGAAGTCGCACATGTTCCGGAGGAGCGGGATGAGTAGATCCGTGGCACATTTCTTCTTTTAATTCTGGATTTTTGTAAGACTTGATGCCTGGACGGCTTTATCCACTATTGATAATGAATATATTTTGTTCTCGATAAATTTCTAGTCTCAGAGTAACTTTTCGAACCACTTTTCGAACCACTTTTCGAACCAGGCAAATCGTGTACCAGTGTTAAGTAAACTGGGTTTTGGTAAGTAGGACTAATCTTTGTCGGTTGCGACCCGAGCTGATATAGTCGATGCCAGTGCTTAGAAGCGAACTGGGGTACCAGTGTAGAAGTCAACTGGGTTTTCTGAAGACAATTTCTTTATGGCAGGATATCTCCGACCGAATCGTCTCGACTGTTTATATAGCGCGCTGTAACCGAGGCGGTGAAAAGAGCTTTTTCTGTCCGAGGACGTGGCCATCGTCCGAACGAACTTTTAGCTTTATAGATCGATAAGATGACCGTTAAAATCTCCGAGGTGGATAAGATTGGTAACCCGAAGGGTAAAAACTTAGAGAATTTGAAAAATTTAGTGGGAGTATATAAGTATACGGACCCACTCCCCCCTTTTTTTAATTAGGGGGGGTAGCTGAACTCGTCCGAGGACGAGCTGCCTACGTACCCTTTTCAGGGATCAAGCCACCCCGTAGTTCAAGTACATGCGTACCTTAGGTTTTTAGCGGTAGTATTTCCTTAGATGCATTGCGTTCCAGGATCTAGGTACCGCTTTGCCGTTCATGTTGATGAGTTCGTAAACGCCGGGACGGATTACCTTTGCGATCGTGTAAGGTCCCTCCCAATTCGCGCCGAGTTTGCCTGCGTTCTGCTCGGCGGTATTCTGGAAAACTTTGCGCAGTACGAGATCTCCTTCGTGGAAACGGTGATGTTTAACGTGAGAGTTGTAATACCGAGCCGTTGCATTCTGATAGTTCTGCATTCGGACCAAAGCCGAATCTCTTCTTTCGTCAATTAAGTCCAGCTCGTCCAGCATCATCTGAGTGTTGGAATTTTCCTGCTCGGGGAGAAAACGTCTTCTCAGTCCCGGGATCTCGGCTTTGGTGGGAATCACACACTCCGTGCCGTAGACAAGGGCGAAAGGTGTTTCTCCCGTGGCTCGCCGTGGCGTGGTTCTGTGTGACCAGAGTACTCCTTCTAATTCGTCGGCCCAGCGGCCTTTCTTTGCGTCGAGGCGCTTTTTTATTCCGTCGAGAATCGTCTTGTTTGCCGCTTCGGCCTGTCCGTTCCCCTGAGGATACCGAGGCGTAGATTTGCTGAGGTGAATTCCCCATTTCTCGCAGAATCCTTCGAACCGAGCCGAAATAAACTGCGATCCGTTGTCTGTAACGATCTCATAAGGTATCCCGTGGCGGCATATGATGTTCTTCCAGACGAAGTTTTTGACCTGCGCGTCTTTGATGCTGGCGTAGGAGTCTGCCTCGATCCATTTGGAGAAGTAGTCTGTTAGTACGAGGACGAGTTTCTTCTGTTTGGAGTTGTGTAGAGGTCTGATGATGTCCATGGACCATCGCATGAACAGATAAGGCGAAGTGATAGAAGAGAGGAGCTCGGCGGGTTGATGAATGGTTGGTGCGTGCCTCTGGCATTTATCACACCGTTGAGAAAATTTCTCGCAGTCTTTGACCATCGTCGGCCAAAAATATCCGTGGCGTTTGATCTTTATGGCTAGGGCTCTCCCGCCGGAATGGTTTCCACAAGATCCGCCGTGTACTTCTTCCATGACTCTCCGAGCTTCGTTTCCTTCGACACAGATAAGGAGAGGACCAGAAAATCGCCATTTAAAGAGCTCTCCGTCGATCAGAGTATACCGAGCCGCTTTGGCCTTAAGCTTCCGAGCTGCCCACTTTTCAGTAGGAACTTCTCCATCGGCAATGTAGCTTCGGATGGCTCCGATCCATTTAGCGTCGCTTCCGTACTCGGGCTCGGTTGCGTCCGTAGTTTGCTGGTCTAGCTGTTCGATGTCCATTTCTTCCAGTTCTTCTGTCTCCCGAGCTGTCAGAACTTGATCCTTGCTATTATCTTCAATGCTCGGTTTTTCGATGAACTCAACCGGTATGATCCTCTTCAGATTTGGGTCGGAGGTTGAAGCTAGAGCCGCTAAGGCATCGGCCGATGTGTTCTCACCTCGTGGAATTCTGGTTAACTCGAACTCTCCGAACTGTTTCGCCAAGTCTTGCGTGAGAGCAAGATACGCTTCCATTCGTTCGTCGCGAGCCGCGTATTCTCCATTGAATTGATTAGCCACGAGCTGGGAGTCGCAAAAGGCTCGCAGCTTGTTGATCTTAAGTCCCCGAGCCAGCTTAAGTCCTGCTATCAGCGCTTCGTACTCGGCCACGTTGTTAGTCGCGTCGAAATTTAGCCGAAAGGATTGTTCAAGGATTTCACCTTCTGGTGATGCGAGGCGGATTCCGACGCCAGAACCTTGTTTTGAGGATGAGCCGTCGACGTGGAGGATCCAAACAGCGTTGGGTGACTCTTCTCGGGTGTTCTCTGTCGGCAGTTCGATGATGAAATCGGCCAGGACTTGAGATTTCGCGCATGTTTTGTTTCTGTATTCGATGTCATACTCGCTGAGTTCTACTGCCCACTTGGCCAAGCGTCCCGATTGGCTCGGACTGTGCAGGATGGTTCGGAGGGATACGGGCGCCATGACGACAATTGAGTGAGACTGAAAATATGGTCGTAGCTTCCGAGCTGACATTACTACAGCGAGGGCGAGCTTTTCAGTTTGCGGATAGCGTGTTTCCGCGTCGGTGAAAGTTTGCGAGACATAAAATATCGGCTTCTGCTCTCCTCTGTCTTCCCTGACTATGACTCCACTTATAGCCGTATCAGAGACTGCGATGTACAGGAATAACGGCTCGCCCGGGACTGGTTTCGCTAAAACCGGTGGATTGGCCATATACTTCTTTAGTTCCTGGAAAGCTTCTTCGCAGCGATCGGTCCATTCGAATTTCTTGTTCCCGCGCAGAGTATCGTAGAAAGCCAGGCATTTGTCAGTGGATCGCGAGATGAATCGGTTCAAGGCTGCAACTCTCCCGGTGAGACGTTGGACTTCGCGCTTGTTCTGCGGTGAGGGCATGTTTAGTAGAGCATCGATCTGCTTCGGGTTTGCCTCGATGCCTCGGTGAGTTACAAGATATCCCAAGAATTCTCCAGACTTTACCGCGAAACGACATTTTGCCGGGTTAAGCTTCATGTTGTGCTTATTGAGCTGACGGAAACAGTCGCGTAGATGGCCTATGTGATCGCTTTCCTCAAGGGATTTGACTAACATATCGTCGATATAAACTTCCATCGTCTTCCCGAGCTGCTCGGAAAACATCCTGTTGACGAGCCGTTGATACGTTGCGCCAGCATTCTTGAGTCCGAAGGGCATGACTTTGTAACAGTAGATACCTCGGTCTGTGATGAATGCTGTCTTCTCGCGATCGTCGGGGTGCATGAGAATCTGATTGTATCCTGCGAAAGCGTCCATGAATGATAGCAACTTATTTCCCGCGGTTGCTTCCACTAAACGATCGATATGTGGGAGCGGAAAACTGTCTTTAGGGAAAGCTTTGTTCAGATCGGTGAAATCGACGCAGACTCTCCACTTGCCGTTCTTCTTTTTAACCACGACGGGATTTGCTAACCAGTCCGGATACCTTGCTTCAGAGATCGAGCCGATCTTCAGGAGCTTTTCAACTTCGGCGTTCACGGCATCTGCGCGATCCCGGCCCAATTTTCTTCGCTTCTGCTTGATGGGCTTGAAAGATGGATCAACATTCAGCTCGTGGCAGATTACGTCGATGCTCACTCCAGGTAGATCTTCAGCTGACCAGGCGAAGGTGTTGATGTTCTCTTTGAGGAATGAGATGAGCTCGGTCTTGATTTCCTCGCTTAAGTCGCTGCCAATTTCCACGCATCGTTCAGGCCGTTCGTCCTCGAGGCTAATGGAGATTACAGGATCCGAGGTAGGCTTCTTCTCCTCGCGCGCCTCCTCGATCTGTAATTGCTATAACTGTTTAGATATAGCCTTCTCTTCACTCCGGCCAAGTTTCGATTTCTTGTGATCGGTTTCAGCCTTCGCTTCAGTGACAGGGTTTCGGAGTTTGTGTGCTGCCATGAAACACATCCGAGAATTTTTCTGACTGCCCCATATCGTTTTCACGCCATTAGGGGTCGGGAATTTGACACACAGATGATATGTCGATGCGACAGCTCGCATTAGATTTAACCACGGGGTTCCCATTATGATGTTGTAGATGGTAGGTCGGTCGGTGACTGAGAAGTTGACTGTCTTTGTTACCCCGCCGGCTCGGACTGGTAGTTGGATGGTTCCAAGTGTCATCAGAGTTTCCCTTGAAAATCCGAGGACAGGCTTCGGGGTCGGAATCACCTGTGACATGTCGATGTTCATTCGTTGGAGCGTTTCGCGAAAGATCACATCAATGGTGCTGCCGGTGTCAATTAACACTCGGTAAATATCATGATCTCCTATCGCTAATGTGACGACGATTGGATCGTTATGTGGCATGTCGAGCCCGTTTGTCTCGCTTTCTTCGAATGTGATCACGTCGTTAGGTCGATCGAAGCGTCTTGTCCAGTTGCTAGGCGTCTCGGCTCGGCGTTGATAAGCTTTGATTGCCGCTACGGTATCAGGACAGTATGGCGATCCGCCCATTATGGTAAGAACCTTCTGCCGCGTACCATCTCGGTCTTCGTCTTCCGACCCCCGGGTTCTTTTCTGAGACTCCTGGTTCCTTGGTTCGGGGTCTCTTCCTGGGTTGGTCTGCTCGGGCTCCGGTTCTGGCTCGAGGTCCTTAAGAGTAACGTTTGTCCCGAGCTCTCCAGCTAGGAATTTGGTTGCTAACTTGGCTCCGAGGCTTCGGCATCTCGAGGTATGATGGCCGAAAATTTTGTGGTGTTCGCAATATTCTTGATCATTGCTCGGTGGCTGATCCCTTGTCCAGGTGAAGGACTCTCTTCCTCGCCCACGGCCTCGGCCTCTGCCGCGGCCACGGCCTCGGGGCGTGTCAATCTGATAGCTATGGTATCCTGAAAAATTGCGCCCCTCGTGATGCGTATACGTACCGCTCTCACGCGTTTTCTTCTGGACCGAAGGTGTCGCTTGGGTTTTCTCGGTTTTCTCGGTTCGGGGCGCCTGTTTTGTTGGCTCGTGCCTCTTTGCTAGTAGCGCCATTTCTTCTTCGTGGGCGACGAAATCCGAGGCTCGATGCAGCGCGTCGCGAATTGTTGTTGGTTTAGACAGGTTTAACTCTTTCCTGAATTCTGACTTGTACCAGAGAGCTTTCTTCAAAGCCGAGAGAGCTGCTACATCTGTAATTCCTTCGACTTTGGCTAGCGTCGATTTGAAGGTCTTGAGGAAATCCCTTAATGGCTCGGTGGGCTGTTGAGACAAGGACCATAGATCCGCGTCGGAAGTTCCGGGGTCGATGAGCACGGAGTATTGTTTGAGGAACAATGTCGACAGCTCGTCGAAACTATCAATCGAGTTTCGTTCCAATCTTGAAAACCACTCTAATGCGGGTCCTTTGAGATGTTCCACGAACAGTAAGCACAGACCCGCATCCTTTTCCCCGGGCTTGAACCTGGCTCGGGCCACAGATATCACGAACGATTTAATGTGGCACTTCGGGTCGGTTGATCCGTTGTAGGAGTCGATTCTGAACTTTCCCAGGTTGGACATCGTCGTCTCAGAAATTCTTTTGGTGAAGGGCGTATTCCGAGATTCTTCCAAAATTCGGTCGATGTTCGGCGCGGAGGATGAGACGCTATGTATCTGGGTTTTGACGAGCTTCATATCGGCTTCCGCCTTGGCTAGGGAGGCTCGGATCTTGCTTAGCTCGCCTTCTCTTTCGGATTCTTCGGCCCACCTTATGTTTTCCTCAGTTTCTTCGTCATCAGTGAGATCTGTTCGCTCGGCGGAGTTAGCTCCGGCTCGGGTACGCTCATCTTGCAGATCATCTGGCTCGTCCGTCAAGTCCACTGCGTCCGGCTCGGTGGGATCATCTTGGTTCTCGCGCCTGGCAGGGTCGGCTCGGGTTGCGACTCTGGTGTTGCCGGTTGGTGTCGCGAACGTGAGTCTCGTTGGGTTGATGCCAGGCAAGTCCCTCCGAGCTCGTGGTGGCCGAGTTTGGAAACGTGTGGTTTTTTGTTGCCCGCGTGTTGCGATTTCGTCGACTCGCTGCGCCAAGGTTTGGTTGGCTTTCTCTTGGTCGTCAGTTTTCTTCTGAAATTTAACCATCAGATCTTTCAGTTCGGCTAGAGTCGCTAGGATCGTCGGATCGGCGGCTTGAGGATTCTGAGGGTTCGGAGGGTTCGGGATTCCTCCTCCAGCTGGTGGCGTCTGACGGCCGTCTTCGTTCATCGTCCTTTTCAGTAATCGAGTTCTGCGTCTTAGGGTAAGAGAATTCTAAAGTATCCCCACAGACGGCGCCAAACTGTGGAAGTCGAAACTAACACAATCAAGATTTGTCTAGGGTTTTATTTTAGGGATACGATAATCGTGAATTCTCAAAGAACAACAGAAACGATTGATACCAAAGATGGTGTTCTTGATATTATTAATGAAAAGATGATTTTGATCGTACAAGAGTTTGATCGTAAAAGAAAAAGGTGTTTGTGCTGTGAGAGCTTTGCGTAGTGTAAATTCTAGAGCGATATTCCTTGCCCTTCGTTTGAGCCTTGAGTCTCTTTATATAGGGACGATAAACCGCCTCTCCAGCGATATTCTCGGAAGATTTCCATTTATCTTGAAGTCGGCCAGAATATCGCGGATTAGGACAATTTCCTTATTCTTCGGAGTTTTCGGAAGATTTCCTGATTTGAGTTGATCCTTCGCGATTCTTCCTTATCATTTCCGAGTTTATCGGAAATGATCCTTCTTTTTCGGAAATGATAACTTGCTTGGAAATGATACCTTTAGAGAAGAATATTTACTAAGTCTTTGCTTCGGGCGATGATGAAGACTTCGCCTCGGGGAACTTATGCAACTGGCTCGGGTACACAGGAAGAACCGGCTCGGGCACTCTAGGATGGCTTCTTCGGGTGTCCCCGAGGCGATGGGCTCAGAAACTCCCGAGGCGACCAGGCTCGGGTACCCTCGAGGCAATTGGGCTCGGGTGCTTCCGATGTCTTGTTCAGGATATCCCCGAGGCGATGGGCTCGGGTACCCCCGAGGCAATTGGGCTCGGGTGCTTTCGTCGTCTTGTTTAAGTATCCCCGAGGCGATGGGCTCGGGTACCCCCGAGGCAATTGGGCTCGGGTGCTTTCGTCGTCTTGTTTAAGTATCCCCGAGGCGATGGGCTCGGGTATACTAAATCGATTAGACAGATATCCCGAGGTGAATGATGCGATGCCCCGAGATGATCTCTGAAAGACTCCCGAAGTGTTCTAAGTCTGGCTCGGCGCCAAAGGGTGGAACCCGACCCCAACATTGTCCGTTGTCACATGGTAAATTCGGTAGATACACTCTTTTATGTAGGTTAGGAAGTTTTGTACCTTAGATGTGTAGTCTTTGGAATCATGGAATAGAAGAGTAATCTATAATTTAACTTTTAAGAGTTCAAACTCATCGTGTTAAGGGTTCATACCCTTTTTTTAGTACGAAAGTTTAGTTTTCAAATCAGAATATCTAAAAATTGACTTTGGATATTAGAAGACAGTATGGACCGAAAGTTCGGAACTTCCACAGTTTATTAAAAAAATAAAATTCATAATCTGGTCTCATATTTTGATATAGGGTTTAACCAGTTAAACTATCGATTTTTATTTCTGCTAACGTACTTATGTTATTATTCACACAAAATAATATTGCTTTTTCATCATTTACACAAAAATATTATTATGTTTGCGATTGGCAGTGGCGGATCTAGAAACAAGTTTTATAGGGGTCAAAATAATACAAAATTTTTATGATGAACAATAAATTAAAAAATTATATGAATTAAAGGGGTCATTTGGAAGTTAGAACAAAAATTTATAGGGGTCAAACACTAATTTTAACCAAATATTTCCTCAAATTCAATCAAATTTACACTAAAAATAAATAATATATAAAATTTATAGGGGTCATGTGAACCCACTCCCTCCTTACCTCCGCCACTGGTGATTGGTGTTTACTTAGTAAAAGCGTGTTATAGATGAAATGAAAATGTTTTTGTGTCTGGTAGTGATATCTTTGTCAAATATGAAATTAGGCAGTAACATGAGCAATTTAGGCTTTTTTTTTCAAAAAAAAATTGATTTAAAAATATATTGTTTTTGAACTTTATTCTGTATTTTAAATATTTCTGTTTCATTTAAATTTAAGTTTTTGATTTTTATTCATATATTAAATTAGTTTACAATTTAAAAATTCCTTTTTACTATAGTTTTATGATTTTTCTCACAATTCATAGCTCATACTACGGAATCGCGACGACTTTTCTACTAAGACCAACACAAATTCCTTACAAGCGACGAAGTTTCCAGCGATAGTATATTTTCTCGCAACATCATTTTAAGGTTTGTGACGGTGAACTTACTGTCAATGATTCACAAATCTTGAAAGAGATTTACGAGGATCATTTTGCAATGGATCCACTATAAAATTATTTTTTCGCAAAATTTGTGAGAGAATTGCTACGAAATACTTTCTTGAGAATAGCATTTTTTTTTGTAGTTTAGCTTAAATCATAACCTTTTAACGAATGTATTTTTATAAATGCCATTCATTTTAAATATGTAATGTAATACTAAGATTGGGTGATTGATTAACACCTTATCTACCAATGGCTTTTATGAATGTGCACTTAAGCGCTAGAGGTAAACTAGCTTCCATTACCCGTTAATCAAACTAAATTGTACCCTTGAAAATATATAGGTTATTGACCATTATTTGCACAATGGCACGGTTCATTTAATCGATTTCATGTCGTTGGTCGGTAGTTCGCTCTTTTTCTATGTCATAGACCTTTGTACAGTCCATTAACGTACCATTGTATGTTGTGTTAAGGGGTTAAGTAAATCAAAAAAAAAGAAAGTATGCATGATTTGAGTTCGAGATTTATCTCGCAGCCAGAAGGTTTTTCTTTATTCTTTCTAACTCTATTATGCTTTGTTCTCATGTAAAACCATTTTGAGGATGAGAGCTTTATTGCACATTTTCATGTTTTGATGTACTTAACCCCTTAACATAAAAATGTTGAGTCTTACTTGTTGAATCGAGATATTGGAATGTAAATTGAGTAGTGACTAGTAGCATTCCTATTACATTCCCAAAATTCTTCACGGATCTGGATAATGACCGTTTTTGTATAAGATCAGATTTTTGATGGTTTTTTGGGATTGGTAATTGAACATCTAGCGAAATAGATGTTAGCTTAAAGATTCTTATATAATTTTACATAGAAAATGGTCTAGAAATATCATATTAAGAAGAAAAGTCAAAATAGTAAGTTTTGCAAGAAAAGTATGAATAACTCTTATGTAAAAGATGCATGTTTAAAAGGTTGTATGCACAATATTATTTGGACAAAGTCTAATTGGGCTGCCTGCCTCTGTCCCCCTGTACTATATCGTTTCAACTCGGTTCTCCCTGTACTTTCACCCTCTACCTATTTTCCCTATACACATGATATTCTTCACAACGCGATTTAGTGATTTTAAAACGCATTTAAGGAGCTTAATTGATTTTGGAGAATTAGGTAAAATTTTATAAAAATGGGTAGAATTGTGAAGAATATCATGTGTATAGGGAGAAATAGGTAGAGGGTGAAAGTACAGGGGGAACCGAGTTGAAACGATATAGTACAAGGGGACAGGGGCAGGCATCCCAGTCTAATTAGACAAGAAATAATCTTACATCTGAAAGAAATATTATGGACTAGACATTCAATGCCTCGAGTGATTATATGATAATTATATGAATTTGTTCATTAAGGTTCTACTTATAATAATTTCTATATATATGATCGGAATGTAAATCTTGAAGATGATGTTTCCGGAAGAAGAAATATGATTATGTGCGTGATTGTACTATTTTTTTCCTATCATGGTTTTTGTTTCATTGAGTTTTCCCCTTAAGTACTAGTAGTGGTCATGAAACTTCATAAATATTTTTGGTTAAAAACCTAATACGCACTTATTGCTAAAATTTGACTCTCTAAAAACTTCATTTTGGTGATATCCAAATCCATTCTCATATATATATATATATATATATATATATATATTTATATTTAGTGCAAAAATATAAAAAGATTTCAAAACAGTCTGATTTAAATTTTGTTAAAAAAATATAAAAATCAACAAGAAAATCAATAATGAGTAGTGGACATATAAGAGTTAAAAAGTTGGCATTAATTATATAGAATTACAAGTTGACATGCTTCTCCGTTATGAAATAAGGTGCTTTATCGATTCAGGCACTTAAAATATTGGAAGATAAGATGCAAAAATCAAGCTTATAATCATTATAAGTGCTGATCTAAAACAAAATAAATTTATTAAAAAGATCACCTCGTTACCCCCATCACTTATCATTCCTATTATCTGTCATGTTTCTTTATTATTTAAAGGCTTATCTAGATTGAACCCATTTTACTATATAATTATGAGTTTAAATAGTTTTATATTAAAAATTCACCTTTTTACTTTATAAAGTCCAAAAGATTTAGATGAAGACCGACTGTTTTTGGCTTAGGCCAGAGAACATAATGTGACCTTAAAGCCAAAGATAAACATAATGTGACCTTACACAGAGACAACCCATCAAAACCCTTCTTGTGTTTTTTTTAACTAATATTACGAAAAGATATTTTCTATACATCTCCAACTAATTTGGCCATGGAGGCTGGAGCACCAATTTATTTCTGGTTTAGGAAACAATCTCTTGATTTTCTATAAAGAAATCTTCAGATTTTCTTTATCTCTCCCAGCTTAGTTTCAACCGAGTTAGAATCTTACGAGTGCACTGTCCAAATTGATTGTATATATTTTTTTGTGTATAACTTGACATTTCTCTGTTTCCACTGCCACAGTCTCATTAATTTTAGTTTAAAATATTTAGATTTAGTGACTAATTTTAATACTGAATTTAAGATGTTGGAATTATGATTTAAATGTCATGCGTTCGAGTTCATATATATAAAAATAATCAAAAGTGGCAATTGAAATTAGACAAAAAAAAATTGGGAACTGAAAATGATAACAATAAACGGTGTTTTTATAGAAAACAACTTAGAGCATGGTCATCAAGGAAGTTTTGATGGACTTCTCATCATTAAAAAAATATTTAATCAAAAAGTAGAGATATTGATATACGGTTTTCATGAGAAACATTTTTTACTTTTTAACATATCCATTTAACACTTTTTTTTTGTTCTATTAATTTAACTTTTTTATGATTTAAAAATTAAATAAATAATAAAAAATAAAATAATATATTTAAGAGGCTCAATGGGTTCTTACCGATACAAATGCTTTTATAGAAACATAATATATTGCAAACAACAACGTTAACTTTTAAAGTTTCTAATTTTTTTTGAAATTCGGAAATTGAATGAAAATTAATAAAAATATGTGAAAGTTTCCAAAAAATACTTGAAATTTTTCAAAAACTTTTGAAATTTCTATTTTTTTTCTCAAAATGTCCAACAATTTTGGTAAGAATATGGTAAACAATACTCATCAAAAAAATTTAGCACACGATGCAATGAAAGTTCCAAAAACGAAAAGTTGCTATCTATTCCTGATTGTTTTTGTTAACAAAATGTGAGTTATTTGAGTAAATTTAATTTCGAAACGACTTTATTTAATGAATATAAGCCTGTCGACAGAAAAACTACATATATAAAAATTCCTTCACCTAAAATATAAATAATTCTGTTGACAAAAGAAAGTATACATATAAACTGTTATAAAAATTGTAGCCATCAACCCACTTTCACCCTCTTTCATATGACTTGCAATGTGGTTTTCTATTAGACTCGTGATAAAATCATTAGTCTTGGCAAATGGTTAAAAAAAAAAAACTAGTTCTAACGTTAAATGTTGTTTGATGCAGTGCATTTCCACTTCGTTTTGAGTTTGTATTTCTTTGATTCTTTCCATTATTTTTTAGAAGTTGACTTTGATGATTTCCATATTTTGGAGTTGAGTTTGGATAGAATTTTTTTATTTCTTTTTTCTGTTAAATGTTATTAGCACAAAAAAAAAAGTTCCCCTCAAATAGAGAGTAATTGAAGGTTACAGAATAGATGACAAAAAAATAAAATAAAGGTTACAGAATAATCCCCAATCGAGTACAAAAAATTACAGATTAGTAATAAAAAAAAATTCCAATGGGACGTTGGGGGAGAAGCACTTTGAGAAATCGCTCTTCTCAAGCAACGAGGATAAGATTCAATGGAAATAATACAATCTCTAATTAAAAGTAATAAAGTTTATTTTGTTTTTGTTCTTATAGATTAGTCAAAGAAAGAGTATCATTTGGGGGTCATGGGCTCATGAGGCCCGAGTGTCGTCTGCTTTCAGAGTGTTGGATAGATGAATAATCATGCATGTTGTACAATATTAGTATATTACAGTAAAATATCCAAATATTGTAGTTCAACGCAAGGCAACTCGAAAATGTGTCGCTAATTTTGAAATAACTTGCAACCTATTTCAATTTGTAATTATCAAGAAAACAAAAATTAAAACTCTTCATTATACTCATTACAAAATCGTTTCAATTACAAATCCCTCATGTCACTCAAAAATAAGTACTCTCTCAGGAAGCTTAACTAGATAAGTCTCCCTTCACGGATCAAGTGGCTTTAAAACTAATTGAACTCCATACTTAGGTTTTATAGTAAGCACAACTATAGGAGCATGTCTATAATTCTCCGATATTTCGAAACTGAATTTGGAAACAAGCATTGCTAATATTATCTTCGCCTCCATCATCGCAAAAGTCTGGCCAATGCAGTTCCTAGGTCCAGCTGCAAAAGGCATGAAATGGCGACTAGATGCAAAACTTCTAGTCGTAAATCGTTCAGGGTTGAACTCGTTCGCATCTTCGCCCCATAATTCTTTACTATGATGGATAGCAAGGACAGGGATCCATATAGATAAACCTTTAGGGATGATTAGGTCACCTAGTTTTATGTCTTCAAATGCCATTCTTGGTAAAAGAGTAGCAGGAGGGTAAAGTCTTAGTGACTCGTTTATCACTTTGTTTAACTGTTGAAAAAAAGAAAAATAAAGAGAGAAAGATAAGTTAGTTGAATATTAAAATATATAAAACCCTTTTAAGATATCATATCTAACAATCTTGTGAAGTGCCTTATGACTCTTTCTCAAGGATCTTTACTTGATTTTAAGAATTGCCTTTCAATCTGTCAAAATCGTTTAATGAATGATTTCTTTTAGTATTTTATGCAAAGCATGTTGTAGTGTTAATCTTTTCAACAAGTGGAATATTTTACTTATCTCATTATTAAAATATACCTTAGTTCAATTTAAATGTGGAAAGGCAATTCATCATGAGTCTCTCTATTGGTCTATCTAATAAAATGAAGCAATGCCAATGTTAATTTCACTTAGTCTAATAACTAATAAATATCTGCAATTTGTTGTATGTCATACATGAAATGAATGATCTGACTTGAAACTATATATAACAATTAATGAAATAAATCAATAATACATTAACAATTTTTGTAGATATATCATATTAAAGTTGACCAGATATGTACTAATTGAAATTTAGTTACGGAAGAAGCACTACGACTTAGTGGCATTGCCTGTAGTGTGTTGAATGAACGTAGTACCCCACCCGCACCCATAAAAATTGGCGTTACAATCAAAAAACTTTTTTTTTAAATGAAAGATATAATTGTGATTCTATCCTAATTCTCGACCAAAGTCAAAACTTTAGTAGACATGTGTATATGCATAACAACGCATAAGACATTATCACATATGTTTCAATTGTTTGAAGTGTTATACTACTTCTTTTAATATCTCATATTTTTATTTTTAAGAAATTATTTTATTTTGTAAAATCGTAATGGAAACGTGAAACTCATATGATCTTTCTCTTTCCGTTTGCTTTTAAATATTCAAAAGACTTCTGATTTTTTTGGGTCAACTAACCTTTACTTATTTATTTGCGTAGGTTTAAAGGCGAACCAATAAAGAAAAAAAAACAGATAACGAATTCTAGCTTTACGAGCGAGAAAATTACCTACCTCAAGATTAGACAAACAAAGATATAAAACAAAATAGAAAGAAGAAAGACTCTAAAAGCTGCGGTTTTATGTTAAACACGAATAAAAATCATTATTTTATAATTCATTAGGCACTAATCGAACTTTCGAGAAGGACATAACGCCTAATCAATCAATCAAAGATTAACTGGAATTTATATTTAATATATATTATTTATTTTTTAATATTTTGTTTGCATAAAATTAAAAATATGATGTTAATTTTTTAGATATTTCTTTTCATTCTTAATATTTTATTATTAAGATATTAGAAATATATTAACCATGATTTCGGATGCCTAAGCTAAAGTAAGACAAATGATAAGAATTAACCATTGTTCCATTAAAAAACGACGAAGGAAGGTGATAGTGTGAGTGAAAAGAACGTACCGAAGTAAGACTTGAGAGCTGTTCAACGGAGGGGACACCATCTTGGCCACAAACTTGCCTGACCTCATCGCGGACCTTGTCCTGCCATGTGGGATTATGAGCAAGGAGCATGAGAGTCCACGTGAGGAGAAGAGAAGTTGTCTCATGACCGGTGAAGAAGAAAGTCTTGCACTCATCCATTATCATTTGAACATTAAGGTTGTTCTTGTTGCGATCCATCTGGTTCAATAGAAGCCCTAAGAGGTCATCTCCATAGGAACTACTCCGACCGATCTCTACACTGTCTCTTCGGCTCTCTATAATCTCCATCAAAAGACGTTCCACTTCCGTTTTAAGAGACTTTATCTCTCTATTGTATTTGCTCGGTAGAAACCTTTTTGAGACACAAAGATTAATTACACGTTAAAGTCATTAATTAGATGCATGCAACGTTTTTACGTTGGCGCTAGCAAAAAAACAGAAATAGTAAAATATGTCAGTGGATATATTTAAATTAACGTTTCATTAAATTAAGTAAAATATACTAATAATACTTTATTATTCTTTTAGGATATTTTATTTAATAAAAAAGCCGCGAAATGGCAAATTTTGTTTCTTTCAATTTTAGTCTTAAAAGTTTGTAGAATCGTAGAATGATTTAAGATAACTTGCAATATTCATACACAAAAAAAAAAGAAAGATTTGTGAAAAAAAAACAAAAGATACTTACCGGCTACCGGGAAAACAGAGGTGGCGAGTGGCTTGAGCACATAGACGTTGAAGAACAGTGAGTAGACTGAAAAGCTCCTTTCCTTTGTCACAACTGCTTCCAAACTCGGTCCTCGATATTATATCCGCCGTGAGCCGCCGCATCTCCTCTCCGATTTCCACCTCTTCCCCAACCTCCTTTCTCAGCCTCTCAGCCATCATCTTCGTGCACTCCACCATATGCTTCGCGTATCCTTTGAGCCTATCACGTGTGAACGCCGGAGCCGCCATGTGGCGTTGGTGGTGCCAAGCCTCGCCGTTGGCCATGAGGAGCCCCCGCCCTATAAACCCTTTAGTTCCTTGTTGTTGCAGCCACGATTTTCCGGTGACCGGATTGTGCTTCGTTAGCAATTCCTTAATCATCTCCGTCTCCGTTAGACATAGCCTCGGTTCTGTCCCGTTCCACACTATAAATCTCTTTCCTACAAGAGGGCATTTCAGTCATTTTCGATTGCGTAGATGTGTAATCCAATAGAAAATGCATTGTAGGCATGTCCGGTCCAAAGCATAAGCAAAGGAAACTATAATTATCCGCTTCATGTTTGAACGTTAATATTTGGGGAAAAAATATTAAATTTTATTTTTCAGGTAACATAATAGCATAAAAAAAGACGTTTTCTAAATTATAGACGGACATCCAAAAACGTTGAACGAGCGTTAATGGTGCATACCGTATTGTTTGGACCAAGAGACATAATGAGGAAGAAGGCGTGGGACGATGTTATGGTGGATGGAGGAGCAGTCGTTAGAAGCGGATTGAGAGAGCATTTTGGAGATATCGATGATGTTTCCGGTAAGGAGACGGGGTTTAGGGCCGGTGATGCCTTGACGTTCCATAAACTTCTTGATGCGTCTTGGTGTGAGGAAGTAGCAACAAATGGAGTCGTATAGGACTCTCAATATCAAGGTCATGACTATCACGAGGACATACTTTAGTACTAATGTAACCATCATCTTTAATTTCTTTGTTTTATTAAAAAAATAAACAAGATTTTGAGAAAGAGAGAAAGAGATTGTTTGGTAAGAGATACGGAACAACATTGTTGAGTACCAAAGCATCTATTTATAGTGCTGCAGAGGCTGCAGTGGAGTTAAAACGGTATTAATTCATTCTTGTTATTTTATTTTATTTAATCATTTACTTTCTCAAAAATGTTTTCAACTTTTTAAAAACAAAGACTTATTTATTTGTATTTTTTTTCCGGGACTTCATTTTTATTATAGAAAAACACGTACGGAGAAGAAAATTCGTCGACTAATGGCAGATCCTAAATTCAATTATTATTATTATAACAGATATTGTGGCTAGTGTTACACTTTCTAGTTTATGATTTATGATTTCAGCTGTAAGTAATCCTTCGAATTTTGTGTGTTTCAATGAAATTAATACTCTATAAGTATGATTGGTGAAAGTTAGTTGTTATCTAGAAAACTGTGAAATTTAATACATTCATTTTTTTTTTTTTTGATAAAATACATTCATTTTATTTAAAATTAGATTTTCTTGTAAAGAGAGTATAGTTGAGAGAGTAGTAGATTTTTTTAAAATAACGAATTATACATATATATCTACATATATTTTAGTAACGAGGATATAGCATATAGCTGGAAATATTATTTATGTAGAAATATGATCATCAATTGCAACTTATAAATATGAGAAATTGCACTAAATATTTATCCACTAAAAACGTTGGGGACAAAATTTGCGGTTCACACGATGCATTACAAATATTTATACTATCAAGAAAATAAGATCGGGTCAATCATTTATGGTACGATATACTATTTGATTTTGTCCGATAGTTACTTTTTTTTTTGTGTGTGGGTACAGCGTTAGATAACTATTTAAATCGCTTTTGCCTTTCAAAAAATGCGTAACTTTATTCTTGCAAAATGTATCTGAGTCAGATCCAAAATTTCATTCTTTTCCATATTATTGGCAATAACCAGATTTATATTTTACATGCTTATCCACTTGTGTGATTGAAATCGACTTGGATGACTTATTTAGAATGAATTTGGCCGGCTTGGGCATTGTGGAAAGATGACGGATCAGGATCGATGCTCTCCCGAAGAAAGCGGAATGTACAATGACCGTCTTACACCATGTACAAGTGAGTAGCCGAACATAGTCCAGAGTAGAAAATAAAAATTTGTATACATATAAACTAGAACCTATAATATTTTAGAAACTATTTGATCACATATTTAAATTTGTCTCTCAAAAATATTTTGAACTTGGTATATATATATAATTTGAAACGGTTCTATTAAACAGTCCAATCAACGTGGGGTTTAGAAGGTGATTGCCACTCGCTAATGGATGTGTTGAGTAAGCATAAATCAACTAAGTTACACCTATGCCAATTTTTCACAGACAATTGGTGCCGGAACTGGTATTTCTGGATAGTCGTAATGATATTTACAAAAAGAAAAGATAAACAAAGTGTAGATCGAGTAGCTAAAAGAAAACTGTAATTCGTGACTCTTGTTCCAAAACAACGTTTAAATATAATAAAAATGACATTTGAAAAACAAAATCTTTTTCATTCGAGCTCTCTTTTATATAGATTTTCTTACTAATAGCATTTTTAACTTGTCCTCCAGTAATTTGTAATTGATAGTATTGATGTTATAACTTAATTAAGATGTTTTAATATAATCTAATACTTAATGTTTAAAAATATTAATTTGTTCTAAAGAATTGATATTGTTACATATATGTCGATTTATATACTTTTATGATTAGAAAGAAGATTTGCCGTCAATTAGAAAAGCAAAAGCAGTGATGGGTAAAGATTGCGTATCTTGGGAAATGAATATGAAAAGCAAAGAAAACTTATACACATCATAATAATCTTGAGAAAACTAGCTTGCCCAGATTTCTACAATCCACTAAAAAAATTAAAAAGAAATAAGATAAACATATCTGAATATTCTTTCAAAGATTATCTTCACTGTTTTATTTACTTTTATCGTCACTTTCTCCTTTGAAGAACATGTTTGGTGACAAAGTCATTCCGTAACAACCGGTTATATGAAGGAATTTATTGTACACGTTTATAAATAATGAAGAAATGACACAACCCTTGAATCAGGGATGTTTCCTTCACTTTGAATTTACATATTGAGCTTAATTCGTGCTATATACTAACTAGTGTTGTAAAAAATGATTTGGATGACCGTTTGTCTAAACGGACATTCTAGACAAACAGGCTTGGTGACGGTTGTGTAATATGATACCTAAATTTTAGTAACTCGTTAGCTGAATTTCGATCATGGTAGATGTCTTGTAATTGTCTTATAGATGTTTACTAACAAAGAAAAAAATGATTTGAAGGAAATATCGATTATAGATGTTATAACAACTAAAAAGGAAAATGTTTTGAAGGCTAATATCGATAATAACAAAATAGTTTGAAGGCTAATATCGATAAAAACAAAATAGTTTGAAGGCTAATTCATTCTTCATATGAAACAGGGTAAACTATGGTTCAAATTAGATAAATTATTTCTAAAATTAAGATTTGTGCGGTAATTTTGCTAATTTCAAAAGTTCATATTTTATTTTGGTTAATTAGTATAATTTTTCCTAATGACTGCATAATGTTCATAATTTTTTTCTAGTTTAGTATTATCGATCATAACCTATATACATTAAAATCTTTTTTCTCATGTTAAGTAACTCATCATGTGAACAAGTAAGTGTGTGAGAATTCTATCTGGAAACTTCCTAATACAACCAAAATATATTTCAAGATACTACTATTCGAAAATGTCACTAGACTAAAATTTATCAAATGGATATCTAATAAAGAATCTAGCCGATCATTCTCATAGTGAGTGACATCCGAATAGATATCGTTAGATTAGATACGTCAAGATTCCAATTTCCATTAAAAGATCAGAATGTAAGTAATATATATATATATAATTAGTATTATTTAGTCAAAGATTGCAGAATCCACAAAGATGATCACAAAACCTTATTTCAAATTCAAAATGAGACTCAACAATCTTTCTCTACAACGTGCAACACAATCCCATCGCATGCCATGTAAAAAAGTGGAAACTTGTAGAACAATCAATCCCCATATTATTATTAAGTTTCAAAAGAGACCTCATAATTTTCTTTGTTATCAATACATACCCATTTTGTTTGGTCAAGTCAACAAATGATCATTCTCTTTTCTTTGCCATGATAAAATTAGACGGTAAGTACTTTATGCCTCCAACTAATGTACCAACAACCATACTCTAATCAATAAAATTTTAAACTTAAACCGACTAATGCTTCTAATACTACATTACATAGTTTGCCGACAGTTTTCATAGACTTAACTTTTAGCTGTTATATTTTTTTCGGATCCAAGAAACTAATCAAGAACGACTAAGTTTTTTCTATTATATTGCTAATAAATTTGCCTTCTTGATATTTTATGAATATTTTTGTGTTACCTTTTGTTGTCAACATGTAACATACGGAATTTGAATTTGGATATTAACACAAATCACTATACAGTATATTGGTAAAGCCACTAAAACAAGATGCGATTGACTCCATTAAATTATAAATTTACAATTAAACGTATTTTAAGTGATGAAAAAACTTGTAGCACAATTAATCACCCGTAACAACATTTACATTGCCCCCCTATAGTGACTAAGTTTGTTCTTAATCCACCACTGATTTTTGAAATTTGTGACGGAAAGTACATAGAAGAAGAGTCATATATAGTACACTCTGTTAAATGATTAAAGGGTCGATGACCCAAAAAAGTGATTCATGTGACTAAGTATTATATCTTAATCCTATCAAAAAAAAAAAGAAGAAAGTATTATATCTTAAATTATTACGAGAATTTGCTTCTTCGGGTCAAAAGAAAAAAGAAAGTGATGAAAATGGGAGGAATAATTAGGATAAGTAATAAATATTCGACTTTTTGTTTTACTTATAACGAGCTATACATTTACGTAAATTAGGATAAGTTAAATCCAGCGGTGGTTGTATAGAAAACTAGTCCACAGTTTTTAACACACTTGAAAACATGTTTTAAGTAGCATGTGTACTTAAACATGTTTTCAAGTCCAGTTTTAGAGTAATAACAGTGGTGAGAATTCGAAAGAGAGGAGAAAAGGGTCTTTCTTCATATATATATTGTTGTAGCAATAACAGCATTTGTGGTCTGATGTGATTAACTAAAGTTATTGCATATAATGTATACAAGTCTAGTTCACAAACTAAGCTAAGCTATACGTCTAATAGGCCTCGACCCTTTCTCTTCCAACAAGTGTTCAGTCCCGCGAGTTTTGCATCAGCTCGAACCACTGCAAAAACAAAAACAAAAGTTGTATGATTTTTAAGTCTTTGACAATGTTTTTTTCTTTTCCTCACAAGGTAAAAAAAGAAAACAGAGAATGGATAGTGAAAAGTTACCTGTCTCAACACATCACCAAGTGTTCTGGGTAAGGCTTCGATGTCTCTTAGCACAATGTAGTATGGGAAGGGGAAGGAATCCAAGTAATTCATTTTCTTATAGGGTCTTCTTTCACCATCATATACATAGTCCTGATTAGAGGAAAAAAGAAGAAGAAGAAGAAGCAGTTTTTAGCACCATGACAACTACTAATTTCAATCTTATGAATGTGTAGGGAAGTAATAGAATTGGACATACCGCTAAATCCAGAACAGATTGCTCTGAGTCATCGAGAAGAAGATATACCACCATACGTTTCTGCTGGAGAAAGCTTCTGACAGATCGTTTCAATTTCTCTCGCTCATGGAACTTTCCATCGCCGATGATTAGTACAAGTTGTTGAAGCGGGTTGCTCCCGTAAGACTGTCTTCTTGTGCTGGCCAAATTCTCTAGCATTTCATTCATGTTTCTCAGTAGATTGACGACTGGTTGATCTTCAATGAGATTTTCTTGTTTAAATGTCAAGTTTGAGATCATCTGCATCACGGAAACGAGAAAAGAGGTGTTCTGTAAGCAATAAGAAGACAATCCACAGTGCAACACATGGAAAATGAAAGATTTGAGGCCACTAACCTTAATGCCGGATTCTGTGGTGAAAGACTGACCAAAATCATGTAACATCTTTATTTTCCCTTGCTTCCCGAAACTTGCTACAGCCAAACTTCCCATCTCAAGCTGTGACATAGCTCGACATACAGTTGCCAAAGCTCTAATTGCAAAATCACCACATCCACTTTCTGACATGCTACGGGAATCATCCACAGCAATAACTACTTGATAATCACGCTTGTTTGGTTTTGTCCTCCTCAACCAAATTTTATCTTTCCGATAGTGACTTGCTATGTACGGAATAACCTTCTTCATGTTGATCCTTTTACCTGTTCTGTAGTCACCACTGAGCTTGCTAGCAAGCGTGGGTTCTAAGATAAGCCGTAGTTGCTCAGCCAGCTCCTGAGAGGGTTTTGCAGTAAGCAATTCACATCTCCTCCAAAGAACAACAGCATTACTTTTGGCATCTGGATCTTCCTGATTATCCTGATTGCTTTCCGAGTCATTATCAGTCACTTGCATCCGGTCCAGATTACATACATCTTCCCCCAAGAAAGTATTGTCGACAGAGACCATAGAGTCCATCCTGCTGTTACCATCACCAAAATTATGAATAGGAGAATTCTCTTGGTGGGTCCTGTCTGTATCTGGTTCTTGGACCTGTTCAGCGATGCTATTACTGATCGATGGTTTGGATTGGACAGCAGGTTTGTTTTCGGGGTTCAAGTCATCAATATCCATTGGAGAGACATCGTCCTGATTACCTGCGAGTTTTTCTTCTTCAGATTGCCCTTCTCTCATATCTGTGTTCACTTGCTCAGGCAACGCAGGTCCTAGAGCTTGGGAAGTTCCTGCATCAAACTGAGAAGCATATCCATATTCACTAGCATCAGGGTCTTCCATCTCATTTTCAGCCTCTTGCTTTTCTCCAAGGTCTGAGGAGATTCTAACTCTTTCTTTCCACTCCTTCAATGCATCACCAACGTTCCTATAAGGATTCACCTTGGTTTGTTGAGCAGTAGATGACTGGTTTTGTGGTAATTCCATCTTTGGTATGTTGTCTGTCAATGTCTCACCATTGGCCAGGTTGGTCATCATGAGGTTCATCTCAGTATTATTACTCGAAGGCAGATCCATTGAATCCGTGAGTACATCCGTAACATCAGTAGCAGACAAATTTTCTTGTGGTGCTGTACTTCCTGCACCCAACACATTAGATCCATGGGGATTTTGTGAACCAGACTCTACGCCAGAAATATTATCATTACGGAAGTTCGGTTTCATCATGTCTTCTGACATAACTTCTTTTCCTTCTATTGGTTCCGTTTCTGGTTTCTGTTCATGATCATTTCCAGGTTCTTCTTTTTGGGGTGATCCACACCTATCTTCAGCCTCAGCCTCCATATTTTCCTCAGCAGGCTCTTGAGTTTCATCTTGATCATTTTCACCTTCTTCAGGATGCTTTTGATCTTCTGGACAAGGTTCTTCCTGCTGATCTGCATCTTCCTTTTCGACCTCCTCTGTTTTGTCAATCTCCATGTCATCATCAATTTGTTCATTATCGACATCAGGAGTTAGTCCAGCAAGTGCTTCTTCCTTGGTCTGGATTTTTTCTTCTAGATTTTCTGTATCACCAAAATCATCCTGATCTACATTCTCATCGTTTCCTTCTTCCGGTTTGTCAGAAGTATTGGACTCCTCAGGCTCATCGGCAGTGTCAACACCATCATCCTTAGCTCTTAGCTCCCTTGATCTTGTGTCCTTGTCGACTATAGATGGTCCAGATTCATTCTTCTCATTCATATTTTCTTCCCCATCTTCTTCATCCTTGTTCCATGGCTTTTCATCAGCTTTTTCGGCATCAGATCCCGCATCTCCTATTGCCGAATCCAACTGCTCATCCTCACTTTCTTCATCTTCCTTGTCTTCTTCTTCATCCTCACTAACGCTGTATTCTTTGCCATCAAATTCGTCACTCATCTCAATGCCTTTGTTTTTACCCAGCACATCATCTTGCTCTTTCTCTTCCTCTTCCTGCAAAGAAAACAGAAGAGAACTTAATTGGTATAACCCCATGCAAAATTCATTCAGGATGAGTGGCAGGCAATAAGGAAAGAGGCGATATAAACCTTCTTATCTGTGCCATGCAGTTGATCTTCATCTTCTATTTGGTCACTTACATCTTTTGCCCCCACACCATCTCCCATACCAGTACCTTCTGCAGTTTCCGATTTTTCAGCTTTAGAGCCATCATCTTCATCATTTTTGGAGATGCCAAATCCTTTTGTAAATAGATCGGCAAGAACACTTGCAAGGACATGGGTTATCAGTGACACCTACAGACCAAAAGCATTGATGTTGTTGTCTTATTGGAATCAATTAGCAGAAGGTGAGTAAATGCCGAGATCTCTGCACACTAACTAACATACTTGACATTAAGGAGGTAGTTGAAAGAAAATATATCAATTAACAGGATCAGGTTAGAGAGACGATTGTCCCGAATGACTTTGAAAGAACAACATAAGATAAACACATACCGTTTTGCTTATCGCCAAAAACTCTTTGAGGTAACAGTCTCCAAAGCTCAATAAAAGATCCAAAAATGCTTGAAGTTGCTTCAACTGGTCTCCAACACCAGCTGAAAGGACGCCTGAAGAGTTCAACAGTTGTTCCTGTGAAGATAACAGCCTCAGTTCAACATAAGCTTGAAAATAAAAGGCAAAATAGCATTCGCATACTTCAAAAGACAATCCAACTTACGATGGAACCAAATGATTCGGACAGCAGTTTACACAGGTTATCAAGGTTCAAGTCATTTTCTGCCTTCTTAAACAGACCATCCCATGTAGTAATATTCATTTCCTCTTCTTGAGAAACACTTCCATCTTTATAAGAACAAAGCTTTCCAATCACATCCTTAACATTTGAAAATATACTTGCAAGATTTTCTTCAAGAAAAAGTCGTTCCTTGGGTTCCATTCCAGTTGACTGGTCTCTTACGTTAAGTAAACAGTTCAGATTTTCAGCCAGCAATTTCCCCTGCATTAAATACATTTCATAAATATGACTCTAAGAACCCTAAACACAATTTATTTGCTAGGTTTGCATCTGGAAAAAGGTAAAAATAATCCACTAAGGCTGAATAAATACCTCTTTAAACACAGGGGAAAATTGACTGAGAAGAACGTCTCTAGCATAGCTTTTCTCATTGTCTTCACAAAAACTTGAAATTTGATTCTCAAGGTCCGTAAGTTGATCAAAGTTCTGGCGTAGCATCTGAACCATATGCTGAGTGACAAACTGCTTAAGACAGCTACTTGGTGTGATGATAAAACCGTTGCAATCAAGTAGAAGCCTATCCAGCGAAGCCTGATGATAACAACACATTCAGACTCTTGCAAGAAATAACAGACCAGAAAGATTTAAAAGAAGCCCAAGGATACTGCACCTTGGAATTTTGAGCGATGGGAATTAGTTTTTCAATAAAGCTGAGCAAACTCCGTGATGAGGTTTTCACAGCTTGACAGGAATCCAAGTGTGTACTTCCAACTGTTCTCAGTAAGGTCGACTCCTCAAGAAGCATTGCAGTGATGTTATCAAAGAGTTTCTGCCATATCACAAAAAAAATGTAAAAGCTTAATCCAGTGTTGTTGCAACAGACATTCAGGGCACATCATTCAAGTTAGAAAGCTGAAATACCTTCTGTAGCCACAAGCAATTGAAGATAGCATGTTGATTTTGGGGGAAACTGAACACAGAATCATCCTTTTTGTCCACACCAATTGAGTCACCCAGTAATCTCGCTAGAGATAAAACACATTGGCGAAAGCGGTTTAAAAGTTCGGTAAAGGCATAAGCAGATTTCCTTTGCTGCCGTTGTATTTCCACAAGATGGTTGAGAAATGAGATTGCCCGCTTAACCTGTTAACATAGGATATTTAGTGAAACAACTGGTTTAAAACTGAGACTCAATGAAGCCCAGATATAAATTACAAGCTCCAAAGTCTACCTGCTCAGCTGTTACATCTGAGTGTTTTCGGTCAATATTTAACATGAGCTGCACTGAAGCCAAGCTCTTAAAGTAAAACTCATTTGCCACTCTCCACTCAACTAGTGAATTTTCCTTGTTTTGATCTTCTACAGCCTTGGAAGGATGCATGCTACTTTCGGTATGTGTTAGCAGCAACAGATGCTTTGGATCGTATGCTGGCTGATAAAGCAACCCTTTAAAGTGGTTTGACATCTATAAAAGAAGACCATCAGAGAATATAGATGATCAATAAATAGAGCATGACTAGAAGAAACATACACAGAAATATCGACAAGCAAAAGTATATTACCTCTACATTTTCAAACTTGTGTTTCTGCAAACCACTACTTTCTAATAACTTGAGAAGTTCAAACAGGGCCCTCTTCTTTGCAACATCTCTATCACTGTTTCTCCATAGATCTGAACAGCCAGCTATGGTTTCACCAATCCTAGCAACTGTACTCCACAAATTTTTCCAATCACCCTGATAGACAGGGGACGAATACTGATGCTCTGCAAATATATTATGCAAGCTTAAGAATATGCAGATTCCCCAAAAATAAAGGAAAATCACCAAATAGAACCAAGAGTGAATGGAGCTAGTGTACAAACGAACCTTCACCCATCAGCAATGTTTTGAAGTGCATTTCTTGGTGAAAGCGTCCTACCGATTCCTTTAATTTATTCCACCATACTGCATACCATGAAGACCTACCAAGAAAAATTTAAAGCATAAATGATGGAGGGTTCAGCTTCCATAAACTTCTAACAATGCATGCAGAAAGGTACATGATGCAAATGTATACCTGTCATTCAATTGCTCTGCATCTAAAGCACTAACTAGGCCCTCGATCCTCATGTCGGATGCTCCATTCATAAGATCTGGATCTAGTAGAGGGAGAAATTGAGTTCGTTCCTTCGTTAGGTCTGGCCTAACAAGCATTACAGGGAGCCGCAGCATGTCCTGCTCAACAAAAGATACCATTTAGAAAACTTTTTAATAAGGTCCCATCATTTCAACTAATATAAGGAAACATATATAATTGAATGTCGTCTGTTTATATAATAACCCCCAGAAAATGAAGAACCAATAACTTACCGTAAACTTGTGTATCAGTTTCTTGACCTTCTGCCTGGTTCTTTTAGTGGTCTCATTGTACAAATAATTATCTGGCCTCTCCCACCGACAAAGTTTTAGAACCTCCTTTAACTCAGTTTCAACATTTTTTCTATTCAAATCTAACTGCTCCATTACACTGGTAAGAGAAATTTAAATTGAGAACACTACCCTGGCCAAAATAATCTTGAACTAATAACCTCAAGCCAGAAATGGAAAGGAGCTTACATCGGTAGGAATTGTATATAGAATCCGAAAATATTGTAGCAAATTTCCACCTTCCTCTTGTGTGAATCACTGTCAACGTAAAAGCGCGAGTTAATGGCAAAAAACAAAGACAGTCAAGTTAGAAGTCAACTGTAAAAACAGCGGAGGAGCAACCAATTGTGAGGACTCAAGTAAATAATGCTGAAGCCCCTTTAAATCCTTCAAGAATAATACCGATGAGGAAAGAAGAAAAGAAAAAATCAGGCGATAATTCATACGCAGCTAACCTTGAATATATCCCCAACGAGCTACCCATAATTAATTGAAGAAGGAAACAAAAGAGAAGCTGAAGACGTCTCCTAAATTCACCAACATTTGACGATTCAATGAACTCCACCAAACTGCAACAAAAATATCTGTTAGATGACCGAATACATGCAAGAATGCAAATGTAAGCACCACATCATTTGTTTGGTGCACACCTTTGTGAAATGGACTCGTTTTCATCTTCTGAAATTTCAACACCATCCTTCTGAAACAGAACTGAAAACAAAGGAAGCCACAACTGCAACAAGAAAAAACAAGTGTTACCCTTAACATTATTTTTGTTCATAAAATAAAATTTTCTAACTTTACCAACCTTCCTAGCGTTTAGTTCATACTGATCCTGAACCTCATCAAGCAAAGTAGGCCAGCGCTCAAATTCCACCTTCTGCCAAGAGCTTGCTAGGGAAATAATCGGCTCCAAGAGATCTGTACGATGTTAAAAAAAAGAACACAATGTGACACCTGAAAATATAATAAATAATGGAAAAAAACAAATGGTATGACTGAGAAGAGTCCATAATCAACTCATTGTAAGGAGATTTAAAATTAATACCAGAGATGGGCAATTTACATCCCTCTTCCTGTAACTTGTGAACCTTGCAGAGCAGAAATTGCAATCCTGAAAGAGCCTTCACAAAAAATGACAAACAAGAAAGCAATGGTTTAGTAAATAATGACGAGAGGCTATGCAAAGAAATTTATTCTGTGGGTATAAGTTACCACTGCATTACTACTTTCCATAACATTGTTACCAAAGAGTTGCTTTGTTAGTGACTGATACATTATCTTTTGTAAACGATTTGAGTATATAAATACCTTTGCTAGAGGAGTACTGGAGGGAATATCCAAGAGCATCTGAAGAACACTAGAAAGTTTCTGAAGACCAGGATGGTCCTCACGTTCTTGCAATAGAGAATTAATTCTTCGTTGAAGTGCAGTGAGAAACTTGACCATTTTCCCCAGCTCAGGACCATCCAAATCCTATAAAAGAAACTGTCAGAACAAAGGCGGACAGACCTAAACTAAGAGCAGATAAACTTCTTCAGGAAGTAAAAGCATTCGCAGACCTTGTAAAAGTTATATTTACTGGCAGACTGATTGTTTGAGGTGAAGGCTTTTTTGTTTTCCAAGCAAAGACGAAGCAGGTGTTCTGGAACAAGTTTTGCATCCAAGCTCGATGTAAATAAACCCCTTAGCCCTGGAATCATGAGATAACCCAGTAATAGAATTAATAAAATGAATTTAATCACGTTAAACCATAGAGAGAAATAGTGTCTGATCACCTTTGATCATACTGACTCCAAGTTCATAGGAATCAGTAAACGAATCCAGTCTTCTACAGTCAGTAATACAGAATCTTCCAGACTGAATAGAATATATTGTCTTGTTAGATACAAGAGAATTGCGAGATGCAACAATTGCAGATTTGAATATAGAAGTGGTTGGTTCAAATACCTTTTCAGAGAGGTCACAGAAACCAAATAACTCATTATGTGTGCTATATATACTATCCAAATGCTCCTGTATCAAGTCCCAATCATCCTCCAAATTTTCCTCATCCTGGTCAATATGTGTCTGTGGAGAGGAAACAGAAATCATAAGTAATAAACATGAGAGTTTACAAGTTCCAGTAGACCATAAGACTGAAGGGTTTACCATATCCTTCATATCATCATCAGCCAGATACTCTTGCCACTCAGAGAAACTTTCGTTTGGGAAATACTTGCCAAGGGCAGATATATCTACTTCCATGACACTCTCAATTTTGAAGTCCCGGGAACGAAATTTGTACAGCCCAGGAAGATTGTCAGCCTTTGTTTTTGCTTGAAACTTCATCTCCATCCAAATTCTCGCCAATTCAACATATATTTTGTCCAATAACTGCAGATAGAACTCTTGCGACATTAGATAACATATTCATATGCATACAACTAAGCAAATATTTTACCTCAAAAGAAGCTTCATCCAGTAGCCCAGTATTTGCGACAAATTGTAAAACACGAGCATGCAGATTTTTATAAAGAGCAATTTTGAGCTGCAACTCAGAGGCCTACAAAAAATAAGCAAAACATAAAGAATACATGAATAGATTTCAAAATTCTGACAATCTTTTTCATTATGTGAACGGAAACCATCTCTAAAGATTGGAAATTCATGAAACATTACTTTTCTCGAATCTTCTGAACTTGAAACAGAGATAAGTTTGTGCAGCAAGCCAACATCCAAACCTAAGGACTTAGCACGAGAATCTGCAGCATGAGAAAGGTGCAGAGGTGGCAAACATTCGATGTAGGTAGTTGAAGCTATCGACGAGTCCCTTGGAAATCTCATTAAGGCATAAATTGTTTCCTGCCAGACGCATGAAGTCATTAAGTTTGACTACACGAAATGACATGTTTAAACATTTCTGAAAGACAAGCTTAATTACCATGACTGAGTCAACCATGTCTATGTCAAATCTGTTGAGAAGTTTTCCCAAGAGAGCACCAGATACAAAGAGTGATAAACCCAATTTCATCTCGTACACTGAAACTTGAATTGGCTGAGTTATATCGACATATTCAGAATAGTCACTTGACATCCGATCAATAAAAGATATTGCTGTCTCCTGCAGAATCCAAGGAATTGATATTTGAAAATGAAGCTTGATGACTAAAGCAAAAAGAATACAAATGAAAGTCATGAGATAAACATACCTGCCAGTTGAAAACCTGCTCAACAACCTGATTCCAATCAAGCACTTCAATATCGTTGACCAGACTTATGGGACGTGTGAGAAATCCAGCAAATTCATCCAGCGCCCTTCGTAAATCCTGGTACTTTTTTGGATCAGATCTAAAAATAACCTGTTTCAGAAGGTAAAAAAAAAAGTGAGCATGGATTTGGGATTGGTCACATAATAATCATCACACCGCGAAGAGGGGAGAAACATACAGTAGCTGCTACATACCTTTCTTTGCAATCTTTTATGCTCAGTTTTAAGCTTATCTAATGTATGTTCACTTCTTTCGTCACTGTTTCCAGAGTAAAGCAATCCAGACAGATACCCACATTCTCCCCGGACCTGGTAATACATGAATATAGGCCAATCAATGAAACAATGACAGACAATATGCAACTGCTATTGTGAATCTACACAATACGAAAGAGTAAGCACCTTGATGTTTAGCTCAAGTGATGAGATTTTCTCTTCTAGCTCTAACAGCTTGCAAGTGGTCTTCATGGCTGGATCTATAACATCTAAGCTATTCAAAAGATGGAAGCGTAGTCCTCCAAGATAAAGCCACGCCAAGCCAAGATTGGGGTAGAATTCTACAAAAGTTGGGCATAACGCTGTAAAAAATAATTACAACCGTCGAGGAAGGTTTACCTTGCCACGACTCAAACTACTACAGGTTATATATAAACTATTTAACACTACCATTTGATGAGCACTCAGAATAGAGATGTTTTGCTAATGGTCCAACAAATGAGTGAGTAACGGATTTCAATTTATGATGGTTTGATGAGCCAATTAGTGAGATAAGATACTGTATGCCATCCATCTGCATAAAGGATAAGAGAAGCGTAAACTTGGAGATGTAGCTATGTTTCACAAAGAACATAAAGTATTAAGACGATTCCAATATTTTTTACAAGAAAGAGGAAGGAAAAGTAGAAATTATAACTTTTAGAATCATACCTTGTTCTGTTTTTTCTCAATTGCATGAAATGCAGACTTAATTGCCACAAACGTTTCTGACTCAAATGACTTTTGGTGCGTATATATCATCTACAAAGGTTAACATCAAGATAAACAATTGCAACCGTAGGCAACGAAACAAAATAATTTATTCAAATTTATCACGATTTCAGTACCTGTTGGAAAAGGGAACGTGCTATTGACATTAGAGAACCAGGCATTTCTTGATAAGGTTGTGAGCTTTTCCATAGATATCGTGAAGCAGAAAGAAGTTTCATTGATTGAACAGGATAATCCTTAACAGAAAATACATTTTGCCTGCATAAAACATTAATGAAAAGAGCTTCATTGTATGGTTAATAGAACCACAGTGTCTCATCATCAAACATTAAAAGTGGATTATCTTGGAGTGTGAGCATTGTATTCATGTATCAATGTAGCATATGAATGTTGGATATATCAAACTGAAAGGAAAACTATGGAGCGTTTAACATGTTCTAAGGAGATACAACTCTTACAGAATCTGAGAAACGGTAGCTGTTTTCACAGGCTGAATCAGCATAGAAGGTGACAGAATCTGACAATTTCCAGTGTCTGAGATATTCTGTAGGCCCTGTGAACATGAGATGAAGAAAGATGTTACTAAATGCGCAATCTAAGTAGCATGTGAACAAAAATCATTTAGTTTATTATCTAATACCATGAGACCAATTTGACTATTTTTCCACAAAACAGAATGCCACCAGTACCACATCTCGAGAACAAAACCAGCAATTTTGGTGTCCACTGCAACATAGCCAAAGTTAATCAGCCAGTACACCTTAGTACACAGAAAAATTATTGAACAAACTTTGTTTACCTCCTAGTTCAGAGGCATGTGCATCAATTGCCCACAGGAGTTTTTGATGAGCTACAAGAGTCTGTGGAGGCCTTGTTGAGGATAAAGAATATTCTAGAGCCGGTTTGAGCAGTTTTCGAATGTCCACAAGATCCTGCAACTCAAAAAGGTAAGTCTTAGATAAGCAAACAGGAAAATGACTTTAACCAGGCTTTACATAGAGTAGTTATCACACGCACATCTTATCCATTAAATTTCAAATAAAAAGAAGACATTAGATTATAAAAAGAAAAAAAGAATAAAGATTCCAACTATCTACTAACCTGATGTTCGGTAGGTCGTGCCACCAAGAGGTGCTGAAGGGCAGCAAGTAACTCTACATCTAGAGAACAACTTTCACTGCTAGCAATAAAACATATCTTCACCCAACTGCTAAATCCAGACCCTGTAGTCACAATCTCTGGACAGAAAACGCAGCAGGAAGCAGTTTTATTTTCAGTATTATCATTCTCACTGAAACCCATTTTATCCTCCAGTCTCTTCTTCTCTAGTTTCAGCCTCTCCAAAAACGTCTGGTGATGATGGTAAATTGTGAGTAGCATATAGAGACACTCATTCATTACACACAGCAGAATAAAGAAAGCAAACCTGGTAGATCTCATCGAGCTGAACAGCAGCTACATAATCTACATCATCTTCGTCAGCAATGTATGATGAAATGCAAAGACCTGCACATTTTGGAGGGAACAAGCAGAGAAATACAACAATGTGAATCACATTACAATCATACAACAACTTCGAAATTGTCAGTAGGTTTCTCTTTTAAAAATTTCTTAAGCCAGTTGTTCACAGAAGAGGTTTTTGGGAAAAGGGCAAAAATCCCAAAAGGATAACGAACGATCACTATTCTCAGTATTCTATACAGTCAGAATTATGATTTAGTTTCATATACAATCAATTATATAGATAGTATTCAGAACACTACAGTCTACTTGTACTAGAAAAAATACGTAAAATGAAATAAAGATGAACAATATTCATTAGGGAGAATTACCTTCCAAGGCAAGCAAACATAATTCAGGGCCAGAAAATGTAATGGCTTTGGTAAGATGATCATTTCCTGCCAACACAAAACAGCTATCAGAAGAAAGTTTAATTTCTCTAATAAACAATCAAATGTGTAGTACTGAACGTTTTAGATATCAAACCTTGTTCATCTGATTCTGATTTCAATGGCCAAACTGTGCTGCAGAGCTGTAGAAACTCCTGCTGCTTATGGAACAGCTCTGCAGATACCGGCAAGGAAGGATGGCCTCCATAAGCCCATAGCATAGACTTTTCAGGATGACCATGCAAAACTATATTGTTAATATTTTTGCTTTCCTCCTACAGAAGAAAGGCGATGATGTTATTGAGCAACTATGTTAATTTATGAAAAGAAACCGGCATAACTGAAAGGTACCCTTACCAGAACCACCTGAACTTCTCCGGGAAAAAAACCGTGCATCTTTTTGATAGCTTTTATCAGTGACCAAAAGGAAAACAATAGATACTCATCTGAGGAAGAGACCAAACCAGACCAAAACAATGAATGTTTTTCAATAACTCCGGTGTACAACTGAATCAACACACTAAAAGATGGTGCTCCAACAATTTCGCAAAGAATTTTTTTCTCCAATGCGCGAAGCGAATCCAAAAACCGAGTAAAAGAGGATACATCGGTGTGGTTGTCGTTGCTCTCTTCAAGCCACTGCCGATACGAAAGCCGAAGAACACCAATAGAGTTGAGAGCCTCAAAGAGGGATTTACTGTAAGGTTTTGACTGGTCATTTGATGCAGCTACATCAATCAATTTGGAGGACAATATAGGAATTGGAACAGCATCTGGATCCAATCTGCAGAGGGATTTCAGATTTTTCCGACATCTAGATATATGATTCCAAATTGGATGCTCAAACTCATCCTTCAACATATTGAGAAAACACAGCAAAAACGGACAGTATTGTTGCAGTCTAGAACCAAACCAACTAAACCACGCAAGATAGAGTTGAATATCCTCTTCCGTTGCCTGTTCTATTGTCCAGTTGGCAGCAAACAATAGCATTTTTGTAGCCAAATCATTCTCAAAATTTGCTGCATTTGGTGCACAGCTTGACCCAATTAAGGCTTTAGGAAACAAGACTTTTTTCAACATCCAAGAATCAATCGTGTAAATAATTCTTGGTTCCCTAGCAGACTCCCTATCTCTCAATTTGACATTGTAGCTTATTTTAGACAGATGTGATGCATACTGAGCTCCTAGGAACTCCAGATACATGCAATTCTGTCTTACTGTTGTTTCTCTTGAGTACCATGTCAAGTCTCTCAAGTTGAAAGGCTTCGGCCATCCTCCAGGCAGGCACAGACCCCCACCCATAAATGAATCAAGCCCAGAAAGTTCAACATCTGACAAATATGTATCACGCACAAAATCAACAACTTCTTTTCCATCACTTACCCCAAGCGAAGAGAGATAGATGTGCTCCCAACTTAGCTGTAAGCTCCACAGAAGTTGATTACCATTCATGAGCAGCAGTTGGAAGAGGTGAATCCACTGTTCAAGCTCAAGATACGTGATCCGTACACCAAAGCTTTGACCATTTAGCCATGCATGAACATGTGCTTTGGCCATGGAAGTAACCAGCTTATAACCTGGAATACCTGACAGAGCAAGAAACCTTTCCACACCTCTCAGCACAAGCTCTTCACAGTTTGAGCCTTCCTCATTGAGCTGCCAATGTGGCCCCATCATAAATACCTCAACGCCTCTATTCCTCATTGCCCTTGATACTTCCCCAAATTTTGGATTTACAGACAGGAACAAACGAAAGTTTGGGTGCGGAACAACAGTGACAGGTTCACCATTAACAATCCCGCATTCATTAATAGTGATTGATCCACAAGGTTCCACCAACGAGTTAATTCTATCAAGTACCTGAAATTTCAGTTAATGATGGCAATTAGCTACAAGGGAAATTATCAGAGTTGTTTCTAATGGGTAAAAAAATTTGCATGCACCCATGAAAACACACATGGTTTAACGCAAAAGTAATGTAACCAGTACAGGAAAGTAAAAAGGGAGATTATAACATTACCGTGGGATTACAGAGATTAGCATTTTTGAGGACAACCCACTCTCCCTCTTCTATTGCCTTTATCAGCATCCCTGTCACCCATTCAAACTTTGTAGACTGCTTTTTCCCATGAGTTTGCAGCTGCAATATAGTCTTCAGGATTTGTTCCAGATACTTTTTTGACCAACTAACGTGTAAAACACCTTCTTCCAAGACCTGTTTCAGAATTTTTACAACCTTTTCTAATTTAGAGAGTGTTACAGAGTCTTTCAAGAAGAATAAAGGGTTCTCCAAGAGAGAAGATTCAATCTTATTAAAATCGGAAAGCCAACTGGAAACTAAGCCACTCCTATTGCTCAAAAGGGCCTCCTGGGAAGACTGTGATAGCAGAGTGTTATACTCAACGACAAGGTGCTCAACTCGAGTAATCACCAATCTGAAATTACGGAAGGCATTGTACTGCTCAAAGCATCCGAGTAGATCAGAGCTGTCAGTTGCAGACGAAAGATTTAATTCATTAAGAGGATATCCTGTTAACTGAGCCAATATTCTGATCACCGAAGTCTTTCCAGATGACGATGGTCCGACTAGGATGCACAACCATTTATTCTGCACACAATGTGCAACAGCTTCCAGATTTTGACGGATTTCAGGCAAAATCTTCAACTGCTCACTCACAATATGAGACTGAGTCAAATTTCGTTTAATGGCAGCAGTTCCAACAACTAAGTACCCAGGATTTAGCTGAACCCGAGGATACGGATTTATAGACGGGTTTTTATCAAAAATAGCCTTATAGATACTCAGAACTTCTTTACGGTCAGTTGCAGTACGCATTCTTTGAACGTACAGAACATTTAAAAAGCTTTCAACTTCTAAGTCATGTATTGCCTCTGAAACGAACGAGAACTCAAATTAGTCTAGGCAATTGTCACCTGGAAAAAATGTAATACGAAAAATTTAAATGACTCTAGCTACTACCTTGCATAAACTGGCATGATCTGATCACATCCCGTAAATTGAATTCCCATGGTGAGCCATCTTGACCAAACTTTCGATATAACATAGTACCATCATGCAACTGTCTGTTGAGAGCAATAAGCTTTGAAAGCAATGAACTAGGAACAGATGGGTAAAGCGAGCGACAGATGAAGAGGTAATCATCTTCCACTAACTCGTCCACATAAACCTGGAAACATTTGAGGCAACAGATGAAATTTCATTTGGAATTATAATGAAAATTTGACATGTCATGAGCATCCATGACCAGAAAACGAATAGTGGAACATACTTTCGTGAATCGGTTAAGGAAAGACTTGGGAAGACCTTTCCTGCCACCACCTTGAGCAGAAGGATTCTGACATGCAAAAACTCTAAATGTTGGTGGGCATTCAAAGGTACAGCCCAGTTCTGGTATGAAGACTTGAGCACGATGATCCAAAATTGCATTCAAACCCTGGAAAGATATAAATTCTTAATCACCTTCACCAGAATAATATGTGGAAAGGCAACAGAATTCAACATGTTCTAGCGCAAGAAAAGTTTTACTGAAATTAAATTAGTGGCTTGTTGGCTCACCTCTAGAACAGATTGTGGGGCAAGGTTCAGTTCATCTAACAAAACCCACGAGCCTTCTTTTAGAGCCTGTAGAAATTGCATAACTGAGGGTCTGCAATTTTTAAATTGATACATACTTTAACATAAAACAATCTTTAACCTGCAAGAGAATTCCATCAGACCACGCAAACTTCATGTCCTCATCGCTTTCGACAGGTAAATCTGATCCCAGCAAATCCATCATGTCAGTCTGCATCAGAAAAACCAAAGTTATAGTACCCATCAGACGAAGTAGCATACACAGTATTGAGGCCTGGTATCGAAATCGAACCTGCTCCGATAGATTTATGCGCACGACCTTGTGGCCAGAATATTTTCCCAACGCCAATATCAGACTTGTTTTTCCAACACCAGGGCTACCTTCTAATAAAACTGCAACAGTAAAATACTCCAATATTAAAGCCGACATCAATCTCCAAAAACTACCATGATAACCAAAATTAATGAGACATACTTGGTTTTGAAAGCTGCATTGCACGCAATACTCTCAAGACATTCCTGTGGGTGGTTGGTGCTAAAAACTCGAATCCACCAATCTCAGGATTTTCATCACCTGACCAGGCAGGTTGTACGTTCCAAACAAAATATCATAAATGTCTATAATCATGGTTGCTATACTCTGACAATATAAACATATCCTTTGCAGAAAAAAACATGAGCAGCTCACCTTTGCTTATAAAAAAAGGATCGATGCCAAATATGCCCTCATGTCGAACACTCTTACTTTCTTCACAAATTGTTTTGTTATCACCCCAGCTATATAGCTCCATTCTTGAAAGCTCCAACGGGAGTGTATCGCTAGCAAAAAGCTGAACCAGAAAAGTCAGATACTCAGATGGATGCGACATGATGAGACATTTGTAGTCGAACAACGAGCATCACTATGTGTTGAAGGACTAAACACGATATAAGTCACACGGTTTAAGAATTTAAAGATGCTACGGAAACGTTTTTGTTCTATAGCAAAACCAAACTGATTTACTAGATTTCTTTTTACGCTGATGTGGAAAAAGAGAATTCCTAGCTCTCACCATTTAAAAAACATATGGAAGATAATAAAACAAAACCTCTGAGAGTTTAAAAGAGTAGTACTTTAAACACAGGGCTAGACATGTTGAATCCTAGAATAACCAAAACACAGAATTCAACATAACCCACTAGAGAAAACTTGGCGAGTTTGTGTTGACAAAAAAAAACTAAAATAAAGAGATCATTGTAGTACCAAGATTCAAATTACCTTAAGTTGTTGTAATAGGAAAGCGAAGCATTTTTCTCTCAGATCTTGACCATCCCTCCCAGAGAAACCAGTTCCTTATAAAACATAAAAAGAAAAGTGAATCAATCATACATGCTGGGTAATGAAGATGAGATACCAATTAAGTTGAATACCCTAAACTCAGTAAATCCAACGACAGAAACTACATAACACAAGTTGTAGATTCAGCTAGTGAAGATGGAATTCCATTATATTCAAATACCCAAATTCAACAATTAATATGACAAAAACAAGACATAACACAGGTCGTACATAGTGTTCTCATCATTTGCATGAGTTTATATCACAAACAATCTAGGTAGACCTATTCAATCTTTTAGATGTTTGACATATTCTAGTGTACTTATATCATTAAGTCAAAGACAGACCTGTCAAAAAAATGTAAAACTGTAGATGACAAAAGCATCTAAAAAAGCAATCAATCCAAGAAGCAGCTAGAAAAACTAACGAATATGTTTTAATGGACACCAGGCAAAGAGCATTTTTTCATAGGGATGTGAGGGAATCACTATAGCCTAAGCTACAGTGAAACACCCAGCCACAGATATACATGACTAATCTTATTACGATGTTTTTGGACATCGACAAGTTCAAATGCCAGATTGTTCATACAAGAATGCAATCAAATAAATAGAAAGCTCCCCAGTGCAGATAAAACTTGGTTACAGAAGGGAAGAATAAGAATTGAATAAGTGAGTATAGCAATCAAACTTCAAACCTATACAGAATATTTAGAATTCGGAAAAACCTACCAAGACTTAGACCGTCAAGTAACACGAGAAATGATCCATGAAGAATAGCATATGCTGGTCCTAAACTCTCATTTATCATGTTGACAAACGCAACCCAGGAGAGGAGATCTCTGACAGTAAGCGTTCTCCCAGTCTGCAACCTGTTGAACCACTGCAGCAAAGAATACTGCATTGAATCTATTGATGCACAAAACATATAATACCGTATAATTATAAAGTATCATGTATCATTGACATGATCATGATTCTAATTATAACGCTCAGAAACAGTTTGTGCCTGACGAGAGAGCATGGAAAAGAAAGAGATGGTATGGAGACAAGATTAAAAACGATACACTAAAAAGTAAAGCAATCAAATTGTTTTCCAACAGCACAAAACCTTGAGATGTGTGGTCGTGTTCATGTTGGTAAACAACACTGTGGAGACACTATAAAATTCTAAGGGCATATTCAAGCTTCTATATTATCAACCTCAAAGCATGTATTACTTTCAGGGTTACAAAATTTGAGAAGGAAATAAGATTAAGAGTAATAGGAAAGGGAAACTACCTCCCAGAAGTTGATAATGGGATCTACAATATTAGATTCCTTCGAACTGGAAAGGCTACAAAACAAGAAAATTAGGAATTAGCAACAAGATATTGACAAGTATCCTTCTGAGCATTTCAGGGAGACCACATACCCAGAAAAGGCAATACTTCTGAGCTCCTCAGTATCTGTAATAGGAGGGACCCATATTTCAGTAAAACGATTACGAAGCGCAGGTGACAATTCCTTCTTTCCATAATCACCACCCGGGTTCATGGTGGCTAGAACAAAAAAGTCTTCATGAGCTACAACTTCCTCCAAGACGGGGCCACCTTTCTCAGCTAAGGACTACAAAGATAAAGTGGAAACAATAACATACAAGAGGGCAATTAAACAGATATAAAAACTCAACAAAGAAAATGAAAACCAGCATGGAGAAATTATGAAAATGATAAGGAATGGCTAAATGATGAACATGAAGGCAGGGTAGCTTTAATGACATGATCAAGACCTAATAGCAGTGAACTAATACTCACCAATTTCCTGTCTGTCTCCAACACACTATTCATTCTTTCTAATACACTGTCATCAGCCAAAGATATCTCATCCACAAGAACGATATTTCCAGCTCTCATCGCTTCCACAAGGGGCCCATCTTGCCAAACAAAAATTGCACGCCACTTTTGATACAGCATCACCATATTGTTCCTTATTTTATCAAGAACATCAACATCCTGTGGTGTGATGGCCGGTCCTATAACTGAATCATTTTTGTACTTCTCCAGAGCTACCTCTATTGATTTGATCAACTCTTCAGCTCTACTGATATCTGCACAAATAACCTGCACATGACATGTTCAACAAAATATAGCATCCACATTGAAAGAAAGACGGGTGGAATACCAACATATTGTGGGTATTGGGATACTAACAATATCTTGGCCAAAAGGCGCCAATGCCTGGCAGAGCTCCAACTGTTTGACTTGATTCTCGTATTCCGTGACTAATTTTGATCTGTCTCTCACAGGAAAGAATCCCTAAGAAAGAGGCTGACATTAGAAATTGTAAATGAAAGAAGTAACAGTGTAGCATTGGAGTTTGGAATATATAAGATGAAAAAAAGATAAGCTTACACCAAGGAAATCAGATGTTTCGGTGTATTGATGACAGTTAAGGATGTGCAATCTTTTCTTCTTAACTTCGCTTAGTATTTGGCAGATTGTGGTTTTGCCTCCTCCAGTGTCACCAACAAGAAGAACAGGCTCACGTAGTTTATAAGAACGGTCGATGAGAAAAAATAGTCTCCTCATACTTTGAGTCCAGGTGAATTTTCTGTTTTGTCTATATAAAAATTGAAAATAATAGCACCATAAAATTTAGCCAAGACTGTTAAAGATAAAAACAAACAAGCTCGAAGAAAATAATTCAATAATAGAGAATTAGAAGGGGAAAGGCATTTACATGGAATCCAGCCTTGGAAGCTCCTGGGGTAAGAAAACAAAAGCAAAAAAAGAACATAAAACCATTACTTATATCAGAATAGTATAAGAAATAGCAACTTTGTAATGATGCAGTAATAGTAAAACTTAATAATAATGCAGTACGACCAACAGTGGTAAACAACAGATCAACAACAAGCAATTTTCACTGTATGACACACAGCTCCTTGCTATGGATATATAAAGTTAAAAGACCTACAATATAAACTAATTTCAGGAAACCTAAAAATGAACTAGTTCCAAGAAGAAAAGACACATTAGCTAGATGCATGACATGCTGTTACATCAATTATCTGAAAATAGTTTTAATAAACGTTTCAAACTAGATAACATAACTTACCATTTTGTACAAATCATCTTTGGCAAGACTGACACGGAAATGTCTCTCCAGCACTTCTTGAACAACTACCTTCTCAGTGTCATCACGCAGCCTTTCTGCAAGGATGTAATACCCTTCTCTGGCTAGTTCTTCCTTAGATGTACCGTCATAAGTCCTGAAACGATATGCCCACCGGAATAAATCTCTTGGAGTTATATAACCATGTTTTCCAGCAAAAGCTTTGCTACTCTGCCTATTGCGTTGCAGGTCTTTCATCACTTCAACCATTTTTGAAGCATGACTGTTAGCAATACTACACTTCGTGGTAAGAATTTCACTCAGTTCATCTTCTGGAATTTCATCAACATGAATCTCCACAAACCGATTGCGAAAAGCTCGAGACAGTATTTTGCGTCCACCATATAAAGTAGGAGGGTTCTGTGTAGCGAAGAGCATAAAATTAGGATGCGCTGAGATTGTTTCACACAGCTCAGGCACAAAAAGCTCCCTATTGTCATCAAGCAGTCTGTTTAGTGCCTCTAAGACATCAGATGGAGCCAAATTAAGTTCATCTAAGACAATCCAGTGCCCACCCCTGACAGCCTTCACCAACGCTCCTTCGTGAAATACAAGCTTCCCTGAAGAATCAGTCATATAGGAACCTAAATATTCTTGGATATCAGTCTGCTCATGATTATTGATTCGAACAAATTTGTTTCCACTTATTGCTGCAAGATATTTGACAAGGCTTGTTTTTCCACTGGATGTTGGTCCTTGTAAGAGAACAGGATATCTTTTAATAAAAATGGCATGCGCCAAATGATTAAGATGTTCAGTTACACTCTTCGTCTTAACATAACTGCCAACAAATTTATCAGAACTGCCTTTTAATTCTCCCAAGTATCTTTGAAGTGGTTGGTTTCGGATATTTTCCCCGGAGATACGTTTTATTATTGGTTCCATGATCTTAGCACTGGAAGCATCCAATAAGGAGAGGAAAAACATGGAAAATCCATCGTATAATGCTTTCTGAAATCCACCAATAGCTTCTGCTTTTATCGCATATTCTAGCGCACGGTAAAGAGACCTTAAGCTATACTGTGGCTTCTGATTAGCACCATCCTGCAAGCTTTCTTCAGATAACCTTTTAGCTTCTTTGTAAAAGCAAACAATGTTGCCTACTAACTTACTGTCAGATCCACGTCCACCTAAAAATCGCCTCACGAATATCTCCAGGTCATCATCACATAAGTCATCATCAACAGCATACTCTGTAAATCTGCTTTGGAAGGAGAATGGCAAGTCTCGCTTACCAGCATCTGTGGCTGGATTCATACAAGCAAACAGACGGAAATTCAAATGTCTGGGAATGCTCATTACATCCCCTCTCTCAGCTAAACAAAGTGATCCTCTCACTCCTTCAAGAACACCAATCAGCCTGCCCAATATCTCCGGTGGGGCTAAGTTCACTTCATCTAGTAAAACCCAATGCCCCTCCCTGAGGGCAGTCACAAACGCACCTTCAACAAAGGTAAAAACCATTCCACCTGAACGAATCTGTTGTTGTATCTTCTCCACTTTCTTCGACAGACGCGCCCAGTTTTTGAGCTCTTCTGAATTCTTCCTCTTTCTACCAGATCTAGACGTTGCTTCCCCAATTTTACCTTCAATGCGTTCAATAATTTTACCTTCAATGCTTTTTGTAGTTTGCACTAACCCAGTCAAAATATTATCCCAATTCTTGGCTCTAAAATGTCTTTGCAGCCATTTCATAGTCTCTGAATCACCCTGGATACCAAAAATGAAGAGGACTCATTACCCGAGCAACATGCTAAATTCATTACATAACATATCTGGTTAGGAATGAGTGTAGGAGTAAATCCATGAGTGACTAAGTTTTAAAATGTAAAGCTACCTTCATCTTCCAATTTTTTGCCAATTCATTGAATTCATTGTACAGCATTGTGCACATAAGCTTTGCATCAATAGGCTTAAAACCTCCCAATAGATCAACTATATCACTTTGCTGGCTCAAATTCTGCACAAAAGTATATTAGAAATTATAGAGAACCACTACGATAACTACGTCACTACACGAATGTATGTCAAAACATATACCAAAACAGTGAGTTTCCGTCCGATCCAGTGTGCAAGATTTTGAACTAGTGTTGTTTTCCCAGTCCCTGTTTCTCCTACTAAGAGAACTGGCTCATTGTACTCGACAGAGCGAGCTATTTTCTCAAGTAATCGTGTAGATGTGCATGTTTCAACAAACCTAGATCGATCATGTGACTGAAAAAAAGAAGCAGATCAACAAGAGGCTTTAATGGATGAATAATTGTATGAAAAAGAAGGGAGTGCTTATAAACTAACCGCAGTTTCACCAAGTGGAAGAGAAACTCTACCAATTTTTAGAATCCCAGAAAATTCCTGCAGTTCGATGAATATTTAGAAAAAAAAATCTTAAAGCACCAAACTAAAACACTGTCAAGGATACTAAGATACCTGAATTGGGGGCTTATGCTGAGATTCTGGAACGGCGACATTCCAAATGCTAGCCACAATGTTACTTACTGTCACTCGGTTTTTAGTTGACATATTAGACGCAGAGAATATATCTGCTGCCTGAGGAAATGGCACAAAACGCCAAATTAAATAAAGAAATATTAGAATAAGAGAGTAATCCAAGCAATTTTTAAAGAAAGAGACCTCCTGATAAATTGCATGACCATCATAGGAGGACAGGCCATGAACCCGTTCACACCACTTGAGCAGATCTCTAGAAATGATGACCATTCAGAAAGAATAGAATGACAAATCCATTAATAACAAGAACTCTCATTCATAGATATATCCCTACCTCAGTGAAAATCTACTTGGAGAACTGAAAGTAGCTGAGTTTTCAGTTGTTGAACCAGAAAATTGGGGACGAAGAGCAGAGTTGATGGTTTCAAATGTTTCTGCAAAGATGGAAAAGTTTCACTGTTAGTACAGATAACATGTAAAGGGGTGTATGTGCAAGAGGGACTTACCAATAAGCTTCTCTGCAACAGGACCCAGGTTTTGATACCGAGCACTCAGGATACTTAGCAAGCTTTCACGATCTGGTGGATATACAACAATTCTCCTCCATAGAGGACTCAACGAATTTCCAGCTACATCCAAGAAAACCAGACATAAATATAATAAGGTTTTATTGAACTGAACATAATTTGCAGCAAGTAAAAGATGGGTTTCCTCAGCTCGAATGCCACGTAAATAATACAGATAGTTATTAGACCTCATAAGAGCTTTAGTGTTGCAAACATCAATAAAATTGGATTTTAATCTATCATGCACTTTGAGCTAGGGTGGTTATTTGCACAATGGCCATGCTAATCAAACACTATATCAGCATTTTTAACTGGGACCAATAGCCAGCATGAATATCTATTATCACAGTCGTTTATTGAGCCTCTAATCCCACTGGAATTTGGTTTTATGCTTCAGGAAATGAACTCCCTAAAGTTGCAGGTTTCAAGCTTATACAACTACAATACCATTCAACCTAATCAGTGTCCGCAAGACATACCGTCCCTGATGTGTGACACACTGCATTCGGGTGTCGATATAGTTGAAAACAGCTGGAATGTCTCCGCTATCCGTATCTCCTGCAAGCAGAGTAAAAGTTAAGAATCTCAGAAACTTGAATAAATCTCTAAAGGAAACAATACAAGTACCTAAAACAGATTTATTCAAAAGGTGTGGGCACTACAATGTTTTTCAGTATAGGATAGGTAACAGAGCAGCAAAAAGAGAGTGTATACCTCTCCTTGACTGGTCACGAATGAGCAAGGCCCTCCCAGCAAAGGTGACAAGACGAGGGGAACATCTGATGGAGCTTTGTCTATGTCCTCAAGAACCACCCAGAAACCATTCATAATCGCCTGCCAAGACGGAAAAAACAAAAAATATTGATGCAATAGTAGGAGGGCGGATAGATACAAAAAATAGGCTGCCATCTGAATTTTAATTCCACAAACCTGGGTAAGTGAGCCAGGCTGCCATCTGAATTCGCCAGGTTGATCAGTACACACATAAGTGCCAACTAACGTTTTCCCATCAAGTTGATCATCCATGTGGATAAATACAACTATCAAATCAAAAGGGAAGCATAGAGAAAACAAAATATAATTAGAAATAATTTAGTAGGCCTTCATTTTAGCAGTGGAAATACTCAATGTGTTTAGTATGCACAGAAATATCTAAAGATAGTTATTTTTCCTTCCAGTAAAGTAGAAAGTCTCTTGAACCTAGACAACTACAAAATTATTTGAGACCAATATACGTAGATATTAAAATTATAACATACCATGGTTACCACTTTCATCAGCCAACTTCCTAATGAGGGCAGATTTTCCAGAGCCCGAGGGACCATATAGAAGAACAGGTCGCTTTTGACTGACAGCCAATGAGACCATTTCAAAAGATTTCCTCACCCTAGAGTGGATTTCAAATGGTTCAGAGAGAGATTTGACATTCCTGAATTGAAGAGGAATGTGGAATTCAACACGAATAAGAGCAAATTCTCATTAAGCAAAAGTGGCATAAGTGGTGAAATTTATTTGAAAAGAAACACAAAGAGAACCGACCATGTGTCCAGCCTCCGAATCTTCATATGTGGCTCATTTGTTTCTAACTCTTCTGATTGTCGCTTGTTAATTCCAGGCACAAGGGTATTAAATTGTTGCAAAGACTTCAACGCTGTGTATGTAGGCAATTGAATGTATGATCCAGCCTTTTCTATTTCTATATCCTGACAAAATTCCTCCCATCTGTATGTATCAAAGAAATTAAACCCTTAGAAACAAAACTTCAGACGAAAAGTCAATTAATAGTCTTGAGTATAGCTAAAAATGGATTACCTTAGCAAGCACGAAAGTGCTTCTTCAACTTCAAAACCAAAACATCCTGCTAACCTGTCACTGCATCTCAAAACAACAGAAAGAATTTGAATACCACACCACACAGCATCACGATGCTTTTCCAAGAAATGCCTTTTTTGTCTAGAATATTCTGAAAGCCTTTTCATAGAGTCCAAGTAACAAGACCAATCCCACAACTTAGAGAAAACCTCAGGTCTAATAACGAGAAAACGATATGATACTCGAAGACAAAGCAAGTACGCATCTGTAGCCTGATTCAGGGAAAAAAAATCAATGTCACTGGCCAAAGACTAGGAAGTGTATAAGAATAATCTTCATATAATGCTCTGACACAAATAAACGTCAAAGATAACAAGCATACCTCCATGAGCGACTCAGAAACTATTTCTTTCACAAGAATTCGCTGGTACGGTGGTGGAGCCACCTTAAAGTAATTTAGAATAGACCTACAAAATTAAGGAAGCTTCTGTTAGGAGACTAGTCAAGCTGTTTCAATTAAACCAAATTAACTTCTTATCAGACATCCTAGCATTATTGCTGGTTCAAATTCACTTCTTAGCTTTATTGCTGGTTAACACGACTGATATCATCTTGCATATTCTTTCTAGCTTCGGTAACAAAGTAAATAGTCATCTTACCCTAACAAAGACGTATTCAAATGAAGCGCACGACTGAAGGCCAAGCAAGCACACTCATGAAGCTCCAACTTTTGTCCACGCCGAACATAAAAATCAATCACACTAATACCTTCCTTCATAGCATTATCCAAAACTGATGACACATCGTCTGAGTAGTCAATACTTGACTTAAGATCATCCACTAGCTGAAGAAGACCCACAACTCTATCTACAACACTTCTTATAACAGGAAGGAAGCAATGAACCAACGGAATAGTATACTCCGGGTGAAGAAACACATCCCCTAAAGCATGAATCACCTCTTCGTTTTCAACAACCTCTCCTCCCTAAACAAAACCCAGCAGCCATAAAGACAAAAAAATGTTCAAAACAAACTCAAACCCATAATTCTAGGTCAAAATTACAAGACTTTACCTTGCTGAGAATCGAACTGAAAAATGGAAAAGCTGCGACTTTGGGACAACGTTCAGAAAACGTCTCCAAGGCAAGTTTCAGGTTGAAACTCCCATCAATAGCCATCGAACCTGTTGATAGATGAAACCAGAGACTGAAATTAGGGTTTCTATAGAAACGGCTATCAATTCCGACACACACAAAAACAAAAGAATGGGAAAAATTAGTTTTAATCGACTCTACGCTCAAATACTCCAAAGAAGATGAAACTTGAAATCGACACAAGAGTAGGAAAGGAAGTACCTTTAGAAGAAATCTTACGTTTTAGAGAACTAAACCCTATCAAGGACGAAGAAGAGAACGCGGCGTAGCAGGTTTAAGGTTTTAAGCAAAGCGCCTTTTTGTTGCAGTCGGTTTGGGTTTAGAGGGTATTGAAGAAAAACAAAAATTATAAAATGAACCCTTTCATTTACCCAATATTGTAAACCTAATCATTTTGTTTTGTTCCTTTCTATTTTGCCCCCCCAAAAAAAAACGCAGCGTTTCGGTTTTATGAATTTTCGATAACCAAAGCCTAATATGCGATGCAAAGGTGTTGTCTAGTAATTCGAGTTAAATTTTGGTTATTAAAACTATGTTTTAACATATGAAAGAGTAGTGTTTTTTTTTTATATACCCGTATTTAAATTTAGATAGTGACATAACGACGACACTGACACAAATAACTACTAGATTACAAGTTGTAAGAACAAGAAACTTGTTTATTTTCAAGGGAAGTCAAGTTATTTGAAGTGGCGTAGGACAATATATCTCATCTCATATAATATATATTAGTCATGTTCGTTTCATAATCGCATGGCGATTGCGACTGCGACTGCGATTTTGAATCGCAGTATGTTGTTCGTTTAGAAATCGCGCGACTGGTCGCTGCGACTAATCGCTATTTAAAAAGTCGCATCGCTAATTTTTCCAGCAATAAAAAAAATCAGTCGCAAGTCGCAGCGATTGATCGCGCGATTAGTCGCAGGAGGTCTCTGCGACTGCCAAACAGACATCACCATTCTCAATTGGTAATGGTCCAAGACAGTTCAACACTTTGGATGGTTAAAATTGATATTTTGTGTTGTGTATATATGTAAAAAAGTACAATTAAAACTAAAAAGATCTCTTTGTTCAAAAGAAATAAAAAAAAAAAAACTAAAATGCCCAAATCCTATACTATTGGAAGTACATTAAAAATAACATTGCATAGTAAGATATTGCAAAGGAATACCATTAGAGATAAAATTTCAAAGAGTAAATTTATTCATCTCATTAAGGAGAAACAAGTCAATCACTAATTTATGCAATTTATTTAATTTAATTTTATTATAAAAAAATATATATAATTAATTTTTTAAAAAGAATGACCAATCAAAATGAACAAATAAGATTTGATATCTAACTTACCATATTAATTTGTTATTAATCATTGTACTTCACTTCTCATCTTTATATGATTCTATTTTTGTGAAACATATAAATCATTATATCATCCATATAATAAAAATGAGTAGATTTTTTTAGCTTATGTCATGATTGGATTTTTAAAAACGAATATAAATGATTAAATCTATGAAGAAAACAATATAACAAGTCAAAAATTCAAACTTGGATGATAAATTTCTTTTAAACAAAAATAAATTTTAATAAAAATTCTGACTGAGTAACGTGTCAGAATTTAAATATTTATATTCAATTTCATATATTTCTTTTTTAAAATGTATAATTTTATATAGTACAGTAAAATTTATAATATTTTCATTTGAAACATTTTAAAATAGTTTAATTTGATATTTTAAATAATATCATAAATATTTAATAAATCAAAAAGTTAATCTAATTTGTAGGTGCGGATTTTGAAAAGGAGAGAAAGAAGCAGGGCCATAGAGAATTTGAAAAGAAGTGTGACTGGATTTGTAAGAGGTGTGTTACGTTGCATGATTTTGAGAAAGTTTTGTGGATGAGATGAAGCAGATGACAGAGCAATATTTGCTTGGTGCCAAAAAGGAAATTGAAAAAGCTGAGAAGAAGAAAACGAAATTGCAAGTGCAGAGCAAGAAACAAGAGGTGCACAAGTCAAAGAAGAAAAAGTAATGAAACATGTTTTTGCTAGCTTGAAACATTTTTTCTTAAGAGGCTTTTTGTTTCTTTTGTTCCTACAGGTAATTAATTAATGGGTAAATTGCATGTTATGGCAGTTGACCAAGTTTTAATTTCATGTTTTGGCAAAGTGAGAATGGGCTTTCAAGTTTTGACAATTTAGCCAAAATCTGACCATTTTACCCCTGCCAGCGTACCGATGTACTGTTCACTGTACGGTTCAGTTATGCGGTTCAGTTATGTACACTGTTCCGGTTTAGTTATGCAGTTCAGTTATGCGATGTACTGTTCACTGTACGGTTCAGTTACGTACACTGTACACGGTTCAGTTATGCGGTTCAGTTATGCGATTGACTGTTCACAATTTTCTTATAATCTTTTGTTTTTTTACATTTAATTTATTTATTGATTTTGTAAATCTAGTTTATATTAGCATATTTTGAAGTCGGAAAACTAAAATACAAACTCTATAAATATTACGTACACCGTCTCCACAATAGTACATGATATAACTGAAGTACATATCCATTTTATAATCAATACTGTGTATACCGTAAACTACATACACGTAAATAGAAAAAAACTCAAATAAGGACATATTTCTACCAAAAATATCTTACCAATTTCATACAAGTTTTCTACGAACTCAATTAAAAAAATATTAATAATTTGTTTTCAGTAAATAATTGAAATCAACTATGATCAACACACAAATTGACTCTAATGAGACTCACAAAACTCCAGCTCTGTTACGCAATTTACATAATCATATGTCAAATACGAGAAGCAGTAGAAACAAACCTCACAACTAAAGAAAAACATTGAGGAAGAGTATGTTTTAACGTGACACAGAGCCGTGTGTGGTTTGAAAATCTTAAACACTTGTCAGTAGATGATTCGCTTTTCCATTTTATAAATATTTATTGTTTTTATATTTTTAGTTAAAATTCTTTTTTTTTCTATCAGACCCATTTTCATATTTTTATTTCTATTTTAAATAATATTTTATTTATTATTATCGAAGACTATTCACGATTAGCAATATCATATACACATATGTGCGTAACGGTAATAATATATACGTACACGGTAATAATGTGTACGTACACGGTAGTAATGTGTGTGTATATATGTACGTAAATATCTAAATAATTTGTATATTTACGTTTCAAATATTTTTTGACTATAAAAACAAAACATTCAAATCATGTATGAACAACATATGAAAAAAATACAGTCATACAAATAACTGACATAATAACTTAATTTTGATGTCAAAAAATTAAATTAATGTTGTACCATGTACGCTCCAATAAATATTTTTGTGTACGTACATAGTATAAGACTTATGTGATTTAGGCATTTTTAGGATGTAACTGTTTGGAGAGATCGTATGATGCGGACATCAAACATGTTGATGGACTAGCTGAGCTATTTGCTGAAGGAGTTGTAAGAGATAAACATAATCCATCAAACAAACAAATTATTCTGAATGAATGTGATGCTGGAGAAGTTTTGATCTTCTTGATTTACAAAGTTTGGAGCCAAGACAAGCATTGATCTTGTAAGTAATGAAATTGGTTAAGAAGTTTTTTGTTATAACACACTAGGGTCTTGATTGTGTTCGAAATCAACATTGTTTTTATATAAAAACCCAGAATATTTTTATTTCCAATTTTTTTAGTTGAAAATGCTGAATGAGGATAGATTTATGTATATAAGTGTGTAGTTGGGAATTCTTTTTGTTTTTTGTAGATATAATCATGCTTTCATTTGCATTTAATGGGGTTCTGCTGAATTTATGATGCAAGTAGGTAATGGATATTCCCGTATTTACTATGGTGGGTGAGTGGAGATGCAAAGAAGAAGAATGAAAATTTGAACCATGGGAAGGCTGGTTTGGTCGTTGTGTACGTGTTAAGGAAAACATGACGTACACGGAATTTGTACTTACATTATGCGAGGTTTTCAGTTTGAAGTCTACCGAACGCAATCCAATAATTAGTTACTGGATGCCGGGAAAGATGTCAGTGATGATAGAAAGTAAACGTCCTCCTGTCTACATTGACAATCAAATGAGCCTGGATACCTTCTTTTTGATTCGTGGTGGGGATCCTAGTGTCACCTTGTTTGTCTCTTTCATTACAACCGTCAAGAAACTCGGGAATACTGTCCCTAGGACCGATGGTGACGATGGTGAGAGTTACCGTGTGTGTGGGAGTGCAATGACACCAAATCCCATCGTAGCGGCTTCAAATGTAGATGGAAATAATGAGGCCGTAGATGAGCAAGACGACATTGAAGACGATAAAACAGATGAGGATGAAGAAGATGAGGAGGAGGATGAAGATTACGATTTCAACAAGTGGAATGATTTGATTGTAGAAGAATATGGAGTTGGCCATGTTGAGGAGGACGTCTGTGACATTCCACCGACTGGAACCGGCAGAGGAATACAGTCGTATATTGACAGAGTGTACGACCACAAGTCAACGTGTACGTACATGAGAAACCAGTGCGAATTTGGGTGACACTCAGCTAACTATGAATTCAACCCGGACATGTCAACATGGATTGCTCCAATGTACGTACACTAGAGAATGTGTACGAGACACATGATGCGAAGATAAATTTGTTACGTATACGGTAGTGGTAGTGCCGAAGACTACATTACAACGAGTGGACTGATTTTGGTGTTGAGAAATATGGGATAAGACATGTCAGAAATGTTGATGACACTCAACTTACTATGAGGCTAACATGAAAAATTCAATTGATTATTAGAAATGTGTACGTATACTAATTAACATGTACGTAATTGATAAAATGTCGATCATTTTGGAAAAATGATGACATTCAACCATTTGTGAGTCATAACCAGGAGGTAAGACATGATTTTTGGAAGAATGTACGTACATTACTAACTATGTACACGAGAAAGTATCTGACGGTAAATGTTTGACGTACACAAATGCAAATTGGCATGATATATGTAAAGTGAATGGTAATTGTGTGGATTTTGCTCTAGTCTTCGATGATTTAGTAAATGCCCGAGTTGATGAGACAAAAATATAAATTAGTACGACAAGAGAGACATTGTATGTTGGGAGTGTATTTAGAAAAAAAAAATCAAATAACAATGGCATCATATCTAGTAGGAGCGTCATAGAATACATCCCCGCCATCGCCAATATTGGTTTATTATTTTATCAATAAATTTATCTTAACAAATCTAATTTATCGACAAAGGTGTACGTTCATTATTACACGTGTACGTACATAAGTTTTTCAGAAATATGAAGAACAAATATTCTTTGACTATATATTTTTTTAATTATTATATATGCATGTATTTTATTGAGATATATGAAGAAGTAACAAAATGGCTTAATTTTGGAGTCAAATCCTATAATTTTTAATTTTTTTTGAAGAGGGTTGTTAGAGATTTATTACAACCACTTTAATATTATACGGAAAAACGGTCTATTTCCCCACGAGAAGTATCACATCGACAGATAGAGCCTAATCTATGACCACGTGCTAGATATCCCCGAAATAATAGTTTTCAACCTATAATCCCCCAAATTCATAGTTCGAAAGCTATTTTTCCATAAATCTGGATTTAATCGGTTTATGAACTAAACCGATATAAAACCACTTAAACCCGATATGAAACCAAATTTAAAACCCAATTGACATTTTAAACCCGACCCGATCTAAATCCCCAAATTTTCTTAAAAATCCCCAAATTCTCAAATCTAAAAACCCTAAAATCTCCCATGTTCATCATCGTTCTTGCTCCTCCTTCCATACACAATTCGAATGTTCAAACTTGTGTCTAGTGTACAGTGAAACGATGAAGCTTCTCAAAAAAACATACAAAGAAAGAGGTGAAGAAATTCATTTTATGAAGATTTTGATCTAAGAAAGTGTAAAATCAATCAAATTTCACATTGAAATTAAAACACGTCCTGCAATTTCGGTGTCCTACTACCAAAACCAACAACAACAGTATCTTTGATACAGAAGGAAACATTTGGAACCAACAACTGTCCAATTGTCTTCTTCTTCTTCCTCTTCTTCTTCTTCCTCTTCTTCTTAACCATGGAGTCGGGTAAAGTTCAATTAATGCATTGGAGAAACTGATAGTTGTGATCCCATAGATAGACATAGAGATATAAAAAAAATAGTTTTAATATTAAATCGTTTGATGATTTGATTTGGAATTAGATAAAAGCTACATAACAAGAAGAAAACGAAGAAATACCCTTGTTTGAAAAATCGCTAGGCACTAGTCGGGCGCTCGGCATGGGCCTAGCGATTAATCAGAAAATCGGATTAAAATCGGGGATTAATCGGGGATTAGTTTTAGGGTTATTTTAATATTTTAAAAATATATTAATCCAATATTGTAAAAATTTATGATTTTTATTACAAATTTATGATTTTTATTAAAATTTGAACACAAGTTATTGTAAAACATCACAAACTCCCCATTCAAATGATTGAATAACAAAAATAAAAGGTTTTTTTATACTTGCAATCTAAAAAATAATCGGGATATATAAGATTAGGTGGAAAATAATCGGATTAGGCGGGAAGTAATCGGATTAGGCGGAGAATAATCGGGTTACTGATTTTTTAGGGGATTAGTCATTAATCGAGGCGGATAGGGTGGGCCTAGCGATTAAGCGGAGAGTAATCGGGGGTAGGCGGGGATTTTTAGAACAGGGAGAAATACAGTAGGTGGGTGAGAGAGAACGTTGGGTTGGGTGTTTTTCTTGGGTCGGGCAATTAGTTGTAATTGGGTTGTAATTGGTTTAGCTTAGGTTTAATCCGGTTAAATATCTTTGTTAGTTGGTTAAGAAAACAGTAAACCGAGTAAAATCAAAATTTATGGATAATTAGATGAAAACTATTATTTTGGAGAGATATAGATTTCGAACTATGGATTCGGGGGGTTATAGATTGAAAACTATTATTTCGGGGATATCTAGCACGTAGTCATAGATTGGGCTCTATCTGTCGTGATGTGATACTTCTCGTGGGGAAATAGACCGTTTTCCCATATTATACCATATACGTTCCACTAAGAAACTTTCGTGTACGTACACCGTAAATTGCATATACGTACAGAGAAGAAATTCTATAAAGGGTATAACTGTAATTTTTCAGTCATCTTCAACCTGAGTATATTTTTCTGCAACCCTAATTTTTTTGCCATCGTTAACAGTTATCTCATAATCTTGTTTTCTTTACGTTTTGAATGCTTTTTTACTTATAAATCTTGTAAATCTAGCATATTTTAAGTTTGAAAAGGTAAAGTTGAGTCTCCAGAAATTTGTTGCATTTGGCTCGTCGCCGGAAATATGAAATTTATTTCCACCTCCTCGACTCAAAAACTCTGAATCGAAGATGAATGAGAGACTATTCAGATCTTAAGAAAACGATTATCACTGAGATTTTTGAAGATGAAAAAGTTGAGATTTTTGAATTCTTTTACTCTTTCTGTTTCTTTCAATAATTTTTTTTTTCTCACTTATAATGAAACAAAAAAAAAAAAAGTACAAACGTAACTAAATGATAATAGTTTATGGTTAGGGGCATTTTGGTCCGAAAAAACACAAATTGTTAAATGGTGAAAGCCCAACTTGACTTTGTCAAATGGTGAAAGAAAAATTCAATTCCTTATTAAACGTGAAAATAACTTTTAATTAATTTCGTAAAAGCAAATTTAAAGCAAACAAGAATACTTTTAGATGTCTTAAAAGAACTTTTAAGCATTTTGTAAGATAAATCATTAGTTTGCTCCCAACTCCAGAAAGAACAAAATGCTAAGCAACCATATGATAAAAAGTAAAAACCCACACAAAACCTGTATATGAGAAGTCACACTCCCAGGCCCAGCCAGAGTAGCTAGTATTTTATACATGAATTTAAGTTGGCTTCCAAGATCAGATTAGCCAACAACAAATCGACACATGTCCTCACTCTAGGCTAGCAAATAATTCATATTTGTTCTGCATACGAACTGTCGGTTGCTTGTTCTTCATAGTTGGAGCAGAGTTGCATAGGAGCAAGGGAAGCAATCAGGTTTAGACACCTGAAAATTCATCATCATCTAAAAGACACAGAGCACTAAATTTGTTACTTGTACACCGATCTTGTTGCGGGTGAGAAACAGTCCTCAGTTGATGATTTTTTCTAGATGATGTTGATGTCCTCGCTTGATGATATTTTCTAGATAATATCGACGTCATCACTTGATGATTGTTTTTAGATGATGTTGATGTTGATGTGCTTGTGGGTTTAAGCTTCTGTTGTGGTAGGCTTATAGATGTCTTCATATTATCAAACTGATGAAGATCCTCCACATGGTCAACAAAGACGCAGACTCTATGGTCTTCTCCAACACCTTGGATTTCAACACTTAGGAGAGTGTTCCTTTCGGGATTAAAGTAGAAAACATAAAACGGTTTACATGCATACTGCTTGGCCAAAACAATTTCACCTCTAGCAGTCACCCCAACAACAGAAAGATTGTAGTTAACCTTAACGACGCTATTATCAGCCTTCAAAGTGTAGGCATATTCCGACCATTCATTTTTCTCAAGATCCTCTAGAACCCACATAGATAACTCAAGAGGAAATCCACCATCATCAGCATACTCCCAATAAATCCCACCTAATTTGCCCTTATAGTTTACTAATACACAAAAAGAGTCTATCATATCATAATTTACATGTAAAAACTTGAATTTCTCAAACCTAACATGAAAGCAACCTATCACATCATACGAGCTGTCCTGCAAGTCGTAAGCTATGTAATACAAAACCCCATTAATGCATATCGGCCTTTGCTCACGAGGAACATACCTTAAGGAACGTTGCATACTCCTCCACCTCACATTTTTAGTTCCTAATGTCAGAATATGCTGAATGTCAGGATTGTTTAAGACCAAAACCTTGAATTGCTTGCATATCGGATCAAACCCTAAAATGCCACGGCAGCTTCTGGACGGTTCAGGTGGTAGGATCGCATATTGTCCTGTGCTAGGGTTACATATCACACCCACTTGATCGTTACCCTCCTTTGAGATCCACATAGTACGAAAATAGATCAAACCAAAAGCATAGCTACAACCGTAAGATCGGGTTCCTTCAGAAAACTTCATATGAAAATCGGCGGCTACTACAAGAGATGACTTGTCATATGGATTCTTAGGCTGAGGCGACGAGTAGAATCTCCACTCACCGTCTTGTTCGACCCCAATTAAGAGACGTGGATTAGATGAGGACCTGGTAACGAACAACCTGGTGAAAGCTTGACTGGCAAGCATGGACGACCATAGCTTCGAAACGCAGCGAAACCTCGCGATGGACTTTGAAGGCAATCTCGAGAGTATGTCGAGAATGAGATCAGTTGGGATGGAATCTGAGGTTTCTCCTCTATTCATGATCGCTGTATTAGTTTGCTTACGGGACAGAGAGAGAGAGAGAGAGAGAGAGAGAGAGAGAGATATGAATACAAATCTCTTAAAGTTTAACCTACAATTAGATGGTCTCTGGTGCCTTTAGATTAGTCAATAGGAATGTTCTTGTGAGCCAAATTTGGAACAACTTTCTTGCTCGGGACGAGAAACATGTGTCTCAGGTAAGCTGGTTTGGGTGTGGTATCTGTAGAAACCTGAAAAAGGTTTTTGACTTTACAGTATATTAGTTTTCTGTGGGGGAAAACGAGAGGGAGATTGGTCGAACTCCTCTCGAAACACCAAGAAATCTTGAACAATCGGCTTGAAGAAGGCCCAACTAGTCGACCCCCGTATAGCCCCAAAACTTGGTCCATGCAATCAGACAAATTGAACTCCTCTCTTCAGTCATCAACACTTCTAACAGTCTCATTAACGGAACACCCAACTTTTTTTCACAAGAAAGCAATAGAAAAACCAAACAATGTATAAACCAATTTCAAGTTTTATCCCCAAACCAGCAATTGAAATGACGCATAAAGACAAACACAAATGAATCATAACAAGTTTACAGTAAAATTTATATCGTCCATCCAGTGTTTCATTAATCCTCTTCGCTCTTATTTTCAGCCATTGTGTGTCCCGTTACAATAACATCAGCTCCAACATGTTCCTTGCTAGATTCATCCTCGGTTAACTTTTGAATCTGATGCGGTTCAAGATCATCTGATGTATCATCTAGGGCTGGTGAATCTACCTCAGTTGAAGTAAGTTTGATATCAGTTCCAATATTTTCAGATTCCAAATTCTTACTTTCAACAGGATGGTCATCAGATGAGGTTTTGTCATTCTGGCTTGTAAGAGCTTCTTCTATGCGACACGGATCTACTGTTTCCTCTTCAACCTCTTTGCTTTTGTCAACCGAGTCTTCACTTGTGGTGAAATATGGCTCTACTGTCTCCTCATCAACCTCTTTGCTTTTGTCATTCGAATCTTCTCTTGTGGTGTCTGTCGCATTGTCGGATGCAAAATGTTGATCATCAGCTTCTTCTGCAAGTAGTGAATTATTTGTTTCATTTGATTCATCCTCCTGTATAGAAGAACTCCCAGGAAGATCTGGCTCCTCTTCAGCAACACTTTCTGTCTTAGACTCTGACCCTTCAAGATTTGTGGAAGCAGGAAAAGACTGGAAAGTGTCCCAGTCATCATCATCATCATCATCATCTTCTTCTTCATCATTTTCTTCGTCAATTTCACTTTCTACTGTGTTGATCTGATTGAATGATATTGGCACAGTGGACAATGCTTCTGCTTTAACCATATTAGCAGTAGATGTAACTTTTTCAGGTGTTGCTACCACAGGTGCTGGTAGTTTGATATCCATGGGTGGAACCAAGGATTTTGGCTTCGGAAGGGCACTATCTTTAGAGACGGAAGCACGGATAATATCCTAACATCAGAAGAACAAGGAAACCAATTAGATAGTTCTTTTTTTTTTTTCATGCAAAATGCTTACCCACAACACATTTGAGGAATATAAAGAAAAAGTTATGTTGATTAAAAGGATAGGGGATTTGAGATCCATTAGAACTTTCGAAGACACTGTTTACAGGCAAGTAAATCAAATCGAATGCATTTAAGAACCTGAAGCTGCTGCCGGTGTGTTGCTGGAAGCGACAGCAAAACATCCTTAAAGTGAACAGCCGAGGAAGGCAACTGAGCTAGATGGGAAACAAGCCGCACAGCTACATTTCTTAACTCGAGGACTTCCTGGTATTATCCATAAAAAAAAAAAGACATTTAAGCCTTAAGAGGGAGCAGCAAAATATCTAATATAGAATTTACAGGTCGGAAAAGGAATGGAACCTGAGAAACGCCATCTGAAGTCTTAGAGAAAACCACAAGAACCACTTCAAGAAAAAGGCTCATGAATCCCCTCTGAAGTTCATCAGTAATTGAGTGTGTCTGAAGTAGCATTATGAACCGCAAGCATTCACCGGCTATGACCACCGATTCCTTATTCATAGGTTTCTATCCAAAAAAGAAGAAAGAAGTCAGTTATTATAGTTTTCAAATCTAAAACGACGTCAAAATTGCTATTTTTCTTTTAAAATGTAAATTCTGTGAATTTGGAAAGAAGAAATGAGAAAACAACCAGAAGCGCCCTCTGCATCAGACTGACAATATCTTCAATAAGTTCGCCGACAAAGAAGATGACAAAACTTTTCTCCTCTGGGTTGTTGTATCGCTGTACCAAGCTTTTTAGCACTTGTAAGACAGTAGCTTGAACCTACAGATTTATGAACTTATACTGTTAAGAGCTCGATAATTAATAGTTAAACTAGCATATGACAAGAAGTCTCAGATACCTGAACATTGGAATCTTTAATTACTGCCGCTATACTAATTTGGCAACTCTTCAACATGGCAATACAGGTAGAGTTGGTATCAATTTCATCTCCTGGACAGTCAAACTCGTAGGAAAGCTTAGCCAGTGAAAAGAGTTGTTCCAGACAGAATACAAGCTTTAACTGAAGAAGCTTGCGTAATCCTGATCTTTTGTTGTCCACAAGACGGATACCGTTGATACAATCTTTAGTCAGATCACCAACCATATGCAGACAAGCACCAAAAATTGCTCTTAGATGGACGCTACTATCGGCAGCAAAATTAGTGCCATCTGCAATAAAAACAGTTTGATTAAACAACTTCAACAGACTTTCCAATGTCCCAATAAGGAAGCAAACTCTTTCAGTTGCAGCAAATCAACTTCATAATACTGCATTTGCAACTTCGGGGCTCACATAAAACAGACAGAAAGCATACAAGATCTATATTGAATGTACCATCAAAAAGAATCTAACCTCTCACAGAACTTTGACCATCTGATAACCACCCTTAATCAGCCTAGTAGACAAAAAATTAACCTAGCTCCAACACTAAACAAACTTACTATCTGTTCATTCTACACAAACTCTTGTCATTTTAGGATAAAATGACAGCGGCCTTCACTTATCATATTATCACGTTAGTTGTGGATTCAATTCTCATACCAGTAGAAGGTTTTTGTGATGAGGGTCTGGTAAGCTCATGCAATAACTCATTGGTGGACTTCACAATCTCAAGAGCTTTGGGTAGGTATGCGTCAGTAGGGACTTGCCGGATGCACTTGTAGCCACTTAATAAAAATGCCAAAGGCGCCGAATTTAAACGATGCTGCATCTTACCAACAATCATCAGTTAGATGTAAAGAGTGCAACAAATATAACAGAAATCGACAAATGCAACAAATAAAGCCAAAATCCCTCAAAGTTTATATATTACCTTCAACTCAAAACGTGTCACTAGTGTCTTTATGGAGATAAATAAAGGAGAGAGCATATTATCCCAAATGTCATCATCTGTCGAACTTTCATTATGTCTGAAACATAAAAGAAGGAATTTTTGTTAACGTTTCCAGATGTAACGCAGTATATTTCTCTCTACATGATTTCTCAGGTTCAAAATAAACAGAACTGAACACAGCTTCCAAACATCTCCTGGTAAAGTTCACACCTGTGGAGAATTTTGAACAGGTACCCCAGGCAGAGTTCAATGGTCGAATAGGCAAATTGCTCACTTTCAAGAAAATCTTTTGGACAGTTTTGTGAAATCTGTTAAACGTAAAAAATAAACTTCATCAGAACTCATATCTTTTCTAACGCGTAAGGCATATATACTCCTGGAAATTAATCAGGAATCCGTGTTACGAGGAAATTCATCAAACAGTGGTATTATGACCATGAAGTATATAAAATCTGTTGATATGCCTATGGCAGATTAACAGAAAAAAAGGGTGACTGATAATTTCTCCTACAAGGGAATAGTATGTCTTTGTTCCAACTAAATAAAGGTTATAAGAGAACAGAGAAAGAATACATATAAACAAACATTCTTGAACCTCATTTCCTATCTTAAGAAAAGTGAGTAAATGCAAGCCAAAAATGATGCTTTACGGTTCAATAACATCAACAAGTCGTGTACCTGTTGTACTACTGATACTGCAAGAATATCCCATGAACTGTCCATATGAAAGGAATACGAGAAAACCTGGATGAGTTACAAAAGGAAAATGAATTAAATTAGAAAAATGTGGGGTGGAGTAGATCTACACAGCACAAGGTATAATGTGTTTCAAAGAGGAAGCATGTGGTTGCTTAAACCAATATTAAATCTGTTTAGTAGCTGATGATAATAAGAACTAAAATAGAATGGCATGAGAAGAATTTCAAACGAAATAAAATATTTGAAGTGGACCTACCTGCAACAGTTCTTGGCAGAGATCTATGCTAAGAAAGCCACTGGAAAAAAATCTTCCAGCAGAAAGAGATTGGAAAACTGGTAATGCAATTTCATATATCTTTAGGCCCTGGAACGAAGATTCATTGATGCCAGAGTCTCCACTGCATTTGATTTTAGCTGAGCTAAAAGGTATTACTTGCATATTAGAGGCTGGATGCATCCCCTGAAATAAGACAAGTACAGCAAAGCCCCATAGAAACTGATAATCTTCAACCTCTAGTGTAACCATGCGATGTCTAGATATTAAGGACCTATCAGAAAATTCTTCCACACTATGATTCACAGGAATTGCATCGAGGACTAAGGCTTGCAGGATGACAGGCCATGCCTCTTCCAGACAAGGCTGTAGCCTTCTAGACACAGTATGTGGCGGGATTTCGTCTAAGAATGAGCACTGCTGCAGCAAGTCAAAGGTCTTATTAGAAAATAGGGAGCACAAGGATAGATGTGTTCAGCTAAAGAGAGAAAACAGAACTATTAAGTGTTGACTCACACTTCTTTTGAGGTTCTGACATAAGCAAACATAACTGTAGCCACTTAGGACCTGAATCCAGTACCTCCCAAGCAGATCTGAGCTCTTGGAAAACAATGGCAATAGTGCTTCAAATTCTACTGGCACGTCACCATGGTGTTTTCTCAAGAATGTAAATATATAACACTTAAGGGAGGCATGTGCAGCAAGAAGTCTGATCTTGATCTACGTTGCAAGAATAAATCTACTCAGTGAAAGCCAAATAAAATTAGAAAATAAAACCTTTTGTTGCTTATGCACCTTGCTTGTGACCCATTCAGCAAACGAAGGATAATATAATTCGGTGAAGTCATTGAGTGGACGTGAAAGTAGAGAAAATATGCGTTTGACTGCAATTTGATCACTGCTTATTATTCCACTGGTCATTATCTGGAATTAAACACATTAATTTAGTAACATAATGGCCCAAAATCTGAAGGAAGAACTACGACAGATGTCACGCTCACCTTTGTGGCCAATTGTAACCCAGCTTCCAGAAGAACAGGGCCAGAATTTGCATCCAAGGCAGTACGAACAGCAGACACAAGTTGAGCCTAAGTGTGAAAATAGTCAGTAACTATTATGTTCATCAAAATTTTTAAATTAGTCTTTGTACGTTGAGAAGTAATTTGAAGGGGAGCACCTGATACTGTTCCAGAAGAAGATGTCCAGGAAGTTCAGGGTCGGCTACTAATTTAAACTGCACCAGTATCAGACAATTATAAATTATTTTTTACTGTAAAACGACACCAGATCAACAAGGAGAGTGCAATAATAATCAAACAGACAACTTCTGAAAGAAGAAATAAAGAAATATAGAAAAGTGTTGGGAACCACATATAACTACAACTCAGAAATCTTCCACTACCAGATAGTCTCACCTTCTCAAGAATAGTACTAAGAAGTCCAACTCCAATTGGCCTCATGTTTTCAAACTGAATAGTGCTTATCTGAATAATTTGATAGATCTTGTCAAAATTCCGTCAGGGCATTTTTCAGAACACTTGAAATGGTTCTTTACAAAGTAATTCCTTTTGTTTACCTGATAAGCAAGAGATATCAGCTCTTGTAGTTGAAGGACTAACCAGTCACCTGAGCTTTGTCTACCAGAAGCAAGTTTCCTTGCCAATAAGATATCAAAATGAGCAGCATCATTGCCTACAGCCTCTGGCAAAAGACTCAAACACCTGCAGTTGAAAATCAATTGGGCTAATTTAGCTAAAAAGGATATAATTTAGAACATGAACAGATATAAACTCTTATGCAGTTTAACTAAACGTTCAGATTTCATTTAATATTGGCTCAATGCTGAAACCCTTCAAGAACTTGTGAAAATTTGGTTCTGCATCAACATACAATTTTGAAATATCAGTTGAAATTTTATTTTCCATCAAATTTTAGTTATGGTCACCAGAGCATTAGTTGGAAATATTGATGTCAACGGTATTCACTAGAGAGGTAGGGTAAGAACAAAGAAACATCTCCCACTTACTCAGCTGCAAAAACTCTGGTTCGATATCTCAAGGTTTTGTCTTTATCAGGATTGGGACGTATAGATTTCCCACTAGAGCTAGAAACCATGTCTTCATCATCATCGCCAAGGTTCTCTCTTGTGTTAGCAGGATCATTCTCTGCAATGCTCGTTTCAGCACTCCTTCCAGCGGATGCTGCAAGGGCCTGTCAGCAGAGTAAAAAATAAACTTCCATTGATTATGGGAATACGAAGGCGGACCTGGATATAAATAGCACATGAAAATTCAAAACTGACAGTAACATTTTGAACAAAATGGCAACAATCATGAGAAAACAAATAAATTGTAATGGTCCCATTTCAGATAGTTCATACTGCAGCAATGAAAAGTCCATAGAAAACCAAGAAATTAGTATGAAAAACTCTTTGCTATTACCATGTTGCGGCATATTGACATCCATCGAGATGGGCGTGATGGGCATGTTGCATAAAGCAGGCGTATCAAGGTACTACGGATCAGGTTCCCAATCCTACAAGAGCACAACATTTCTAAACCATCAATAAAGCAAGTTAATCAACACCTTATATAAGAACAAAACATTCCATAAGACGACAACATTTACTGAAAGAACAATTTCTTACTCAGAATCAGTTTCTTCATCCAACATCTGAAATAAGTTATCCTCTATCTGTTCGTCAATGACAGAAACCTAATACACACAAGAATGCGATAAATTCCGAGAGTGAGATTAATTCCAAGACATGATGATTCTGGAATTAAAAATTTGGATCAAAGCATGCTGTTTACCGGGTCTTTCTCGATCAGATGCCGAAGAGTTGACACAGATAGACGCCTAATTATTGGCTGTTTTACAAAAAATATAACTAGTTTTCATCAGGGGAAGCCCTTAAAGACTTACCGATGAAAAGAAGAGATAGCAAAAAAGAAAAACCTGTCTTGATGCCAGCGTCATTAAAAGATTTTTTACATGTAAATGTACTGAAACTGCTTGTGGAGCAAAAAGAATAAGCTGCTGGGTAAAACAGACGCTCCTGAAAATGTTTAGATGTACAGTAACAATTAAGCTTGATACAGGATAGAGATAATTAATATAGTAGCAACAATGGATTAACATAATGGTGGCAAAGAGAGAAGCATTCACATACTCGAGTAGTGTTGGAATTTCTTGCCAAGAACTAATCTCTGCAATAACAGACTACAAAAAAATTTATTTAGAATGAGCAAAACAGATTGCCTTACATACAAATGCATGCATCTTCCTTTACTTATCCAACAAGGCCAGACATAGGATGCATAATTTACTGAAATGCAAGGTTGGGAGTTTTGGGATATATTAAATTTCAAACTATTGAGAAAACCAATTTCCCTTACATACAAATGCATCCATCTTCTTTTTCTCAAAGACAAGGTTGGAAGGTACAGAATAGTACCTTGCAGCGTGAAAACAGAATGCTGCCAGGAGAAAGCTCAGGGCCAAGGACCGCAACAATAGCGTTAATAAGGCGTCCAATGCCTTGAGAAAGATCGATCCATCCACTTTCTTCAGTCAATAAAATGTCCAAGGCAAGTCCTAATGCTGCCTAATAATGAATACAGAATGAGAATGATAACATGACACAATGGATGGAGATATCAAATCAGGCTGGGAAAATGAAGTCCTCTCAATAGTTAGCAATTATAATCATGTACCTAGTATAAGAATGACAAACTTTTTTAAACATCTTAAAAGGAGCAGCTATTGAACTGCACCACAGAATTTCTCTCTGTGTCAAGCATTAACAGATTCAGTTGATAACCAAGTCACTCATTTAGCCAATTATATCGATGCGCCCGGACACCAAAATGAGATCTTTTAAAACGGAAAAGCAAAATATGAAAACTATGCATTCACAGATCTTAATGAACTACGAAATTGTTTACCTGAACATGAGATACGAATGATAAACCAGCAGCTTCAATGGTTAAAAGAAGCCCATGCAAGGCCCAGATCTTAAGACCAAGAACAGAAGTTTTGGCCAGAGATGAGACTGAACTAACAGTAGCAGGTACTAAGGACGACAAAGCCATTCCTCCTGCACTGCACACCATGTACAAAATAAATTCAAAATATAACAGATCAACATGTCAGAGTAGCTTTCAATATGTAAAATAATACGTATCTGCGAAGATGAATAATATTTGAACTTAACTGTTGTTAAAGCATCACAACCAGTCATATATTAACCTACTTTTCAATTTAATTGATATTCACAACATATCAAACAAGTTAGAAGCCAACTGCACCTGTGATGAATGCAGCCAAGTGCAAGAGCAATTGATCCACCATAGTTTGGATCTGTTATTCCACTTAGGTCGCCAAGAAGCACTCTGGTCTATTTATCACCAAGCGAAAACATATGTGAGAAACAAAGGAAATGTATCGTCATACGTCCTATCACTATAGATAAAAAAAAAAAGAGCATTTAGACCAAAAAAATCGGCAATGAAAATTTTCACATTTATGAAACAAGTGAACAAAGCAAAGCAGAGACATGGTATACACTAAAGTAGAGTCTATAAGCATCCAATTTTAAGGAGCATAAAGATAGGGTCACAAAAGATTTTATGTAGAGAATTGCATTGTGGACAGACCATTCTCGCTGTAAAGATATCATTTCCAAGACGAGCTAGAAGACCTAGACCCTCACATGCTGCCCTGCGTTGCGACGCACAAATGTCTCCCTCTGTTAAAATATTCTGTAGCAACAGAAACATCAAAAAGTTATATATACGAAAACAAGTGAATCAATTTTGAGATTAGGTTTATAATTCTGAACTAGCATCCTTAATGACATAACATACCTGAAAAATGGCTTGCCCTGAGCTTAATACTTCCGTCGTTAGTTGCTGAGGACGTAGTGCATGCAAAGCCTGTAAGAAATAAATTAAACATGAAGTTCTTAATGTAACAGAACCATATGATGTTCATTTAACAACAAGCAAATGCTCTGAACTAAGATACAGATTATTTATTCAGCACAGTAGTCTCTACATTGCATAGGCATGGTAGCACAACCGTTCCATACTCAGAGAATAGTGATTGGTTCACTTTTTAATGAAAACTTATTGACTCTATATATAGACCAAAAATGTGTATGATCCTTTATATAATGTCATGTTATATGTATATTTTATAGCTTTCCAGCACCACCTGAGTTCAGCCCTCGGTACACTCCTACACGAGGGAGACACCAGAACATGGTTGTACTTTTACCATACGGCTATCTTGACCAATTTTTTCACGACGGTTTGTTAAAACGCACAAAACTTGTATACAAGTATTGGGAGCACCTTTAAACCAGCAAGAAGTCCCGCACAAATGTTAGTCAAGCTGGCTGTACGCCATTGTTGCTTCTTTCCAGCTTTCATACACTGTTGTATGACCGAAAGAAGTGAGAGCATCCCTTGGCTATCCTGCGAAGAAAAGGTTGCATTCACTTCAGAATATCAAAATAGCAAATGTCATAGCAAAACAAGAACCTATCAGGACATATGGTAATCACAAACCTGAGAAGCAAACATGATACCAAAGCAGAGAACCATCTGATTCACCAATGTCTTTTTCACAGTCTCTGGCTTCATGATTACAGAAATTTTGCATAAGGGTTGAGAATAAATAACAAAGACAAGTCGGTAGGCAAATAAAAAACCAGCAGAACCACTAAAAACAAATTCCACCAAAAAGCCATTGCACTTACCAGAGGAAAACTAGAAACTTTACTTTCCCATACACTTGGTGCTAGACCATCTTCCCCACCTTGAAAATAGCGAAGTTCATCTTCAAACCAATCCCTGGATAAAAGTTCATACGAAGTTACATCTTCCTGGGGAGAACTAGGTTTCTGCAGCATAATCGAGAATATGCAAGGAAACAAATGCAGACAAATTCCTTAGGGAATGCAAACTAATAAATACAGATGAACATATAGGCACCTGCCAGGAATCCAAGGACCAAGCCATGCATCTCTTTTGTCAAGGAGGGCCTTCAAGCACGAGCTTTCCTCGAATCCGGAAGGATCCCTTCAATTAAACAAACATGAAATAATGACTAGTTCAGTGATTAACAAAGAGATTTATCAAGCCATGTCCTTATCATTCATTTATAAAGAGATTTTAGAAAGACAGGCAGTTAGGGATGATATATTTTTACCTATATGGTGTTGTGCATAGCTGAACAATTTGCTGATGCTCACTTTTATAGGCCAAGGGATCTGGGATGGATTGATAAGCTATCAATAATCTTATGATGAGTATGTCGACCAAAGTTTTGACATCAGAAAACCGTTTGTTGGCCATTGTTGATACACAAGACAAAGCGCTGTTTGGAATAAGATACTGTCAATTCACTCATCATACAGGTAAAGGATATGAAACTTATTCTCAAATGAACGTAGCCAAATTATTAAACTGGCAATTACATGAAGACAAAAAAAAACTGTAGGAAGCATCAGTAGTGTCGTACCTACGGAGGTTAGCAAGTACGGGTTGAAGAAGAATACCATCATTACAAGAGACAAAACGTCGTATAAAAGCTGTGAGTGCGTCAATTGCGGCGGACCACACACTACAAAAAGGAGAATACTGATCATTTACTTGTTATCAAGAACAAAAAAGTGGAGTCATCACTCTTGTTGCTCTTGGACATGGAGCAATCAGGAAGAAGTGAGGACTCAGCTCTCTCAAACCAGCCACTAATGTGTCCAAAATAAACTAAGACAGAGTTTGTAGACTAGTATAAACGAGTATTATTATAAAAGCGTGTGGATTGTTTACGTGTCATATGTAAGATAAACATTGTTTGCTTCCAAGAGCTATACTAAAATACACAACATACGGCAAGAATATTCAGACCTTGGCATTTCAATAAAAGCTTAATGCATCACGGGCCAATTACCTTAACATAGATTTTAAGTCTGCCTGCTGTTTGATCAAGTGTTCTGGGTTTCCAGTAAAGACGTCAGTCCACAAGATTAGAATATCAAAATCTTGGTCCCCAAACTCCTATATAATCAAATAGAATTGCATAAGAAAATGCATGCTCCGAACACCGAAGTTAAAGACATAAAGATTATATATTACCTCTTTTGGCATAGAATTTAATAGTGATGATAACAATAACCATCCAGCTTCCTTTTCACTTGAGGCAACTGTAATATTTCTCCTTGATTCTGTTAGCATCTTCTTTGAAACTTCAAGCACCGACCTTGGCAATCTGTGAACAAAAAATTACAAGAAAAGTATTGCAACTGGATTAATGGAAGTTCTGTATTGGCAGTTCTAAAAAAGTCATGCCAGATTGAGAACTACTTTGACTAGCTAGCACTAAAATATCCTCTGTATTTTTCATGGTACGCAAGAGGTGTATGTAGGGCCATGAACTAATTTGATTAGGATAAGGAGCAAATGACAAACTCCCAGAAACTATTGAAAGTAATACGAGTTTGAAGGTTCATCTAGTTGTCTAAGGCAATGAGAAAGGTAGCAAATTTACAGGATTAGTGGGACGATTTCTTCATTGGCTCACATAGATAAAAATTATTATTCTGCCTAAATGTAAGAATCAAATGTCCAACAACTAATTTGTTGAAACTAGCATTAACGTTGAGTTTGAATGCTGAAACAGTGAATAAGATGTGATCATGGGGAGTAATGAAGACTATTACCTAGCAGGATAACCAAGAGAGAGTCCAGGAGAAATGGAGACTAGAGCTGCCAAAGTTGCTGCTTGCCCATGCAAAGAAGCAAGATCAGTTTTCAATTTGTCTCCCTACAGAAAATGGCAATGGCAAATTATTAAGTCTTTCCCCATCATGAAGTTGCTGCAGCGTACAATAGAGAATGTCTATTTATAGAGACCTAAAGATGGAGAATTTCATTTAGATGAAGGCATATAAAGGGAAACTATGATGTCTTTCATGATATATTGATATTCAATTTCACCAATTTAACTATTACTGATAGACTTTCTCTTTTTGTTGCCACACCTCTCATACAATACTAAGATAATGCCCGAAATCTTTTGCTTACTTCTGACAGAATATTTAGTAGAAATATATATATTACAAATGCAGCAGGCCGTGCATGCATGTGTAGTTAAATATACGTTTTTTTTTTTTTTTTTTTGAAAAAGGAATTAAATATACGTTTCAAACTCAAAAGAAAACTGAAAGACATTTAAACGTGATATCATCATATACTAAAAGAAGAAAACCCAACTCAGTTGACATAAATTGAAAGCAATAGTATTACCTTTTCAAAGGGTAAACTTTCCCTTAGAGCATTAAGAGTGGTTACAGCAAAAGATGTCAACCCACCAATGCAGGTGGGATCCACCTCAGCCAAAGCACGTAAAGTTAAAGCCGCCTCAACACGTACCTGAAAAAAAACAAGTTTAAGTTTGTAAATATGCATTTACAAATACCATTGGGTTGTCATTTGACCCAATGTACCCAGACATTCATGTTGGCATGACAGCCAAAACTAATAAACACATGCACAAAACCGAATCTGTTTCAATATATCAAGCTACAATCAGAAAAGCAATTAGAAAATACTGTGATAACGGCTTCTTCCAACCCTCTATTTCTATGCATAGAGGTTTTGTTTACCTACCTATAGATTACTGTGATAACGGCTTATCCAACCCTCTATTTCTATTCATAAAGATTTTGTTTGCCTAGCTTCTAAAGCAGATGAAACAATTTTACATCCAGTAGTAGAAAGAAATTCAAATGAACATGTCTTTCAGTGAAATTGTTGGTACTAAACAAGAAACACGTAGATAAGGAAGATTAGAGTCTAGAAGATTGAAAGGATTAAGAATATCTAAATGCTGAAAAGAAATAGAATTCTCCGATAAATGCTGCCAAGAAAAGTAAAAGAGATGAAAAGGACTCGGGTTGCTAGCAACTGTCAAACAATATATGTGAAAGCTTACAAGGTCCAAAAAATGTGACAATGCTGCACCCACTGTATCATCGAAAAATTCCTTGAATTCATGGGGAACCTGCAGGCAGGCAAATAAAAATCAAGCTTAAAAGTTTCTTTAGGGAGTTCAAGAAAACAGAAGTTTCCTGACATAAATTAATCAGAAAAGTTTACGCCAGTAAGGCCTCACCTCTCCCAGTGTTTTCAACGTGTATGACAAAGCCCGCAAAGCAACTATTTTCATTGATGAACTAGCATTTGAAGACTGGAGCTGCAATAGTTTCAGAAAATAAAAGAACATAACTTACTTGATTATGATGTAGAAACATTAATTAAAAATTTGAATATGTAGCTCTGACTTGCAGGGACAAAGAGTGGTTCAGTTAAACTGCAAAACCTGCTTTCCTAGAGAAACGGAAAAGCTTCTCTGGCTTGGTTCCATCATTTGATCAATTACGCCAACCCGTAGGATGTAAAGAACACATGCCTTCAAAAGTGAGAATATAGATTACGGAATTTAATCCAGCAGAACATCACTAAATGTGATCATAAGAGTTAGCAATCTCTCATCTTTGTTTATAAGCTATGCAGAGAGTTGATATGAATTATTCCCAACATAGAAATAGAGTTGCAAGGCGAAATTTTGATAGAAATAATGTAAGAAAAACTTATGCAAGACAAACTGAAAAGGTTGGAATTGCAAGGAAATAAAAAAAGTATGCCTTACCAGTGCATGGGCATCAATTGAGGAGTCACCCTGCAGCATGTCCATGATGAGCAAAGAATATTCTTGAAGCTCACTATCTGAATCCATATACCTTATCCTAATGGCCTGCAAAATTTAATTCGCACTTTATAAGTTTACAAGGACATGGTGCTGAATTGCAGTTATGCATGATAATCACAAGACTCGACGAATAGATTCACTACTAGAAAAAAATGCAGGTCTTTTATGATATGTCAATATAGGCAATGTGCAGATATAACCCTTGATAACAACTGGTGTGGTTTCCTAACAATGCCCATATAAAATGTAATTGGTAATATGTATCAATGTCAAGTCTGAAATGCAAAATCTAATCAACGCTCAAGAACAACAAAAAAAAGTCTACAGCTTCCAGCGTTTGTTTACCTGTAAGAAGAACACCCATGACAGAGCCAAACCAAATCGTTTATTCTTTGCCCGAGATCCAACCGCTGCGATTTTAGTATTTTTTTTTAACAGAGACAAAAATTAGGGCTTCACGAAAAGAAAAAATAATAAATAAACAACAACAAAAAAAAGATCTACTACAAACTTTTTTAAAAAATGTATATATATCCCAAGTATGAAGAGTTAATGAACCAAAAATTTACACAAAGAGATCTTGTCAAAAACCTATTTTTCAAGAGGCTGGAACCATAAGCTAGTTTCTAACGGCAATATGAAATTATTGTAAAACAACAAACCAGGTATGTTTTGCTTTTACTATGTGAGCCACTATAACTGCTTTCTTATTCTTACTATACACGCCTCCACACAGTGGCCGTATTATAGGGACTATAAACGTTCTGTCACAATTTCAAAGGCTAAATAGAAAAGATATCAAACGTGTGGCAACAACATGATTGCTACTATAATATGTCATCATATTGTCAGAATGGCTTGCAACTCTGTCTCCAATGGCTCCTAAGTCATAACACTACCTTTTGTGAAGGGTAAAATTAGATGCCTCTGCAGACCACCTTCCAGTTTCTTTGCTGGTGGAAATGGACCTTTACCTCTAGGTTGGACCTAGCAAACAAAAACCAAATTCCATAACCACAAAATCATGTAGACAAGGACGCAAATTACAAGTAAAAATAAGCCTACATGCGCTTCAGGATGCATTCCTAGTGCAAGCAATGAGCCCAAAGCCTCTGCAAATGCATCCCGGACCGACGATTCTGAATCTTCAATACCCTATGTTAACAGCGGCATGTATAAATTTAGAGATAGACATCAGCCCACCAGAGAAATTGAAAAAAGAGCGAGTTAAAAACATACAGGTTTCGCTAGCACATCAAACTGACCTTGACACAGTAAGAGGCTAAAGTATCAAATTCGCTAGTACCAAGACCAGGTCCTCCAATGTTAGAAAAGGCCTTCAAACAACGAGCAGCAGCAATTCTCACGACGAACGATTTGTCCAAAGTGGAAAATCTAGTGATGAGACGGTATGCTTCTGAGTATGCAGTGGCAGCAGCTGTACCACCGCAGCCTTCCAAAGCATTGTGAAGCAAGATAAAGGCTTCTTGTCGCACAAAATCCTGAAAACAAGGGAAATGACGCAGAATTACATCAATAACTAATAGCTGCAGTAATACAGGTCACTTTTCTTTGATGGCCTCACAAAATTCTAGAAAATGATAGCTAGGTGGAAATAAATTTATGATTGGAAAAACTGAAACAGCAGATTCAGAGACTAGGAATAGTAAATTGGTTAACACCAAATTATATCAACCATAGATATTAGGACACAGTAACAATGGTTGCAGAGCTTTAATGCCTTCACTGCCACATACCCAATACCTATTTGATATTTTCACAGTGTATAGCTCTTTCTAAATAGTCCAACAGGGCAAATAATAAAAAAGACATGATCTACTGAGGTAGATTAAACCAATCAAATTTACTTCTCCACATGACAGAAAGAACTTAAAGCATAAAGTTGAACTGAGATACTACCTCGTTAAACTTCACTAATTTTGTTACAATAACTGTTGTTTCGACCAAGCCAGAAGTAATTTTCCTCCCAAAATGACGATACAGCTCCCCCAAGCATTGGGCAGCACCTAAAAAAGAATTGTATCTATTAACTTAGGAGCATAAGACCAAATAAACATAAAAGAAAAACTTCCACATAGATGAACATTATGAAATGTGCTCGATAGACTTCATACCAAACAGCAAAACAAAACTGAAAATTTTATTCTGCTTAGAAGGCTGACCAATACGAATTTCAATTCCAAAACATCACTATAACCTACAGTATTTAAAATATAAGTGAACACTAGCTGCTGAATTAGAGCCTACCTGCAACTCGCTGAGGATCACTCCGCTTCCCATCGGAAAGAAACCCTTGTAAACTGCTAGCTCTAGAGTATATCGAAATACTATCACCATTTAATATAATTTTAGCCATAGCCACTGAAGCAAGATGACGCACTGGTCTTCGAGCACCAAGAGTAACCAAAGAATACAAGGCATCTTCGCATTTCCTTTGCGTGACTAACAAAGACTCCTGATATACATGATCGTTGAGAACCAATCAGATAGGACATCCAAGTATCAAACAAATACACAAATGACGACACAGAGCATTATTCGAGATTTTAAAGCGAAACGGATATGTATTAAGAAGGATCGATAAAGGAAAGAGGACCTTGGGCTCTTCATCGATGGAGGAAATAAGATCAGAAAGGATCTCGAAACAGAGGAGAGGGTCAGGGTTTTTCTGTGAAGCTGAGGCAACAATTGACTCAAGCTGGGCGACGAGAACGCCGAATCGCGAAAGAGGAACGTTGTCGGTCGCATTATTCTTCGCCATTAGCAGTGTAGAAGAAACATAGAGCGAAAGCAAGCCCAGAGTTGAGGAAGGAAAACGAAAGGAGTAGTGAGAGAAAGAAAGAGTCGGAATAATTTGATTTCAGATCTATTGGGGTCGGAGGAAAAAACCCGGATTTTGTTTCCGGGTCGGGTAAAAATTATGGGATATCAAAAATTGTTTAGCTGTTTAAGATATTTTTGTGTTTACAATTTTTGTGTTTAGCTGTTAAAATTGTTAATATCATATACATAATAATTTTCTGTATTTGATGATACCAAAAAAAAATTATATACATAAATGTAAGATTTTACTTTATTATTATTAGTCCACTTGGCAAAAATATTATTTCCAATTAAACCATAAATAAAACACATTTAACACACATTTTAATATAAAACTCAAATCTATATTATATAATAGGAGAGTTGTCACTCCATGTAGGGTGTCCACATCATCATCCACATAAGCAATATTATTTATTTTACTTTAAAATAAATTTAAAATATTCATTTAATGCATATTTATGTTACTTATAATTAATAAAAAATTAAATAAATAAAAAATGAATTATGTAAAATATATGAGATGTTAAAATAATAAAAAGAATACTATAAATTTTTTATTAGTATTAATAATATAATTCAACTTTTAACAGATAAAAATTAAAAATAATACAACTTTAAATTTTTAAATGTGTTAATGAATTTTAGAATGGAAGTAAACTTAAATGCATGGTAGAATAAAACTAAATTTATGTAATTCTATATGTAAAATGTAAACAAGAAAATAAAATTTAAAGTAAAACATTAGTTTTAAGAATAATATACTACATATTTTTACTTATTATTGAATTTTTATTTTAAAAAATAAAAAATCATGAAATTCAACTTAAATTTCTAACAAAACTCTAAATAATAGATATTATTATACCTATTACTGGGTAATCCTTGCATTATTATCAAATCAATTGATAATCTATTTTATTTTTATAGATTATTTTCTCGACTCTGTTCATTAAAGTTTCTATTTAAAGGATCCATATCGGAATCCCTAGCAAGATGAAGATCGGAATTTTTTATGGAAAAAAGGTAACTAAACACAAGAAATAAAGACAAAAGTAAAGTCGAACTATACCCTGAAATTTGACCTTTTTTCTTACCCTTCTCTGTCATTTATGCAAAACAAAAAGGGTTATGTAGACAACTAATTATTGGGCCGAGCTGGATTTGAACCAGCGTAGACATATTGCCAACGAATTTACAGTCCGTCCCCATTAACCGCTCGGGCATCGATTCAGGAAGAATCTATTCTAACGTTATGGATAATCCATGATCAACTTCCTTTCGTAGTACCCTACTCCCAGGGGAAGTCGAATCCCCGCTGCCTCCTTGAAAGAGAGATGTCCTGAACCACTAGACGATGGGGGCATACTTGCTCAACCGCCATCATACTATGATCATAGTATGATCAGTTTTTTAAAATTGTCAATATAATGAAATGGTATGACTAGCTTATAAGGTTTTTTCGTTTTTCTATAGAATTCTATATCATTTTTTATTTTACATTTGTATTCATATTCTAACCATAATTCTATAACAAATCGATATATTTTCTTTTTATATTTGAAGTGGAAATATTATATTAAATAATTAAATAAAAAAAATCTAAAAATCGTCTAGTACGGAATCTTTTCAAGAAGTGATTGGTCTAACATAAAAAAAAAAAAAAAAAAACGAGGGTTACGTTTCGTTTTTTTTTTTACTTTCCTTCATAGATTGCCTCGTCTCATTGTTAAGAAATAGTAGTATCCCTGTCTAACACTAATCCAAGAAAGTCAGCCAGAATCCATCTTCTAATTAGGGAAGAAAGGTGGATTTATAAGTTA
>NW_003302554.1:12221472-12349405 GCF_000004255.2 Arabidopsis lyrata subsp. lyrata
TAAAATGCAAATAAAGAAAAATTTAGAAGGGGGGTCGAACTTCTGGAACTTGAATTAAATATGAATAAAAGATTAATAAATAGTTACTAAATATGAAATAGTAACAAAATAAATAAATAAATAAACGAATACAAAATTGAGATCTGATATCAATATAGAATATAATATTTTACGGAAATAGAAGAATCATATATTCTTGAACTTGAATATGGAATTCAATATTAAATATAAATATATAGAATAAATATAATATTAATATATATATTAATAGAATTGTTAATTGAATTTATTTGGTGGTAGAATTTTATGAAATGACCCCAAACCAAAGAGTGTATCTCGTCTAGCTTTGAACAAATATTATCCATAAATTTATTATCAAGAAAGGCAAAAAATGCGGATATAGTCGAATGGTAAAATTTCTCCTTGCCAAGGAGAAGACGCGGGTTCGATTCCCGCTATCCGCCCAAATATAAATGGATTCAAAAAGATAAAAGATTCGGTATAGTTGACCGGGAAATATAGTAATTTTTTCCTCGCGTCCCAAAAGACACATATTAATTAATGACTAGTTAGTAGAATCAAACTTACATTTCTTGAAAAAAAAATGTTGCGGAGACAGGATTTGAACCCGTGACCTCAAGGTTATGAGCCTTGCGAGCTACCAAACTGCTCTACCCCGCGCTGAAACAAAAAAACTTGAACTAAACTCTAATAAACAAAGAAGAATTGAAGGAGCCCCTATTCCATATTTGTACAAATAGAATAGCCTATTTAGACAGAATGGTAAAGGGGCCTCATCGATCATATAAAAAAATAGAAAAATTAAGGGATACTTAAATCCTTACCAGCTTGATCTTGTTGCCCCTGGCAACAAACAAGCTTGAACCATTTCCCGAAGGATGTGTCCAGATAGTCCACAGTCTCGATATTTAGCTCTCGGTCTTCCGGTCGAAAAGCAACGTCGATGAAGACGTGTAGGTGCACTATTACGCGGTGGGGATTGTAATTTTCCATGAATTTTACATTTCTCACTTAGCGACGGAATCTTACTTATTTCCTTTTTTGAGGATCGACGAATCAAATGATATTTTTTTTTCCAATTTTTGCATCTTCTTCTCCCTATAAATCAAACTTTTCTTTGCCATAATGCTTCAGTTCCTCTTATTATCAATGATAATGATACAAATCGGATCCTAGATGTAGAAATAAATATAAGAGTGCATACCTATTATTTAGAAATTTATAACTAATTAATAAAAAAATAAATTAGAATTATCTCTCATAATTTATTTTTTAAAATTGTAACTCTCATCATTTCTCATCCTATAAATACTCATTTTCTCATTCCCTCATCCTCTTCCACTATATCTCAAATCTTAATTTTTGTTTTGTTTTTGTTTTTGTTATTGTGGTTGCTGTTGTATTGGTTAAACAAATCAAATTAAAGATCATTGTAAAAGCTTTATTGTAAATTTTAATTTTAGAGACCATATGATATATATCTTACATATTTTTTTAATTTTTTAAAAGATTCATCTCCATTGTCTATATTAGATTATCATTTTGTAAATAGTCATTTTCTTATCATCTTTTACTATATGCATGTATCTATCTTTTTGTGTTGTCATTTTGTAAAGCCATACTATATTATACTTATTTCTTCTTTAATTTTCATATTTTAAATTTAAATTTACATATGTAAAAAAAAAAATTTGATGGCTATAACAAAACTTTCAGGTTTCTTGGTGATGGAGAGTTAAAAAAATATAAATTTCAATCACCGCAAAACAAGAGAATGAAGTTAAAAAGATTCATCTCCGTTCTCAACTTTAGATGTTTGATTATTTTCTAACATCTTCATATTTTTTTTAATTATGCAATATTTAATAAAATAAATTATTGTAATATATTTATCAAATAATTTTTTCTTACCTCTTTCTTATCTCGAATAAATTATTGTAATTTACTTTTAATATATGAATCATTATATTTAGTTTTTTTTATCTAATAGATAATTATATAAAGAGTTATAATGTTTATTTTATTAAAATTTGAGGTTTAAGTATTTTTTAAAACACATTTGGTCTTTAAGGTTAAAAAAAAAAACTCGCATTCATGCTTAAATGGAACGAAATATACGAAAAAACTATAATTAAGAAAATCATTTTATTAAATTGTATAAAGCTGAAACAGTTACTACAAAATCTAGTACTCGAATTTAAATTGATGAGTGAAATTGAAAACAAAAGATAGAAGTTATCCTTGGGTTTTTTTTTATAAAAAATCTATAGATTGAAGTTCATATGATTTTACAAGAAACAAATTGATTTTGTCACTTACAAAATGTTATGAATTTGAACTATTATGTGAGAATTTATATCAACAAACAAACAAATTATCTGTGAGTTTATATGTATAATTTATTTTATAAAAGTAACATAGACAGTACATTTATTTTTTAAAGGTAATATATAACATATGTTTATCAATTTATATATACATAAATAACATAGTAAATTAAAAACTACTAAAATATGAGCAAATGCAGAAATCAAATTTTAAAAGCCTTTTAAATCTCTTCCACTCATACTTATATTGAAACAAAATTACTTTATAAGAAAAATACCCCGCCGCATAGCACATGATTTTATCTAGTATATCCTAAAATATCACACATTTACACTATTAAGTTTTTGTTTCAAAAGTAGCATCACTAATTTATGTTTCCAATAATACAACAAATTTTGTATAAAAATATTTGTTCAACGAAAATGAATTACAAATAAAACTAAAAAAAAGTATAATAATTAGGTCTTTTTCTTGATAACAGAAGTAAATAAAAAATAGTTTATGAATATTATTTTGTCAATGCCGGTTAACTCAAATTCCGACGAATAATATGCCATATTAAGATAGTCATGATGTTGACACATATCGTTATATAGTTGCTACATGTGTGCTTGCAATGCATTTAGTTCATGTAGTTGATTTGGAATATGTGGTCATGTATTATGTTATATGTGTATAGCTAGCTATCGTTTTTTCTTAATTTTTTTAGTTGTGCGCGTGTTATTTGGCTAAAAATAAATTAGAGGTTAATTTGGAGGATTTTAAATTTAGGTGAACATTAGGAAGATTCAATGAATTTTAGATTTTATTATAAGAATATAATAAATCATCATTTGTTGACATTTAGTTTTGTTAAATTTTGGAAGATTTTGATTTTTTTTTTGAATAAATAAGAGGTTTTGGGCTCGTACATCGTCTCAGGCCAAGGACCAGAACATTTTATATGGTGATCTCCCAAGTGATACTCGAGCGTGTGACCTCTAGGGTTTGCCTGAAAATCTTTACCAGTTGAACTATTGACATTTTGTAAGATTTGGGATTTTTACGTGTGACTTTGTCGCTTTGCCAATCCAATCAAAACAATTATCATAAGTCACCATATACTTCTTTAACAGTGAACATAAGTCATTTGACATCGTCACTTCTGTAGAAATAGGGTTCCACAAACAATTTAGTAAAGTATAGTAGGAAGAAAATTTGCTCCTTTTATAGAAATCTCGATCAAAAGTTTTCATATAATGGTTTTAACTTACTTAAAGAAAAAGTTTGGGTTTTTTGGTATGAAATTGCAGATCCTTTTCTCGGTTGAATATCTCTCTATGAAGTGGTAGTTGGTTCTTGATATGTCATCTTTCCTTAATCTTCGGTCTCGAATCTCTCTTTTTCCTATTTTCTCGGATCCTCTTAGATTTGTCTTCATCTTTCGTTTTCTTTGATCAGGTCGGCAACGAGCTTTCGTGGACCTTTGCCTCACGAGCCGATTACCGATTTAGCCAATTTACTTGGTTTAGAAAAATTATTTTTGGTTTAAGCCGGGTTTGTCGAAAACACAAAGAAAGACGTGTTAAATGTTGAGAAGATGGAGACGATAAGAGCGTATTAGATTTCTTCCAAGACTCTTACTTTAAAGGTAAGGACATTCTCTCTATCTCTTCGAGCGAAAGAAACTCCCGATAACATGAATAATGTCTGCTCCACATAACGATAGAAGATGCAGCAAATGGTTTCGAGGAGCTAGCAACACGACGTCTGACCCGCCGCACTGTTGACGGTTTAGAGATGAAGTCACCTTACATCTCGGAACTGGTCTACTTGGAGGGAGATATAGACAAGGATGGTAGGTGACAAGTTCTCGAGTGCATATTACATGCACAAATCGATGAATCCGAATATGACCAGGATCTGTCTAATTCAACCCGATATACTAGTCCATGGTGGTAAAACACAACGAGAAAGGGATCCAAACTTTCAATTAGTTACTAGTTCATGATAACTCTAGAGACCATAAACACCTTTTTTTCTATCCTTCGCTTGGTAAACCTCATTTATTTTTCACTCATCATACTTCTGACCAATTTTCGGTCACATCTAAAGACCACTTCTATAGGACCTTGGCCTACTAAACACTTTCCTTTTTACTTCTTTCACCTGAAGTGCCTCCTAAATCAACATATATGTACATCGTGGACCATCTTTCATCGGCATGGAGTGAACTATACCTCCTTTTTCCCGTTTTCCGACATTTCATTACTCTCTCATCTACTTACCCCATGGTCTTTCACCCTGTTATTTTTCTATTTCCAACTTGAACGTCTAAGAGACGTCAAAAACACCATGTATCGTGTTTTGAATGTTATATTTGCAGGAGACCTTGGCCCTCCCCCCAAAAAAAAAAATCAATTCCAGAAGATAAAAAATTTCCGGAAAAACAATTATATTGATATGCGAATAAAAATGTGTAGTAAACTTATACTATTAAGTAGAGTATGACTTCATTTTAGACTCTTGGCGAGTATAATCTTAGAGTTACTAGTTTTGTATACGGGCTCGTAACCATGTGCATTCGGTTTATGGTTTTTTTCAAAATTTTACTATATTTAACCGAATAAAAATTTGGTTTAGTTTCGGTTCCAAAGTTTGTATCTCTGGTTTGGTTGTAGGCTACAAAATTAATTCTAAGTGAACCGATTTTTTTTTTTTTGGTTAATTCGGTTTTACCATGGCCGATCTTTCATCCTTGTTCATCTATCTCAGATTTTCGACGAGATCTTCAAAGGTCACAGTAATGATTGGAAGAAAACTAAAAAAACGTTTAGTTATTAGGTGTCGAACCGAACCAACCAACCAAAAATCGAATTTTATTTTGAATTTCGTTGATTGGTCCGCAACTCAAATCCAAACTGAAACCGAAACCCAAAATGTTGATTCGATTGGTTCGGTTTGTTCGGTTTTCACCTAGTGCCGTGGGCTAGGGGTTAGGTACACTTTCTTAGAAATTTCTATTTTATGAATAAACAAGTGTGGTTGACTTATTATGCAAACCAATTCTGAGATGTTTATCTGAGCGAAAAAAAAGAAGTAAATTTTTCTTTTTCTTATATATGCGAAGAACTATAAAACAAAACCAAGCTTCTTATCATTCACGAATCTACTCTTCTCTCAATTTCTTGTTTAGTTATTTCTCAACTATGGATTCATCTTCCGGTGTACCAGGTACGTTCAGGCAACCTGATGAATTAAGCCAAAATAGCTTATATAGGGGTTTTGATTATTTGAGATTCATGTAATTAACTAATTTAACTTGGTAGGAAATTAACATATCTTGTTCATTTATTCAGTTCGTGGGCATCCTGTGCAGCAAGGCTACCCCAAAATGGTATAATAATCAGTAATTAACTGTTAGGATCTTGGTTTTTAGAAAGATCTGTCTAATTTCTTGATTAATTTCCTTCATCAGATTAGGACCAGTAATATCAAAGGGACAAAAGAACAAAAGGGAGATAAATCAAACACGGAAGGGTCGAAGAAAAAAAAGATACCAAACACGAAAAAGTGAGGAAGTCCAAAGATGAGGATGCATGTTTGTATAATACTGAATAATTTGAATTTACTTTGGAAGAATCTTCTTCTTCTTATCTTTTCTGGATAATATATTTTACTTATTTTCTGTAACTTTTGTACCAGTATTTATTGAAAATAATATATATATATATATATATATATATATAATTTTTTCCATAGGTTTTGTACCAGTACTTATTTTCTCTAATCTTCTTCCTCTTATCTTTTTTTTTTAGAATCAATTATGGATTTGCCATTTTTTGGGATGGCATTTGTGGATTTTGTCCCTTTTTGAATAGTTTATGGATTTTGCCTTTTTTCATGCTACGGAAATATGATTTAACATGCGTTTTATTCGTTATGTTTGGATTTAGTTGGTTGTGGTTGTTCTTAGGGTTTAGTATTTTGTATAAACTACGTATTTTCACCAAAAAAATCTGAAATATGTACATTTTTAAGTGTTAGAAAATGGCATATCCATAAGATTTTAGTAAAAATGGCAATTTCAAAAAATTTCTATGAAAAATGGCAAAATCAACAATAATCCCTGTTTTCAACGATCTTCCCTTTTCTATCTTCCATTCCCACAAAACTTTTTAGCTTGACTTTATTACAATTTTCTTTCGAACAAAATTTCCACGAAAAAGTTCTTACTCTTTAAATATATATTATCCGGAACCCGAGAGTCCAATTTTATTTCTTATTTTCTGGATGTGTAGACCCCATTTTTAGCTTATCTTGATCTGAAGATAAACATACGGTATGATCAATTAATTTTATTAATATCATATATCACACAATTATTTTAAAGTTCATGATTATGGTTGTTGGCGTCGCAGTAATAAACAATACTACTAGTATAATAGCAACATGAGCTGTTAGCCTATAAATAATATTAGTATAAATAATAATAGAAAAATGTCGAAAAATATATTTTTTTTAAATTTTGGGCAAAAAACATGAACTTTTTTAATGTCATTTAGATCGTAGGGTTTGGTTTGATTTTTTGATAAATGGCCGAATTCATTGACTTTATTATTATGGACATATCGTTAAATTTCTGTTAACAAGACAATAACAGAGTTAACTTTTCATTAGCAATCTTCGTTGAAACAAATGACATCATTTAAAAAACATAAAACAACATAATTTCATTGAAAAATAAGAAAGAAAAATTGAGTATGAGGAATGAAACATGTGACCTTTTGATATAAAACACTCTCAATCGTTTTGGTTTAATGGAGACAGCTAACGAAAAGTTAACTTCGTTATTGTCTTGTTAGGGGAAATTTAACGATATTCTCGAAATAACCAAACCAAACTTTACGATTGAAATTATATTTCAAAAATTTATGGTTTTTTCATTCTAAATTTAAAGTTCATGCTTTTTTTCGATATTTTTTCCAAATAATATTAGTTAAGTTCACTAGCTACTTTCTTTGTCATATTAGTTACTACGAATTTGCCTTTGTTGACTATCTTTTGATTAATTTAAACAAAAAGAAACATCTGGCGTCTAAAATTTCCGTCTGCACATAACATTATTAATTTTTTTTTAAGGGAGATGGCCATTTGACATATATAATACAACTTTGAGATGATACAAAAATAAAATATTTAAAAAATGATAGAATATATAGCATTATTTTATATGTAATAAAATAAAATATTTTGTAGAAGCGAAAACTAATGCGTTTTAAGAAGTTTTATAGCAAACTTGGATTCGTGGTAGTTTTACATCAAATTGATTTGAAACCGGGGATTGCAAAACTCTCATCAACATTATGTTTGGATTTAGTTGGTTGTGGTTGTTCTAAGGGTTTAGTATTTTGTATAAACTACGTATTTTCACCAAAAAAAATCTGAAATATGTACATTTTTAAGTGTTAGAAAATGGCATATCCATAAGATTTTAGTAAAAATGGCAATTTCAAAAGATTTCTATGAAAAATGGCAAAATCAACAATAATCCCTTTTTTCAACGATCTTCCCTTTTCTATCTTCCATTCCCACAAAACTTTTTAGCTTGACTTTATTACAATTTTCTTTCGAACAAAATTTCCATGAAAAAGTTCTTACTCTTTAAATATATATTATCCGGAACCCGAGAGTCCAATTTTATTTCTTATTTTCTGGATGTGTAGACCCCATTTTTAGCTTATCTTGATCTGAAGATAAACATACGGTATGATCAATTAATTTTATTAATATCATATATCACACAATTATTTTAAAGTTCATGATTATGGTTGTTGGCGTCGCAGTAATAAACAATACTACTAGTATAATAGCAACATGAGCTGTTAGCCTATAAATAATATTAGTATAAATAATAATAGAAAAATGTCGAAAAATATATTTTTTTTAAATTTTGGGCAAAAAACATGAACTTTTTTAATGTCATTTAGATCGTAGGGTTTGGTTTGATTTTTTGATAAATGGCCGAATTCATTGACTTTATTATTATGGACATATCGTTAAATTTCTGTTAACAAGACAATAACAGAGTTAACTTTTCATTAGCAATCTTCGTTGAAACAAATGACATCATTTAAAAAAAATAAAACAACATAATTTCATTGAAAAATAAGAAAGAAAAATTGAGTATGAGGAATGAAACATGTGACCTTTTGATATAAAACACTCTCAATCGTTTTGGTTTAATGGAGACAGCTAACGAAAAGTTAACTTCGTTATTGTCTTGTTAGGGGAAATTTAACGATATTCTCGAAATAACCAAACCAAACTTTACGATTGAAATTATATTTCAAAAATTTATGGTTTTTTCATTCTAAATTTAAAGTTCATGCTTTTTTCGATATTTTTTCCAAATAATATTAGTTAAGTTCACTAGCTACTTTCTTTGTCATATTAGTTACTACGAATTTGCCTTTGTTGACTATCTTTTGATTAATTTAAACAAAAAGAAACATCTGGCGTCTAAAATTTCCGTCTGCACATAACATTATTAATTTTTTTTTAAGGGAGATGGCCATTTGACATATATAATACAACTTTGAGATGATACAAAAATAAAATATTTAAAAAATGATAGAATATATAGCATTATTTTATATGTAATAAAATAAAATATTTTGTAGAAGCGAAAACTAATGCGTTTTAAGAAGTTTTATAGCAAACTTGGATTCGTGGTAGTTTTACATCAAATTGATTTGAAACCGGGGATTGCAAAACTCTCATCAACATTATGTTTGGATTTAGTTGGTTGTGGTTGTTCTTAGGGTTTAGTCTTTTGTATAAACTACGTATTTTCACCAAAAAAAATCTGAAATATGTACATTTTTAAGTGTTAGAAAATGGCATATCCATAAGATTTTAGTAAAAATGGCAATTTCAAAAGATTTCTATGAAAAATGGCAAAATCAACAATAATCCCTTTTTTCAACGATCTTCCCTTTTCTATCTTCCATTCCCACAAAACTTTTTAGCTTGACTTTATTACAATTTTCTTTCGAACAAAATTTCCATGAAAAAGTTCTTACTCTTTAAATATATATTATCCGGAACCCGAGAGTCCAATTTTATTTCTTATTTTCTGGATGTGTAGACCCCATTTTTAGCTTATCTTGATCTGAAGATAAACATACGGTATGATCAATTAATTTTATTAATATCATATATCACACAATTATTTTAAAGTTCATGATTATGGTTGTTGGCGTCGCAGTAATAAACAATACTACTAGTATAATAGCAACATGAGCTGTTAGCCTATAAATAATATTAGTATAAATAATAATAGAAAAATGTCGAAAAATATATTTTTTTTAAATTTTGGGCAAAAAACATGAACTTTTTTAATGTCATTTAGATCGTAGGGTTTGGTTTGATTTTTTGATAAATGGCCGAATTCATTGACTTTATTATTATGGACATATCGTTAAATTTCTGTTAACAAGACAATAACAGAGTTAACTTTTCATTAGCAATCTTCGTTGAAACAAATGACATCATTTAAAAAAAAATAAAACAACATAATTTCATTGAAAAATAAGAAAGAAAAATTGAGTATGAGGAATGAAACATGTGACCTTTTGATATAAAACACTCTCAATCGTTTTGGTTTAATGGAGACAGCTAACGAAAAGTTAACTTCGTTATTGTCTTGTTAGGGGAAATTTAACGATATTCTCGAAATAACCAAACCAAACTTTACGATTGAAATTATATTTCAAAAATTTATGGTTTTTTCATTCTAAATTTAAAGTTCATGCTTTTTTCGATATTTTTTCCAAATAATATTAGTTAAGTTCACTAGCTACTTTCTTTGTCATATTAGTTACTACGAATTTGCCTTTGTTGACTATCTTTTGATTAATTTAAACAAAAAGAAACATCTGGCGTCTAAAATTTCCGTCTGCACATAACATTATTAATTTTTTTTTAAGGGAGATGGCCATTTGACATATATAATACAACTTTGAGATGATACAAAAATAAAATATTTAAAAAAGATAGAATATATAGCATTATTTTATATGTAATAAAATAAAATATTTTGAAGAAGCGAAAACTAATGCGTTTTAAGAAGTTTTATAGCAAACTTGGATTCGTGGTAGTTTTACATCAAATTGATTTGAAACCGGGGATTGCAAAACTCTCATCAACATTATTCATGGCATAAGAAAGGATACTTCACTAGCAAATTTGCTTCAAGATGTATACTATTGGGCTTCTAAATTTTCGGATATCTGATTTTCTGTTTGTAAAAAGATCTTGTAACAAAGCGGCTAATTGTTTAGCAAAATTTAGTTGTAGTGATTCTATTTACTACTTTGAAGTTGTAAATCCGCCAACATGACTTGAAAAACAATTGTGTATCAATTTTATGAATTCAATATAAAACATTTTTGACGAAAAAAAGAAAAGTGGTACTATATGACAATACGAAACATCAGTTCTAACTGGTAATATTGTAACAATATAGAAAACTAAAAATATTAAAAAAATCAATAATCAATAATTAAAAATATATTTAATTGAATAAATGAAAACTACTATCCAAAATTAATTTAATTAAAACAAAAATTAAATTAGTTTTCAAAATTAACATTATTTATTTTTCTAAGAAAATTTTTAATATCATCATTATATGTAGATACTACAGGTATATTAAAAGATAAATCAAATATTTTAAAAGATAACAAAAATATATAAATTAAAAGACACTTTAAATTGCACAACTTTTTTTTTTTGTTTTATATTTGTACAATCACTATCTAACAGAAACCAAATACACCGCTCCTCTTTTGGTAAAGATCCTTATTTTAAGTATCGCTTTTTGTATACTTAACTAGATTTTACGCCGTGGTACACCGCGGATCGATTTTTTTAACTAAAAATTAAATTTTAAATTGTATTTTTTAATATTATTTATTTTATTAAGTGTTTAAGATTGTATAATTGTATTTTGATTGTTAATTTTAAGATTTCATATGTGATATTAATACCGTCCCGTATTAATATTGATCCAAACGCGTTCCACTATATAACCCCGTCCCGTGAAATTAAATGTCATTTTGTTTTTTTTAATAATATTTTACTTAATAGACATATAATTCGAGTCAATTTAAAAGTTTGATTTTATATATATATATATATATATATATTTAAATTTTAGTTAATAATCATTAATTCTATATAATGATTTCCGAATTAATTCCATATGATCGACGGTCAAGATTGAAGATTAAAATCCGGATTAAGATTTGAATGGCCACGATTAAATGTAGGGATTGTTGAGATCTTTTGAAAAATCAAATTGAATATGGATGTAATTGTGGGAAAGATTAGTTATGCTTAATATATTAGGTTAAGATTTTTGGAAATGATTTTTTAATGTTATTATCTTTGATTTAATTTTGAAAATCTAAATAATTAATGTCAATGGCATTTGATCGTAAGTAAGTTGGAACTCCAGGATTTATTACATAAATGTCTCTAAAAATGTATATATAGACTAGAATTTAACCTGCGGTACACCGCGGGACTATATTTTTAAAAAGATTAACTGAAGATATATCATATTAGTTTGTATTTTTAAATGTAGATATCTATCTATGGATTATTTAGTGTATGATTACTATTGTTTAGGTTTCAATTTTTAAAGTATATATACGAAAACATACATTTTTTAAGTAATGATGTATGGTCAATTTTAAAATTTTGAATATTTTACTCCGCGGTATACCGTGGGTCGATACTTGTATAACTAAATTTTTTAAATTTTAAATTTTATTTGTTTTGTTAATATTGTACGTTTTGTTTTGTGTTTAAGGTTGTATAATTGTATTTTGATTTTAAATTTTAGGATTTTATCCGTGATATACCGTTCTTTATTAATATCGACCCAAACCCGTCATCCCATATAAACCCGTCTATATTATTCCATTAGCTAAATTAGTAGTGTTATAAAATCCAAGATAATAAATTATTATTGTTATAAAAGCCAATAATTTTAGGATCTTACCCGTGGTATACTGTTCCTTGAATGATTTTAAATTTATACTACTAATATATATTTTAAATTTATCATATAAATTATATAATTTTTCTATGTGAATATTTTTATAATTATAAATTAGTAATTTTATTGTTATGCAAAATGTTAATATAAATATTTTCTATAAATTGGTTTTATGCATATTTTGTGGAGTAAAATTCACGGAAGTTTTTTTTGAAGATATATGGAAAGATTGTGTAGAGATTTTTAGAAACAAATTAGACAAGATATCGTTTGGTTATTATCTTTTATTTAAATTTTGTAAAACTAAATAATAAATGTCAATGGCATGGACTCGTAAATAAGGTGGAACTGCAGGATTTATTTGCTAAAGATACTCCAAAAATGTATACATACTAGATTTTAACCCGCGGTACACCGCGGGGCTATATTTTCTTAAAAAAATCAAAATGTAATTTGTTTGATAGATTATTTTGATTGTTAATTTTAGGATTTCACCCGTGGTATACTATCTTTTATAAATATCAACCCAAACCCATCCCATCATATTACCCGTCTCGTGAAATTAAACATCATTTAGTTATTTTCTTTTTAATAATACTTTTATTTAAAAGCTATATAATTCAAGTCAATTTAAAAATTTCTTTTAAATGGTTCCCATAAGATATATATACATATATATTAAATTTGTATAGAGTTGAAAAATATTAATATTACAAACTTTTTATATAATTTAAATATTATAAATATTTTTAAAAATATGCAATATATATTTTTGTTATTGAATAAGAGGATATTATGTGTAAGAAATGTAGAAAATAAGAGTTTAATATTTTTATTATGGAGTCGCAAGAAAAATCTTTTATTTCTATACATGTTATTCGTTTATTAATAATAAAAGAAAACAAATCCTTTAAATTAGATATTAACTAAAATAAACGCACCATAATTACTTATTAAGTAACAACCAATAAATTTCACCAAAAAATAGGTAACAACCAATAAATTCTAAACGCAGTAATTAAAGAATGAGATATTAAAAAAATATCAAATAAGATATAAGAATCTTAAAATAATTGAATATCTAAATAATTTAATTGTTAGTGTCGATTTTAATGTCTTCATTAATGTGGATTTTTTTTTTTACAGAGAAATATTTCCTAAAGATTATCACATTAATGACTCAGAAAATTAAGGAAGATATGAATTTATGATTCTCGAAATCGTGTTGGTAATATCTTTAATTAATATTTTTCAAATTTAAATAATTAATGCCAATGGCATTCATCCGTAAATACATTCCAACTCCAGGATTTATTTGCTAAAAGTCATCCAAAAATGTATATATAGATAGATACTCCAGTTTAGCTTCTCATTATATATATGAATTAGATTAGTTTGGATCAGTTGGTTTGGATTGATCCATTAATTTTTATCCACTATAATAAGGGTACTATTTTTTATAAATCATAGTAGTATCTTACTTTTTGGTAACCAATTAAAGCTGTGAAAGATGTGATTTAGAAGCTAAAATGGGTATGTCTCTAAATGGCAACAATATCGAATGTAACGGACTTAGCCATATCTTATAATCAAAGAACAATTAAAAATTAGTTTAAGAACTAGAATTCAATAACTTTTAGAAAATTTATGTATTGTAAAAATTATTTACATATGATATGAAGATTCGCCAATTATGGGAGCTACAAACATCTGTAGAAGTCTATTTCCATTACATACATAAGTGGAAGCTCTTATTTGGACGATGAAGTGTATGATTGGTACCAATAACCAAGATGTAGTTTTTTTTACAGACTGTTTAGATCTAGTGAAGATGGTGTCTTCTCCAACTGAATGGCCGGTATTTTCAGTGTATTTGGAGGAATTTCAGAGCGACAAGGAGGAATTTTCAAGCTTCTCTTTATCTTTAATCCTTTGTTGTGCAAATAGTAAACCAGATAATTTGGGACGAAAAATTCGTACCGAACCGCGTCATATGACATATATAAACAACATTCCTCATGAACAACTCTTTTGAGTTTAATTTAAAGTGTTGACAAAAATAAAATAAAATTTATATTATTTTTTGGCAACAGCTTTTCTAACTAAAACGGTTCAAAATTCAAACCGGATATACAAAGTTTACATAGCTAATATTTTATGGATATAGTCTACCACTATTTGCTAACATGTTCGTTTTGAAATTAAAATGTGTGGTGTGAAATAAACGAGATGAAAAAATAAGAAAAGAAAAGAAAAGAAAAATTATTGCTCGCGAACTCTTCAAAAAGTTAAAAGAAAGGATGTGAATTCGTTAGTATAAACAACATGCATCTTCACCAATTCGGAACAATTTTGCTGCAAATGCTACTGTCATCTTTTGTTGATCAATCGAATAATGCATAACTCAAATGAGGGCCATCTAATTCAGATTATAGTGGATAGAGGTTTGAAGCTTCTATAGTGGATCCTACTACATCGTCTTCAAAGCAAAATCATCTCAAACATGCAAATAAATCTGTCTCTTTCTAAGAGATATCTACCGTTATATAATAAGATTATATGCTCTAATTAGCTTTTTTTATGCATAATTTTCTTTTTAATACATATTTTTAAAGAATGGTAATTATAATTTTTTTTTATTTTTAGGATTATTAATTTACTATATTATTTTATTTTCTATATACCTTTTTAAAAATGTAATTGTAATCCTTTTAATTTTAGGATTTGTAATTTATTCTATAATTTTCTTTTTATTTTTTTTTTATTTTTTTACATTTGTTAAAATATGATCGTTAGACTTGACACATGTCATGATCCTATAAGTTACTAATTTTAAAAACTAAGTTTTATATAAGAAGATTTCATGGTTTGGTTTGCATCTCAATCCAAACTGAAACCGAAAACCAAAAATATCGATTCGATCAGTTCGGTTTGTTCGGTTTTCACCTAATGCCGAGAGCTATGGGCTAGGTACACTTTCTCAGAAATTTCTATTTTATGAATAAACAAGTGTGGTTGACCAATTCGGAGGCGTATGTGAGGGTAAAAAGAAGTAGAGAATTAATATCTATATATATGGGAAGAGCATCTATAAAACAAAACCAAGCTTCTTATCATTCACGAATCCACTCTTCTCTCAATTTCTTGTTTAGTTATTTCTCAACTATGGATTCTTCCCCCGTTGCACCAGGTACGTTCAGGCTAATTGGTACCTGATGAGTTAAGCCAAATTAGTTTGTATATGGCTTTTGATTATTTGAGATTCGTAACTACCAAATATAATAGGAAATTAATATATGTTGTTCATTTCTTCAGTTCGTGGGCAGGATGACTACCCCAACCTGAAACCGGTATATAATCAATCATATACTTATTAGCTGTTAGGATCCAGCGACTATTGGCTGGTTTTTAGAAAGATCTGAGAGGAAAGTCTAATTTCTTGATTATTTTCCTTCATCAGATTCGGACCAGCAATATCAAAGGGACAAAAGACAAACAAGACAAAAGTTAAATCAAGCACGAAATGGTCAAAAAGGGGAAAAAAAAATACCAAACATCGAAAAGTGAGGAAGAAGAAAGATGATGCATGTTTTATCTTATCTAATTATTGTGGATTAAATAATTTGAATTTGCATCGGATGAATTTTTTCTTCCTCTTATCTTTTTCTTCATTTTCAACTTATTTTCTGTAACTTCTGTACAAGTATTTATTCAAAATGCTATTGAAAATCAAAATATGGTTCTTTTTTGAGTTTTGTGCAAAAATACTCTCAAACTCGTCAATTTTTGCAACTTTACCGTCTATTTCTAAAAAATACAGATTGATCACATGAAGTCAAAAATACGCACTATAACTCATATACGTATATTGTAAACGTTTTCACGGTCACATACATGTGAGTTTTAAAATTGTAAAGGTAGAACTGAACTCCTCGTCGCGAAGGTTTCTATTTGATATATTATTTTTCAAAATTTATAAACTTGATGGTAAAGAAAGAGGGTTACGTTACATATTAGTTTTGATTCCGTATAATTAATTTGTAGTTTTTAAAAATAGAGAGTAAAGATAGAAATTTTGTTGCACAAAACCCTTCTTTTTCCATCGGTTCTCCGATTTTATTTGTGTTGCTCTTATAGTTTGAAAATTCTTTTTATGGCGGTTTACATTTTAATACATGGTCTTCCTTTCTCTATATTCCATTCCCCCAAAACTTTTTAACTTGATTCTTTTTACAAATTTTCTATCAAAAAGAAATCTTACTCTATTAACTTAATTATAAAAGTAGACCATGTATTATTTATAATTAGAAGAATAGAGACTTTGACACTTTGTGTAATACACATATCTGTGTCATTGAAACGTGAGTGGATGGTGGAAAAGACAAATGAGGGTTCCTTGTTTATTTTGGCTTATGTTCTTTCTCCCCCAACCTATTTTGCATTTCATAAATCATAATCAGACCATGATGATGACTCGATAACATAAACGATATAGTAATAAGTGTAGCAAACAAATTTCCTTGCTATAAGTGAATTAGCACAACGAATAATCAATTAAAGCATGAACAGTTATAAACAAAAGCATTAGGCGATAATTATAAAGCATATGTCAAAACTTATCTGTGTGATAAACGTTAGAAAAGAGAGGCACGATCGACTAGCTTTTCAAGAGATATTTCTCTTAGTTTAGGTGGTTAGAATTTCGTTTGTTCAGTCGACTAGGGTTTCGTTTTGATAACATATTATAAACAAAGAGATTTTAGAAATGTTTCTCTCTCTTATTGATATATTCCACAAGATACAAATTATATATAAAAATATAATATTAAAGTTTAGGTTAGACATTAAACTCTTAACGACATTTAATTCGAATCTCTTTTTTATTTCTACTGTCTTAACGTTTTGGTCAATAAAAAAAATAAAAAAATATATTAATAAAAGGTAAAATAAAAAATTTAATGAATTTTTTATATGTATGAAAAAATCTTAACGACATGTAATTTGAAACAGAAGAAATAATACTTATAATTATTCATAACAGTGAGCAATTAGCGTACAAAGTACAAATAGTAGTAAAGACGTAAAGTTCTCTAGCCTTTTTTTTTTTTCTCAAAGTTAATTTCACTAGCTACTTTATTTCTCATGTTAGTTAATACGAAGTTGCCTTTGTTGACTAACTTTTAATTAATTTAAACAAAAAGAAAGATGTTGGTCTAAAATTTCCGTCGCACATAAAACTAAGCGAAGATGGCTTACAATTCCATTAGTGACATATATTATAAAGAATTTTGATGATACAAAAGTTAATATTAAAAATTGATAGTATAGCAATATCTTATATGTGATAGTATAAATATAGAAGCGGACACTAAGAGCATCCACAATGGTACATGTGAGTGGGTGTGTGTTAACAATATATTTATTATAATTTTTTTAAGAGAGAGATTTGGTTAGCGGAGAAAGAGAGAGGAGAGAGAAAAAGATAAATTTATTATTTTCCATTTTTAAAATAGTCACATCCTTTTTTTTTTTTTTTTTTTTTCATCTGTAATTAAATAGTACTCAAAAGAGCCATTCTTGTGGAATGTTGTTTACATAAGTGATATGAAGCGGTTCCGTACGAATTTTTCGTGCCAGATTATCCGCTTTTGCATTTGCACAACGAGAAATTAAAGATAAAGAGAAGGTAGAGAACTCTTCCTTGTCGCTCTGAAATTCCTCCAGATACACTGAGAAGGCCGGCCATTCGGTTGGGGAAGACACCATCTTCACCAGGTCAGAACAGTCTGTAAGGAATGCTACCTCTTGATTATCTGCACCAATCATACACTTCATCGCCCAAAGAAGGGCCTCGAATTCGGCATGTAGCGGAGATAGGCTTCTACGGAGGTTGGCAGCTCCCATTGTTGATGGCTCACCGTTTGATGGTGTACAAAACCACCCTATCCCGGAAAACTTGTCGCTGTCTTTCCAGGATCCATCCACAAAACAACGGTATCCTGTAAAATCCGAATCTAGGGACACCCCCCTCGTTTGAGGCCGATTTGGAAATTCCACTGAAGCCTGAGTTTCAGTATGAAGCTCCACTTGAGCTGAGTGCCACAATTGTGCCTCTCTTTCCGCTAACCGTAAAACCTCTAACGGATCGTTATCCATATTTTCAAACAATTTTTCATTCCGTGCTTTCCAAATATACCAAATAATCCAAGGAAAAGCTATGGAATCAAACTCCGATGGTATTCTCCAAAATAAATGATCCAAGTTTGCAAAAATAGAATCTGTGGGAAAAGTCCCCGTAACCGTAGGAATCTGAGAAAGTGCCCAAACCTGTCTTGCAGGATGGCACTGAAAGAGTGTGTGATTGACTGTTTCCTCCAGTGCACCACATCTGGCACAACCAGTGTCACAATCAATTCCTCTTTTTCGTAAGTTCTCTGTAACCGGTACACAACCCGTTAAGATTTGCCATAAAAAATGACGTATCCTAGGTGGACACTGTACTTTCCAAGTATGAGCCTTTAGCTTATTGAAATCTGGCCCAATGAAAGATGAGTTGGTTTCCAACTTATCCAACCGTGCGGTATGATACCCCGACTTAACTGAATATTTGCCGGATTTTGTAAAATGCCAACCCAAGGTGTCCTCCTTGGTTGGCGCACCCACCGGTAGGGCACTTATTAACTCGACATCTTCCTGGTCAAAGACCGCTTTGAGGAGATCAATGTCCCAAAAATTAGATCGACTATCTATATTTTGTCTATATCCGGTTATTAGTTTACACCCATATTTTGTCTAAATACCTCCAAATCTATTATTTTTAATTTTTAAAATAGTCACATCCTTAGCAAAGGTGTGCCACTGCGTATGGTGTAAGGCGTTTTTTTTTGTCACTGTTTATTAAAACCTTCAAACGAACCACTTATGCTAACCTTAAGAGAACAATACAGAATCGCGACTGTGTTTAGAATAGAAAGAAACAAGGTTTATGAAGAAAGTAGGAAGTCTGGAAAACTTAGAGAGAAGTTAGAGAAACATTTAGAGAGAGAAAGCTATTATGAAATTTTATATGATATTTCAAGTTCTGATTTCTTACAAGGGGTACACACTTATTTATAGGAGGTTTTTAAGGCGCTGACATAAGCGCTTACCTCAGCGATACATCATCGCTTACATCATTGCTTACATAATCATTACATCAGCGATTACATCATCGCTTACATCATTATTTATTTTACATGATTTTAAACATATCATATTATATTTTATATTTAACATACCGCTTAATGATCCATTTCGAACTCCAGCATATGTTCTTCGCAGCATCCATAATGATCACCTGGACATTCATACGAGTTTTCGATCATTTGCGCATCTTCTCCTGGTTGATCATTTATGTAGAATTTGAACTTCTTTTCGATTTCTTCAACATTTACTTCATCATCTGGGGATTGAGCGTCTTTGAAGTAATCGGCACAGTAGTCTTGAGAAGTCACCTGAGGAGTTGTCTCTTCTTGTTTATCTTCTTTTGGACTGCTTGGTCTTTCTTTGTTGAGCTTCATCATGTGATATTGCAAATCTTCATCAAGTTGCATCTGATAGTCGACTGGATAATAAACCCAGTTGGGTATGAACGGAATGGGGAATGTTTGTCTTGCATTGTTGAGGTGAAATGCATGAGTTTGAAAGTTCTCGTATGCTTCGTTGTCTTGAAGGTTGAAATCTGGACGAACTCCTCTTGAAAAATCACCGTGATGAATGAGAGTTGGAAGAGCGAGGATTTTGCTTGTTTTGCGGTTGACCTTAACGGGACGATGAAAGAAGTAGATTGAATGTGGATTGAAGAATGGGTTGAGTCCACCTTTCTTCAACTTCTTGAATGTTAGATTTGTTGCATTTGCGGATCTTTGTAGTTTTCCACTCCAGACAGTCAACGGTGAAAACCACCTTAGGAACGTTGAGAGGCTGTCTCTTTTGTCTTGAACAGTGTTGACGTAATGGTACAGCCATTGGATGTCGAAAGCAATTCCTACCGTGTAGACGGCACAGAGATACCAGAGGAAACAGAGGACTTCTTCTGGCATATTTGAATTTTCGATCCTGTAAAGATGAGCAAACGGATAGTCAGGATGAATTCCCATTGGAGCAATGTGATGACAGTTTACTCCATAGTTCGTCAGGATGGTAGATTGATATGAGAAGATCTTTGTGCGTAGTAGCTCATGAAGCTTGTTTCTGCTGATGAGTTGATGAACATCTTCGGGTACGTCTGCCTCAAAGTCATAGTAGCTCTTCTTGGTTTCGGAGGAACTGGCCATCATGTGTATCTCGTCGGGCGTTTCTTGTTTTACTGGTTTTCGACTTAGCATGTCTGCCAAAGTGTTCTTGGTGCCCTTTAAATAGACTGACTCGAAATCGTACTTTGAGAACCACTCACTCCATCTTAGTAGCTGCTAATGCGGGACCATCTTCTGCTTGAACTGTAACATCTTGGGAAACGAAGACATATCCATTTCAATACGAAACTTGTGTCCTATTAGATGAAATTCAAACCTTTCGATAGCCTTTTTGACTGCTAAAATCTCCTTGAACGTTGAGTGATAATGTTGCTCTGAATCTTTGAAACGACCACTCTTGTATCCACAGATTTGTCTTTTTCCATCCATCTCTTCAAACAGTATTGCTCCCCAATACTTATCGCTAGCGTCTGTCTGTAGAATACGCATGCCTGAGGAGGGAATCTTTAAAGGAGGTAGCTTTTGCACTTCTGCTTTTAGACTTTTGATAGCTTCAGTTTGTCGTGATGCCCACAAAGGAGGGTTTTTCGACAACATCTTCTGTAGAGGTCTTGTCATTCTGGAAAGGTGTGGAATGAAGTCTCCCACATAATTGATTACTCCAAGAAATTGTTGAATTTGTCGCCTTGTGAGATTTTCATCAGGAAAATCTAGAAGTTCTGTAGCTAAATGGGCCTGTGGTGTGAAACTTCCTTCGTTGATATGCATGCCAAGAAAATCAATGTTGGGCTGGGCTATTATCATCTTTCTGGCTGATAGCATGATTCCGCTTTTCTTGACGATGTCTTGAAATTGTTGTAGCGCCTGAATATGCTCTTCTTCATTTTTCGAGAAGATGAGTATGTCATCAATGTATATAAGAGCTGTGTGTAACAATGGCTCGAATATACGTAACATTGCTTGTTGAAATAGCGATGGCGCCGTCTTGAGACCAAAGGGTAAGACATTCCATTGAAGATGTCTATTTGGAAGGCAAAACGCAGTCTTGTATCTTTCTTCAGGATGAACACCGAGTTGCCAAAATCCTGACTTCAAATCAAACTTTGAAAATATTTTTGCACTTTGGAGATGTTGGAGAAGTGCTCTTTTATTTGGCAGTGGAAACTTGACGTCTTGCAGATACTGGTTGAACGGCTTGTAATCGATAACTAATCTGAGTTTTCCTCTTGCTTGTTCTGCACGATTATTAACGTAGAACGCTTTGCATGCCCATGGAGAGTTTGTTCTTGAGATGATACCTTGATCCATCAATTGATTGCATTCCTCATTTGCATTCTGCAACAATGTTGGAGGCATTCCTGCATGGCTTGCTTTTGTTGGTGTTGTGTGTACCTCTTCTTTGAATGGTAGGGATACGAAGAAGCTTGAGTTTAACCATAGCGGGTGATTACACTTTTGAAGGAACTCTGTGTGTGAATCTGCACATGATGCCATCTTTAGTTCTTCTTCAGTTTTGTTGAATTCTGCAGATACTGAGTCTTCGATTGAGAATAGGCGATGCATCGTAGTAAAGGCTTTGTAGAGATTTTTCCATCTCACGCCTCTTGGTTCGAGAGAAATACCGAACTTCTTCTTTAGTACCGAATAAGTATCCCACCCAAGGATTAAGTCTTTACCAGGTGCAGATGAACCTAGTACTTCCTTAGTAACTTGGCATCCTGGGAAAAGCTCGATCGTTATTGGTTTTGATTTTAGCCTAACCGTCAGGGATCCAGCGTTTGCTACTCTGAAATCTTGTTGATGAGGCATCCACATGGCTCGTGAGAGAATCTTTGGATTTATGATTGTTGTATGAGCTCCTGTGTCGAAGAATGCGATTGCGTGCACTGGCTTTTCTCTTTTGGAAGGATCGAAGATGGTTACTGGTAGATGTGGTGTCTGCAGTTCATCTTCTTGAGGCATCTGGGTAATCTTGAAACAACAATCATCGTCTTTGTCATCTTCGGATGAGGATTCTGAAGATTCGTCATAATCCGAATAACTGCATATAGCATCATTCTTGTCACTATCATAAGATAGTATTGACTCGAGATCGTGGTTATCAATATCAAGATCTGGAGCTATCTTGGATATCGAATGAATGAGATACTGCTTCTTCTTTTTGGACTTGTTTGGACAGTCTTTTGCAAAATGCCCCGTCTTTCTGCATAGAAAGCATCTTGAAGTTTTTTCGAAGCTTTTCTTCTTCCTAAAGAACCGCTTGCGTTTAATCTTGTTGAAATATTTCGACTTCAAGAATGATTTCTTGGATCCTCTTCGGTCTTTTCGTCGATCTTCACATGAACATTTTTTTCTTTTCGAACATTTGATGTTCAGATCTGGGCGAGCACATATCTTTGAAAGATGCTTTGACTTGTCCATGAATTCTGACCAAAATTCTTTTTGCTTGCAAAGCTTGTCAAGAGTTCTGAACACCTGCTGTTGTATCTGTCCAATCGAGATTTCTTCGATTGTTTGCCCTTGATCTCTGATATACAGCTTTGTTTGTTGACTTAGATAGTCGTCAATGGATGAGAGATACACCTGCTTCAGGCTTGGATTGTTTAGACCATTGAGAGCATAATACCTTCGAGTTTGTCGCTCGAAATGCTTTGCTAAATCTCTCTTCTTCAATGAACAACACTTCGCTGTGTAGAATTCTTCTTGTAGTTGTTCTTTCAAATGGTTTGGGGTGCCAACGAATTCTCTATGTATTTCTCCAAGAAGTAGAGGTATCGTTGTCTGATACACCTGCTGCTGCCGATATTCTCCAAGCGAATTCCACCATTCTTTTAATGCGCCTGACAGTCTTGATGTGAATTGTTGTATCACCACTTCTGTTGGGGAAGTGATTGCTTCGGAGGTCATCCACGCATGAAACTCGTCAAGACGACTATTCCATTTTTCAAAGGGAATGTCATCGAATGTGAACACCATTATCTTTGATGCAAATTGTTTCTTTGGTACGCCCTGAGCTTCATAGCTCATCTCTTCGTCACTTGAAATTTCTTCATAGATCGGCTCTTCTTTTGGAATATGTGACTCATCTCCGATTGCAAACTGATTTGGAAGAGATTTATCTGTTTCTGATTCATCGACGGAAGAGGTTGAATCTGAAAGAGCTGAGATGTGAGTCATTGTAACAATTGGTACTGACTGCTGCTCTTTTGATTGAACTTGCAATTCTTGTCTTTCATCATCAGATGTTTTCGCAAGATTGTCTAGTAAACTAGACATCGAAAACTCGATCATCGCAATTTCTTCTTCTTTTGCAACATCCTCTTTTTTTTCTTCTTGAGCAGACTCATGGCTTGATGAAGATGTGAAGCTTGGCTTCTTGGATGGATTGATGGGAAACTCAGAATCTTTTTGACGCCTTGGTTTAGTTCTTGCCGCCTTTGTTTTGAAATTGCTGATTGAGGTTGTACCAAACCGAGATGTAAAGGCTTCATCCGAGGATAAGAATCCAGGTACAGGCTGTTTTGGTTTTGGATCTTGATATCCAGACAGAAATCCTGGAGAATATGATTCTTGATATGTGGGTAATCCAGATGTCATATAGTCAAAAGGATTATACATATTTACTCGCCTCTGATTCTGGACTAGACTTTCTAGGCTTCTTTGAAGATCTTTGAGTTGATATTTAAGATTGGTTTGTTCAGCTTCTTTACTTCTGAACTGAGATGTATTAACCTTCATTTGTTTCGCCATAGTCATCATTTCTTGGTGCAAGTTGCTGAGTTTTTGTTGAATCTCTGATATGGCTCCTTGCAGACTGTTGAATCTTCTATTGTTGTTCTCCGACATTTGATCAACCTTGTGGCTAATGGATGTCAGTACTTGATTTTGAACAAAGGCATTTTCTGTTTGCCAGTTGAGAACCTTTTCTGCTTGGCTTAATTCGTCGGGTCCAGAGGAGTTGATGCTGTTTGGAACAAATTTTGGTGTATGCAGCACATTGTCTTTGACAAAGTCCTTTGGTGGAGGAAAATCCGTTCTTATCATCATGAGTTGCTGAGTTGCGTCTTCCTTCTTTGTTGAATACTCGACTATGAAGTCGTAGTTGTCATCACCAAGTGGACCAACTGTAGGATCTCCTTCAAGGTAGCGTTTATAGAGTGGATCCTTCTTTTTTCTCCGTCTTCTTCGCTTTTCATCATCCGATTCATAAGAGTCTTCCAAACATGCGGTGCATGAGCAGACATCGAAGTAGCAATGTCCGTTCTCATCTTTGAATGGATATACGACAGTTCCATTCTGACCAAAAGCGATTGGTTGAAGATCTTTCTTTTTGACGGGATCATAGAACTCATGCTCTTCAATTTGGATGGTGAATTGAGTAAAGAGTTTCTTTTGAAAAGACGAACTTGGCTTTTCAAATTTTATCTCCGTGGTTCCGTCGCTTCTAGAGTGAAAGCTTACGTCAGATGACTGAATCGGTGCTTGAGATGCTTGATGTATCTTCTCATAGCTTGTTACCCATGACTCTGGCAGTTTTCGTAGTAGTTCTTCTCGAGATATCTGGCTCTGATACCATAATCTTAAAGCTAGCACGAACGGAGGGTCGTGTTGACTAAGTCTAGACGACAGTATACATATCAGAGAAAACGTTGAAATCTCCGGAGTGTTAGCCGGCGGAAAAACAAATTCCCCGGATCCAAAGCATAAACTAAAATGACAGAAGCAAACAGCCAATTTAAAGCACAAAGCCACAATTGATACAAATTCAGCAAACGAAACTTTAAAAATGAACCCTTAATTACTTCCACTGGGAAGCATATCACAACCCAATTACTTCTTCTCCGAGAACTGATTTTTGTTGATGATGATGGAAAACGCCATAACCACCGGAATATTCGGAACTACTCGTCCTCGCATAATTAGTGTTTAAAAGACTTATGAAATTAAACCATCTACTTTCAAACTCCAGCTTGATGGGGCTTCGTTGAAGAAGCTTTGGAACCATCGAAACTATGCTGACATCGGTAACATCGAGATTCACTCGACGAAGCTCCGATAAAGCAAAAGTAGACCTTTTCAGATCTTGACCCGGATCTGAAAAGGTCTACTTTTAGAGAGAAGAGAGAGAGCCCTTTTTCTCACTAAGGCGTTTTTAAAGGCTTCTTTACACAACAAATTTAGATTCATGGTTTTAAATCAGTTTTTTTAAAAGGATTGCGAAACTCTCATCAACATTGTTCATAGCACAAGAAATGATGTTTTACTAACAAATTTGCTTCAAAACATAGGGAGTGATTGGTTTTGATTTTGAAAGCTTTTGTTTTTACAAGAGTTTTAAAATTTTTTGGGCTTCTAAATTTTCTGATATCCGGTTTCTATTTGTAAAAAGAACTTGTAACGAAGCGACTCATTCTTTAGCAAAATTTGGTTATAATGATTTTATTTACTACTCTGGTTCTTGACATCCGCCAACATTGTTTGAAAAACAATTGTCTTTCGATTTCACGAATTCAATATAAAGTTGTTTTGACGAAAAGAATGAAAAAGTGGTATTATATGACGATAGGAACATGAATTCTAAATGGTAATATGGCAACAATATATAGAAAACTAAGTAAACTATGTATATATATATTTTGTAGTGAAATTAAATTATACTATGTGAAATAAACGAGATGGAAAAATAAGAAAAAAATCTTCTTACTCCTCGCGAACACCTCCAAAAATAAAGAGAAAGCATGTGAGTTTGTTAGTGTGGACAACACCTTCAGCAATTTGCAACAGTTGCAAATGCTACTGTCGTCTTATGTTGATCAATCGAACAATGAATAGCTTAAATGAATGCCATCTAATTCGGAATATAGTGGAGAGAGGCTTCTTCGTATAATTCGAGCTTCAAACTTTTTCCAAGAGACATCAATTTAACAATGACACCCAGTTCCCCGATAAATGAATAGCGTATTGTTAATCCAATATATATATGGCCTTTGGCTTGTGTCCTATCCCATGAATATATTGGCCTCTGATTTAGCTTTTTTTTTTAAGAATTTCTTGAAGATCTCTATCCACATTTTTAAGACTTTGTCAAATCTTTCTTTCCAAGTTGACCATATTATTGATGGGGAAATATTATTGTAGATATCCTTCGGGATTCTCCTAAAAAGAAAGTCCAAACTAGACAAAAACTAAGGTCCTTGGTAAATTTTCAGGAACCGTTGGTACATGAAAAAGGGCATTCGAAGACAACTTGATTAATTGTAAGTAATACATTTTCTCCTTAGATTAAATTAACTCTCATGTTTTTTATTCCCTTGTTTTTTATTTATACTAGGTTATGAACCCCGCGATATCGCGGGAGAACTCATTTTCAACAAATATATTTTATTACATTTATGTATTAGTCTTAAAGTTATATCGTAAATATTTTCTAAAGATATTAAAAAAAAATTATGAATAAAAATGTAAAAAAAAAAATTATGATTAAAAAACACTTTTGAAACATTTTTTTGTGAATATAAAATTATTTATAAGTGACAAAATAACTAACGAAGAGTTATAATATAGAGAGGAAAAATTCTAGCGGGTCAAAACCAAAAAGATATAAAAACACAACCAGAAAAATAACCGTCAACACAAAAAGTAACCGTCAATATTTTAACGAAGAGTTGCGATAAAAAGACATAACCGAGAAAAAATAACCATCGATATTTTAACGAAAAGTTGCGATAAAAAACACAACCGAGAAAAAATAACCGTCAATATTTTGACGAAAAGTTGCGATAAAAAGACACAACAAAAAAAAGTAAATGTCAACATTTTTACGAAAAGTTATGATAAAAAGACAAATCTGAAAAAATAACTGTCAACGAAAAATGTAACCGTCAATATTTTAACGAAGAGTTGCGATAAAAACACACAACCGAGAAAAAATAACCGTCAACATTTTAACGGAAAGTTGCGATAAAAAGACACAACCGAGAAAAAATAACCGTCTATATTTTAACGGAAAGCTGCGATAAAAAGACACAAACGAATAAAGTAACAACCAATATTTTAACGGAAAGTTGCAATAAAAAGATACAGCCGAAAAAAAAACCGTCAATATTTTAATGAAGAGTTGCGATAAAAAACACACCCGAAAAAATAACCGTTAATATTTTAACAGAAAGTTACGATAAAGAGACACAACCGTTCAGAAGTGCAAAATGCATTTATTGAGGTTGTTATTTTGGTTAATAAAACCAATTTGATATGTAGTCTAACCTATACTAGTATAATCGCAGCACTTTTTGTGACGGGTGGGTAAAAAAGCTTTCGGGTATATCGGATATCCGACCCATTTTAAAAATTCATTCACAAAAAATTTGTTGGGTCGGGTTATATTTAACCCAACTCATACACCGGATATTCCATATTTAATAATTTAGATTTTTAGAAGATTTGATTAAGATTTATAATTATGATTCTCCTATCATCTTTGTTTGATTTGTTTTTAACTGTTTTGAATCATCATATAATACATAGTAAAAAAAAAAAATCAATTTTTTTTCTGCATATACTGTGATTCGAAATTTTAAAAACGGACATATATTATCCAATTGACGAAAATGTGTGTTCAACGTTCTACATCGATTAAAATATTTAGACAATGATTCAGAATCATATCATAAATAAGAACATTAATCAAATAAATGAGTTTTTTGGCGGGATGGGTTTGGCGGGATGGGTTTTTGAATCAACAATAATAAAAAGATTAAAATATCATTAATCCGCCGCTTCAATACGGATTTAATCCTTATTTTTTTAATACAAATCACAGGACGGGTTAAGAAATTACGGAACGGGTTATATTTCGGAAATGATTTATATGGCGGACGAATTTGAATCAATATTTATATACCTCTTTAATACAGGTTAAATCCTCAGTTTATTAATAATTATCTCGTGGATTCGTGGTATACCGTTACTTAATAACAATTGTAAACTATAATATAAATAAATATGTTATAAGGAGATACAATTTACAAAATATTTTTATACTAACTTTAAAATTAAATCATCCCGCGGTGTACCGCGGGTTAAAATCTAGTGGTTGATGTAAAAAAACTTCGTAGTATTACTAACTATACAAAAAATGCAATGAAATTATATAATGGAAAGACGTAACTTTAAATGAATAAATGCAACTATAAATATATAACTGTAAACTGAAAAGATATAACTATAAATTGAACAAATATAACCGTAGATAATTCAACGAAAATTCAAAGAGAAATAATAAAAAGACATAATCGTAAAAAAAATAACCGATTTAAACGTAAGGTTGCGATAAAAAGACGCAACCGTTCAGATGTGCGAATGGTATTTATTAGATTGCAATTATATATAGATTTTGGCAAGGTAGTAAGGTAAAGGTCTAATTTTTTGTATAGTCTAAACATTTCATTCCATATGATATTTACAAATTTATAAAAAAAATAAAAGTTAACCAAGACACACTCTGACAGAACTTGCCATATAAAATATTTGAGTTTTGGAGGGCACTTCTGATTCTTAAATAGATGCTTTTGATGGTGATATCTTTTTTTTTTTTTTTTTTTTTTCATCCGAAATTAAATAAAATTCAAAAGAACCATTCCTGAGGACTGTTGTTTACATATGTGATATGAAGCGGTTCTGTACGAACTTTTCGTGCCAGATTATCCGCTTTGACATTAGCTCGACGAGAAATTAAAGATAAAGAAAAAGATGAAAACTCCTCCTTGTCGCTCTGAAATTCCTCCAAATACACTGAAAACGCCGGCCATTCGGTTGGAGAAGACACTATCTTCACCAGGTCTGAACAGTCTGTAAAGAACGCTACATCTTGATGATCTGCACCAATCATACACTTCATCGCCCAGAGAAGGGCCTCGACTTCGGCATGTAGTGGAGATAGACTTCTACGGAGGTTCGCAGCTCCCATGGTTGGCGGCTCTCCATTTGACGATGTACAGAACCACCCTGTACCGGAGAACTTATCACTTTCTTTCTACGATCCATCCACGAAACAACGATATCCTGAAAAGTTTGAATCAAAAGAAACCTCCCTCACTCGGAACAGAGTTGTCGAACTCACAACACCATGATTATCTTCTTGGAGCTCTAATTGAGCTGCTTGCCATGATGGTGATATCATGACCAAGATATCATATATAAAACTTTAATCATTACTAACCAATTTTTATTTTAGACTTACGATAAAGTTTTGCGAATTCATATTAAAAATAAAATAAACTATAATATTTTTAAGACTATCATTAATTATGTAAATATTTTCCAGCAAAATATATAAACTAAACACGTAGTTCATAACCTAATTCACTTATAAAATAATTTAGTGAACCGATTGACAACTCACGCTTCTGTTTTCTTATGTAAGTATAATAATAATACATAATAATATAACTAGCGCACTCTCCTGTGTATTTTTTCTTTTCTAATTCCAAATTGTCATTTTCTAATCCCAAATTCTCTCTTTGTTTTAAGATCCACATCCTTCTTAATTGTAAGTGACTTAAATCCTCCTTCTAGCCTCATGTACATCCGTATCACAGTAAGCTTTGTTTCCTTAATTTTGAGTCTTAAATCTTTTTATATATAGTTTGTTACTCTATAAACTTAGGATTCTTTGGATGATTTTTGACTATAATTGATGCTAAAAATATAAAGCTCATAAGCAATCGAAGATGGGATCTCAAGAACCATGCATCTACAGAGTGCCAAGCCAATTGCGTGAAGTGAATCCAGAAGCCTATAGACCTCGGATGCTTCTCATCGGCCCTCTTACTCATTCCGCGAAACCTAAAGCTCATACGGATTCAAGGTACGCAGACATATATAGCCTGCATGACCTGTGTAGCTTTTTATCATTTTGAATCATAAGAAACAAGTAAAGAGCAATGTCAATGAGGAAAAAAAAGAAAAGAAAAAAAGAAAGAAGAGAACTAGAAAATCCTCTAGTCCTAATTTTTGTTTCCCTTACTTTTGTGGCCTTTTTCTATACCAAGACATTGCAGAAATTGATAGTTAGTCTATTTTTTTCCTACTTCATATCTTTTGTTTAATGATTAATTACTTATACAATCAAGATAATAATGTTATTTTTTTTTTGGTGAACAAATAGAGATTAATGTGTAGATGCTTGATTAGGTATCTAGAATATAAGATGATGGAGGACCAAAAGGTGTTGTACAAAGCCGCTTTCACCAAAAGGCTAGATACTGATATTGCAATTCTTGAGGATATGACGACCACCATAAAAGAGGAAGAAGTAAATATTCGGGCAAGTTATGCGGTATCGACTGCATGGATATTACCTGATATATTCGTGGAGCTTATACTTAACGATTCAATATTTATCGTGGAGTTCATTCTCAGAATGTACGAAAGTCATGAAAAAATTGGTGACATGATTGTGGACAAACCTTTTTATACTTCCACGGTTCTTGATGATCTTACCTTGCTCGAGAATCAGCTTCCCTACTTTTGTTTAAGTAAGTTGTTAAACCCCATTACAAAAAGATTTTGTGGAGATCAGACGCTGGACCAAGTCATCCTCCAATTATTTTCAGTCAATGATAGTGGTATGATCAATGAGAATACAAAGTTCAATCACTTCACAGATTTATTCCGGTGTGTTTACAAGGAATCGCTTGGCCAGAATATAGAGTTGACAGACTCGAATAGCCAGATCGTGGATATGAAGAACGCGGATAAGCTATCTAGTGTAGGAGTGGAATTTAAGGTAGTGAATCGTGAGTTTTCGCTGAATGTATCATTCGAGGAAGGTTGCTTAATATTGCCGAGTTTTCCTGCCGATGAATCTTCTAATATCATCCTTAGAAATGTCATTGCATATGAGCAATGCCATGATCCTGAAAATGCCTTCACTACAAATTACATACATTTCATGAATTTCCTTATTACCTCAGATGAAGACGTGGCGTTACTCACTTCAGCAGGTACAAACATCATAACAACCTTTTGTTGTTGTTGTTGTAGAAATACATTAAACTTAATATTTGGCTATGTTACTGGAATACAGGGGTTCTAACAAACGGTGTAGGGCGATCAAGCATGGTGCTGAAGATGGTGAATAAATTAGCTATAGGAGTGTTGCTATCAAATCAAAGTCAATATCACGACATTGTCGAGAAACTCAACATTCACCATAATTCTCGTAGGAAAAGAATATGGGCGAAACTCAGAAAAGTCTACTTCAGCGACCTATGGACGACAACAGCTACGTTAGCTGCCATATCTCTTTTGCTACTGACTCTAGCTGGGACAGTGGCTTCTATTATTCAAGCTATCAAGAGTTAACGCTGTTTGCATGTTTCGATCTCATAAAGATTGTTTTCAACTCTTGTTTGTGGCTTTTCCAAATATCTTGGCGATGATTTACTTTTTTTAATAAATAAGAAACGTTTTGGTGTGTTTGTTAGTGTTTCATTTTGGTTATTCTAATTTATGGTTAGTCTACAAAAACACTTAGTACAAGAAAATAACTAGCTCGCTCTATGACAGAACAACGATGGACTTTAACTTCTAACGTAACGTCCAACATGTAGGAATTAAATCATTGAAAATTTTCGACAAATTTCAAAAACCGGTAAAACCGTCGATTTTTCAGACGGAAACATGTAGAAAAAACATCGGCATTGACCAAGTGTCATTAGCTCAATTAAAATACACTATTGGAAATTCATAGCAAAAACTCAAATAGTGTTGCAGTGAATCATATAGAGTTTATCACAATGAGCCGATGATGAACAAACTAGAATATTGGCCTTCTAGACTTTCTCTGAAACAAAAAGTTTAGTAATGTTTTAATTTCTTTTATCCCTCAAGTCTTTGAATGAAAAATGACGATTTTTTTGGCAAGGTTAACGCTTCAGTTTGTTGACTATGCTTTTCCCACTTGCTTTACTAAATTAGTTAGTCACTCATAAATTATATTCTATGGAAAAAAAAACACAAGTGCGGTTGCTTTTGTCAGCAGACCAATCACAAGGCGTCCCGAGCCAACAAGATAAATCATTACTTTATTTATCTCTCTTTATAACATCTAAAAACAAAACCAAGCTCCTTATCATTCACGAATCTCTTGCTCTCTTGTTTAGTTATTTCCATCTATGGATTCTTCTTCATCCACTAATAATGCAGGCACAGAAGGTACGTTCGGGCTAATTGGTATATGGGTTTTGATTATTTGAGATTCATGTAATTAACTAGTAAGTAGTACCTAGCTAGCTTGTATGAAACTAATATATATTGTTTATTTATGCAGGTCGTCATCTTCCGCAGTCCGGGTTAAAAGGGGTATATAATCATATACTTAAGTTAAATAAACGTTTTATGATCTAGTGACTAGCGGCATGGTTTTTTGGAAATCTCTTGTCTAATTTCTTCTTGATTATTTTCCTTCATCAGCTTCAGAAAAGCAATTTAAAAGGGACAAAAAAACAAGTGACAGGAGGGAAAAATACGATTGATGAACCAACGATCACAAATGGAGCAACGCAGGGAGAGAAGAAAAATAAAGGAAATAACAGGATCTGAAAGTTAGAGATGAGGATCAGCTGTACTATTTATCTTTTTTTTGAATAAAATGTAAAATTCGTTCGAAAAAAACTGTTTTACATCTAGTGCAGCGTTTGTGTTGACTGTTTAAATGATTATAAGACAATGCTCATAAAAACAAAAGCTAAAGATATGAGCTCGTTTTATCGTGAGGCAAACCAAAGCGCCATACACCCGTCATACCTATGATCGGCTGTACTATTTTGCTTTAAGTTTTATTCGGTCAAGCTGTTTGTATTTCTTATTTTCTTAAATTGTGAATTGTTTGCTTGAAAACAAAATGCTTCCGTGATGTTTACAATTGTTTGTTTTGAGGTCATCCACGACATTAAATCCATCTTATTATATAAAGTTTGGTTTTCAAACTAAGTCAGTAACGATTCCGATATGTTTCAAATCTATTGATCATAAGTTTCTTAACTATCATTGTATCTTATTTATTTTAATCTCTTTTTCCAATAAGAATTATGTGAAGATTTAAATTAAGTTTTTCTATTTTAGATGAATTTTCCTTTTCAGTTACGAATATGTGAGATGAATATATGCTTTTTCGTGGATCTCGGACTTTTGTTTGGAGATCATGTATCACCAATTGCCTTCCAAATCCTTTGATCTTTTGTTAAGCTCCGACTTCTTTGTCGGGTCCCATGGGAGGTTGAATTCGTTCTTCCTCAACTTGACGGGTCCTCCGAATCTATCCGGGAAGGTTTACTATTGCGCCTACAAAAATTTACTTCAAAGGTTGCCGTTTGTTTCTTTCTTTTTTGAATCTCTGTCAACCTCAACCGTTTAGTAATGCTTAGAAACTCCAGGTTATCCATAAGTTACTCTTTCTAACGTTGAAAACTTTGATCGCTGGATTTAGTGACTATCAAACAAATAACATTTGGTCGCAGTATTCATTTGGATCCAACGACAGTCATATGAACAACATTTTGGTCTACAAATATGATAGATTTTGAGTATGTTTTTAACACTTTCGAGTCCAAACACGTAAACATATATTTAAAAAATAACCAAAACACTCTTGTTCTATAATATAAAAAATCTGATTGGTAACACATAACGATACAAGTTTTCTAGCGGATAAAAGAATCGGTAAGCGATACAAAATAGTTATAAAAAAATACAAATAGCAGTACGAAAAAGTGGAACCAAAAAGCTGAAAGTATCAATTAAACCCAAAAGAGAATATTCCACCTTTACCAAAAGACAAGAAGTTAATAATATTAACACAACCATTATTCAACATAAATGGGGAAAAACCATCGAGCATCCTTGAAACGTATTGTCGAGGAAGTAGTTACATGTTCAGAAACTTGGACCACACTATTGCTTCCGATATGGTAGACGCAAATACCGTTAACTTTATAACCAAAGCATAGACTAATCCCATTGTATATATGATACTGATCATTACTAAAATATATGCAATTTCTCATCATAACTCCATCTTTAGCCGGAAACGTAATTCCTAAATCCAAAGCAATGTTTCTTTTTTTTTTTTTTTTTTTTTTTTTTGAATAAAATGTAAAATTTATTCGAAAAAAACGTTTTTACATCAAGTGCCAACGTTTAGTTAAAAGGTTTGTATACAACTCATAAGACTACTCCTTATCTTGAAGCAAACCAAGCTTCCATACGTACATCCGTCGTATCTTCTATCTCCTTGTTCCCGTATCGAGGAGATCCTATTCTGAACCTGTTTGTCGAGGTTACGAAGCAGTTGCGCTGGCGGTGATGGTGATTCCCCATGCCTCCTGCTATTTCGTTCCCTCCATATGGAGTAAATAGCGAGCTGAAAAGCGTACCTCGTTAGGAAAAGGCATTCAGTCCCCAATGACTTGTCTGTGAGGGTTTTGAGAATATCTCCCCATCTTGTGCTAAATTTCTGACCAAGCAGCTTACTGCTCAGCCCTGACCAAATCTCCTCGGCATAACAACATTTAAAGAAGAGGTGATCCCTGTCTTCTATCGGTTCATCACAGAAGACACATGAAATTTTCGCTCTCACTTGCCAATGTACCATTCTGCCTCCCGTGGTTAAACGATCTCTTGTCGCAAGCCATGTTATAAATGTGTATTTAGGCGTGGCATGAAGAAACCAGACGCCCTTATACCAGTCTATATGTGGCTTGGCCACACGAGTTTGTTCCCAAGTCTCCCTGGTGCTAAAGCTTGTTTTGAACCGATCTCCTTTCCCTTTCCAAAGAACTAAGTCCTTCTCTTGTGTTAACCCTTTTTTCTTGATTTCAGCAATCACTGCTTCAATATTATTGAAGTTTTCGTTTCTGTGCCTCCTCTGTCTATGATTTGTGATCACATCTGATATTGAAGAGTGGAGAGTTATACCCATGTCTATACATCCTCTTTGCCCCGTGAGATCTATTAGTTTTCCCAAAGTAGACCAATTATCAAACCAGAACGAGACGTTCTTCCCATTCCGCACTTCTTTTCTTATAAACCCAGCAGCAAGTTCACGATACTTGAGAAGTTTACGCCACATCCATGACCCCATTGAGGTCGTTTCCTTTATTGACCAGAAAGAACCCTTCCTTATGAGATATAATCGTATCCATTGCACCCAAAGAGAATCTGAAGATGTTATTCTCCAAATAAGTTTTAGGCAGCTGACCTTATTTGCCTCGTGAATTGATCTTAGGCCTAGACCACCTTCCTCTTTAGGCATACAAACATCAGTCCAAGCCACTTTAGCTTTTTTTGGGTTCAGATCAGGCCCAGACCATAAGAAAGCAGAACAGAGTCGGTCTATCTCTTTGATGCAGGCACTAGGAAGACGGAAAGCTGAAATCAAGAAGTTTGTGAGGCTCTGGACAACCGAGCTTATGAGCTGGAGGCGTCCCGCAAAGGAGAGGTGACGTGCCGTCCAACTACCAATTCTGTCCCGGATACGTTCAATGAGCGGCATATAGTCTGAAGTCGTCATCCTCTTTGTGAACAGAGGTAAGCCAAGATATCTGACAGGTAGGGAACCGGTGTCGAAAGGAAAGCTGTGGAGAATCGTTTCCTTTTCTCTGTCAGCTATCCCTGCCATGTAGAGTGTTGATTTTTCAAGGCTTATTTTCAGGCCTGCAAAGGATTCAAAGAGCTTAAGAATCTCTTCTATCGAACTATTTCTCCCATCAGTGAAGACTAACAAGTCGTCGGCAAAGCAAAAATGCGTGAGTTTCAGATTCTGACATCGGGGATGATACCCTATTTTCCTTTCCTGAGCTGCCCTATCAAGCATCTTAGACAGAACATGCATACATATTACAAACAGGTAAGGTGACAATGAGCAGCCTTGCCTGAGACCTCTTTCACTACGAAATAAACCTGATAGTTCTCCATTGACCTGCACAGAGAATGATGCAGTTGTGACACACAGTTTAATCCAATCGATGAACCGCTGCGGGATATTTAGAGCCGAGAGAGTGGTGAGGAGGAATGGCCATTGTACCGAATCAAACGCTTTTGAAATGTCTATTTTTTCGCACTTCGGCCTGAGACCGTATCCTTGTGGTAGTCTTTTACTATTTCAGAAGCCAATAGAACATTTTCCATCAATAGACGATCTTTGACAAAGGCGGATTGATTTGGCGAGATGAACTGCGGAAGGATAGGTTTAAGTCGATTGGCAATGATCTTTGAGATTACTTTGTAAATGGCATTACAACAAGAGATGGGGCGGTAGTCTTTCATCTCCTTTACCTCTTTTTTCTTTGGTATTAGGGCGAGAATAGTAGCATTCATTCCTTTTGGTATGAATCCTTTGATGAAAAAAGATTGGACTGCTGCACCAAGATCTTTACCAACAATTGACCATGTTTCTTTGAAAAACTCCACTGTGTATCCATCAGGACCAGGGGCTTTGTTACTTGGCATTGAGAACAAGACTTTTCTGATTTCATCTATAGAGACTGCACGGGTCATTTTTTCTCCTTCTTCCTCTGTGATTCGAGTTTTCAAGAGGTCTTGAAGATCCTGTTTCTCTATTCCCTGATAATGATTCGGTTTGTGGCCTAGAAGATCCTGGAAAAATCTTGTAGCCTCTGTTTTCATGTCTTCTTGGGAATCCACAATCGTCCCATCGGAGCATTTGATCTCCTTTATCGCATTTCTGACCTCCCGGAGTTTCGCGGTTTTATAGAAAACTTTATTGTTTCCATCTCCTACCTTCAACCAATGGAGCTTGGATTTTTGTTTTAGATATTTTTCCTCTAAGTCTGAGACATGGAGCCAACGACTATAAGCTGCTGATTCATTCTGTAACGCCAAAACTGTTGGATTTTGCAGTGTTTCCTGTTGGCACTTACATAGCTCTGCAAAAGCTTCCTTAGTCTTCTTTGTAAGATTCCCAAGTTTGTTTTTGCTTAGCACTCTGATCTTAGCTTTCAACTTTTTTTTAGCTTTTTAGAGAACCGGTATAGAGCCGATGTTGAGTGGAAGAGTGGTTAAGGTCCCAGTATTCCTTTATCATTGGCAAAAAATTCGAGTCTGAAGTCAGAGCATTTGTAAACTTAAAAGGCTTACGAATGCGAGGCTTATCATCCCGAATTTTTATCCGACAGCGTAAGTGATCCGAGCAACCCCTGCCTCGAATACACAGTACGATTGTTGATAGTCTGCAATCCAATTGTCATTCACCAAAACTCTATCCAAGTTTTTGCAAATCAACTCTTCATCCCTTTTGTTTGCACCACGTAAAGCATGGACCATGAAATTGCATATCACTCAATGAACAATATCTCACCAGATCTTGAAAGTCTCTCATACCAGTTGGTATAGTCGGGTTTACCTCATAGAGTGAGTGTTCCTCTCCTTCTAGAATTTCGTTGAAATCTCCATATAACATCCATGGTTTGTTTCGAAATAGAGGGGAATGTTTCGTCACCTATAGACTTGATTATTATCCATTCTGATGATTTAGAATCCATCTTATAGACGGTGTAAACGCATCTAGCCTCTGGAGATGAATCCACTTTACCACCTACAATGATCAAAACTTCTCCAGACCCAGAAAACCGCTTTGTCTATTCTAATATAATATGGCTTCCATAAGAGTCATTGATCCTCTTAAACTTCATGCACCGTTCATCCATTGTTTCGAGAGACGGAAGAGGAATACTCTCTCGAGTAAAAAGATTCAAAAGATGAAAATCAGTTCTATGGTCTAACATAAGGAACCAACTACCGGAACTCGCTAAACAACGACTCTTAGGCCTTAGCCATATCTAACCCGTAGGCCGTATCTCTGATTATGTAGGTTTTGTTTTCGTGAAGATCGAATAACTTACATGAAACATTGTTGTTGTTTTCCACATGTTTGTTTGGAAAGAGGATGATCCATGGAGTTGTTGGATTTGTTACTCCGGTTACTGATTTCGAAGCAATATACCATGTTGAAGAAACGCATCTCGCTCGATGAAAATCAACAAAGCTCAAGCGTTCTAAGATCAATCTAACTAGGTCCACGACAATTATTGGCTGCTTTGGATTGTCATAGCATGTCTTTTCCTCGGAATCATTCATCTCCTTCTTTGGCAAACTTTTGTCACAAGATAAGTTAAGAGGTCATTGGGCCATTATGTAAAACAAGCCCATGTAGAAATGGATTTCGTAGTGTTAGAAACACTAATTTAAGTTAGTAGGGTAATAATGGTAGTAGTATAAATATGTAATGAATCGATGTATGAGAGAATATTAATGAGAAAATGGTTATGGCTAAACCTAGAAAATCCAACAAATTATTATTTAGATTTTTTTTTCAACAACTTTATTAGATTGGTTCAAATAAGCCAATTATAAGGAAAATTGTTTACATACGTGATAGAATGCGGTTGGTTACGAACAGTTCGTGCCAATTTATCCGCTTTAAAATTTGCAATTCGAGAAACTAAAGATAAGGAAAAAAATTCAAACTCTTTCTTGTCACTCTGAATCTCTTCTAAATATGTTGCGAACGTTGGCTACTCTTGCGTGGAAGACACCATCTTCACCAAGTCGGAGCAGTCTGTGAGGAAAACTACTTCTCTCTTATCTTGGCCGATCATACATCTCATCGTCCAAATTAAGGCTTCGATCTCTGTAGCAACGAATTATAGAATTTTATCTATTCATATTTAGTTAAAAATATTATTTCCTTTAATAAATTTTTTTATTTATTATTATTAATAGATTTTTCTAAAAGGCATAAAGCTGTAGTCGGGTATAAAATTCACAGTTACAAAATAAAAAGTAAATTAGAGTTTTAGGAACATTAAACGGGATCTTATCCTAACAGCGAATAGTTGCAGAAATTCTGACGAAGGTCATCAGATTAAGCTCATTGAATGGAGTATTCAGTTCTACACTCCGATTTATTACCGTAAAATGGCTAATCGTACGTAATAAATCGGCCTACTGTGGAAGAGATTGAACCACGAGAACCTCATTCACTCCGAACACCTGAATACTCTATCCAATAGTTGATTTATTAAAATTTTGCATGAAAAATGTAAAACGACATTTATTCTAAACCAAAATTTAGATTATAAACGGCAATTAAATTTAAACACAGGAGTATTTGCCATTTGGTATAATATTTATAAATTTATCCTTTAATAAATAAAAATAAAGTATTTGAAGACATAAAAAAACTAAAAAAAAATCATAAACATCATGTGTTAATTATAAATCATAACATGAATAAGAGAAATAAAATACCCTGGAACTGAAAAAAGAAATTCACGCCGGTAAAAAGAAAAAAGAAAAAAAAAAAACCTTCGCCGTCGTTTGCTACTCTTCGTCGCTCTATCTCAAAACTCGATCAAATATCTTCGATTCTCCTCTTTCACCATTACTGATTCCAAGGTACGAGTCGATCCCGTTCTATTGTAGAATCTTTAAACCTTTTCAGGATTTAATCGGAATTAGTCAGGATCTATATCGTTGCTTCGAAGTTGATTCCGGTGATTTAGAACCCTAATTTTTGGTCATGAATCTGCAAATCAATTGATTTTCCGATGATAGTTCTGTTTGCCTATGAATAAGTTTGATTTGAACGGAAAAAAAAAAAAAGAGAGCTTGATTTGACTGTTTCTAGAGTTACCTGCATTGATTTTGCAGATTGATGTGAATGTGTGTCATCTTTATCTTTTTTTCTTATGTTTTTTCACAGTTGATAAGGACTTTGAAGCTTTTGTTTTGATGGAAAGCAAAGGAAGAATCCACCCATCTCATCATCATATGAGGCGTCCTCTTCCAGGTCCCGGTGGTGGTATTGCACATCCCGAGACTTTTGGTAGTCACGCTGCTATACCGCCTTCAGCTGCTCAAGGTGCATATCCTTCTTTCAACATGTTGCCTCCACCTGAAGTTATGGAGCAAAAATTTGCGGCACAACACGGGGAATTGCAGAGACTTGCTATAGAGAATCAGAGACTTGGTGCAACTCATGGTAGTTTAAGACAAGAGCTAGCAGCAGCGCAGCATGAATTGCAGATGTTGCACTCGCAAATTGGGTCGATGAAGTCTGAGAGAGAGCAACGGATGATGGGTCTTGCTGAGAAAGTTGCGAAAATGGAGACTGAGCTTCAGAAGTCTGAGGCTGTGAAGTTGGAGATGCAACAAGCACGTGCTGAGGCACGTAGCTTGGTTGTGGCGAGGGAGGAGCTTATGTCTAAAGTTCATCAGTTGACTCAGGAACTTCAGAAAGCTCGTTCAGATGTGCAGCAAATACCTGCCCTTATGTCAGAACTTGAGAATTTAAGACAGGAGTACCAGCAGTGCAGGTATTTATTTCTGAGTTAATATGGTTGTAGAACTTGAAAAGTGACGCTTAGGATTATAGGAATGGAAGTTTCTGATATCACAGGCTCCCGACACTCTTCTTATAGTTATTGAGTTTATCAGCTTTGGTATCATCCTCTTATGAAGGTTGGGATGAATTTTATTTCATCTGATTCTACAGGGCAACATATGACTATGAGAAGAAATTTTATAACGACCATCTCGAGTCACTTCAGGCAATGGAGAAGAACTACATGACTATGGCTAGGGAAGTTGAAAAACTTCAAGCACAGTTGATGAACAGTGCGAATTCAGACAGAAGAGCCGGTATTAAGCTATTTATCTAGTTTCTGTTCTATTTAGCGCCTTTCGTCCACAAACTTTTTCAGTAATTAAAGAGTTGTATCTGTCAATCAAATGAAGGTGTCCCTTATGGTAGCAACATGAATGCTGAAATTGACGCTTCTGGGCATCAGAGTGGAAATGGTTACTATGAAGATGCTTTTGGTCCCCAGGTTCGTGAGTTTTTCTTTGCAAGCCTTTTCCTATCTCGCCTAATATAGCCACAAATGTGCACTCACTTTCTGAAACCCACATTGGTTCTCCTTATTTATTATTAACGATCGTGAAAGGATCTATACATTTTGGCACAGTATAAATAGAAACGATGAGCTATAAACTTTACTCACTTTCGACTTTCTTAGAATAAGATCTAAATGTGTTTGAGCTATATACGTTTTGTTACTTTTGCAGGGATATATTCCTCAATCAGTTGCTGGTAATGCAGCTGGACCAAATTCAATTGTTGGCGCAGCTCAATACCCTTATCCAGGAGTAACTCAGCCAGGATACTTCCCTCCAAGACCCGGTTACAACTTCCCAAGAGGCCCTCCTGGTTCATATGACCCAACAATAAGGTTACCCACAGGACCTTACGGCGCTCCATTCCCACCTGGACCATCCAACAATACTCCTTACGGGTCAGCTGCAACAGCCAGTGCACGCGGAAACCCTAGTTGTAGATGAGGCTACCAGCTAAGAGTACATATTCCTTCAACTGTGGAAGTGTTACCTGTTTGGTCCCATAATCTTATGGGTTAAGAGAAGTTGGTACAGTGGTGAACGTTGAGTACTAATGTTTATCTGATTTTGTTGGGAGATCAACTTAGATTTGTTATGAGAAGGTTTTCAACAAATTTTGTGATACGAGAGATGTAAAATCGGGAAAGAAAAAACAAAGGGGAAAAATTTATTGTTTGCCCTTCACCATTTTGTCTCTATGTTTCACTCGGTTAAAAATTGTACTATAAATAAATCGAAAGTTGAATTTACCTTCGTAGTAGTTTTTTTTTTTTTTTTTTTTTTGTCGTCTGAATTTTATTAGAAAACCATAGAAGGATACATGATGAAATACATATGTCGGCGGAAAAACGAGATATCACCAGAGACAGAAACCCAAAAGAGGGAAGCAAAAGCCCTAAGTTACAGGAAAACTAATGAAAACGATGAAATAACAATCCACAAAAAGCGAAGTGACAAGCCATGTCTATAAACAAATTCTCTAACAAAATAGACTTATCAAAAGACTTCCCATTATCTCCCAGATGAACAAAGCCAACCACAGCGGATGAAACGAGTCCGTTAGCAGCTAACGAAACCTCCTATAGCGAATCTAAAGTACCTCACAAATAACTTAATCCTAGACTTCATATCCAGTAAGAAAGAAGCAAATCACAGACAAAACGATTCACAAATCTTCTGGAAACGACGTTGTCGAGAACCACGACAATTTGACGCCTCGATAGAAATCTTTGATCTGACCAGACCTCGATCAGGTCTTGAGAGTAGAGACAAGGAGCGAGACAGAACTCCAAACCGATGATGACATACTCACCTTTGTAGTAGTTTCTAATTTTATTTTACTTTTGAAGAGCCATTTAATTTTGCCAGAAAACTTCATAATTTACTATAAAGTATAAACACGTGGTCAGAAAACTATAAATAATTAAAAAAAATTCATATTTTCTTTTAACAAATTTTTTAATAATGTAAAATTGCGTGAGATCGATTAACATGCTATTTAAAAATCACATGATTATTTTTTTTAACAAAATAAGCGTAATAAATTAATCATATTTTGTTATTGTTTTGAATAACAAATCACATCAAAATATTTAAACTAAGATAAATCAATTAAAAATACATACATATTTTTAACTGGTATACAAAATTTTACTAATAATATCACGGATATACATTTCTAAACATAGCGATCATTGTTTGTAAGCAGTTTGGTGAATCACCTCTTTTGTTAAGAATTAGTCTTCGAACTCGTTTCATTTATTCGATAATGAACATGAAAACCTCAGTTGTAAATATATGGTAAACAATATTCTCGCCAATTGTGCAACTCCGAGAGAGTCAATGTTGGTATGGTAATGTTCATTCATCGACTACCATTTTTCTTATCCATCAGAGTCACAATCATATATGGTTTGAAGTGGTAAATTCTCAGTTATAGACTACCACAACATCATAACTCCAACAACTAAAATATATTTCTTCTGCATGGCTTAATAGAATTATAGTTGTAAAAAGTAATCATTGCAAACACATATATCTAAACATAAATATATACTTCGAAGAAACATATTTATACATCTAACAGAAAATTTAATATATTTTAAATTAGAGTTTCCTACATTTCAGCAACTCCGCCAGAAGTTATACAATAGAAAAGTTATTTCGCGGATTTATTGTGATTGAAAGACTTGGCATTTTTATTGTGTTCAAGAAGTGTGCTAAAAATCAATATAACAAATCCGTTCTAATTTTGTAACGTATGTTTTTATAAATTTCTTTGATATATAAACAAACCGTTATACATGTATTTTATTTTATTTTGACGGAAAATTATACATAAATCTAACTGTGGTTTTATGAGATATAAATGTTATATAAAAGTATATTTAATATATATATATATCTTTTAAACTTGAATTGTCATGCAAATCAATAGGAAAAAATGAAACATTTCTTTTAGGGAGATTGACAAAAATAGCACTAAAATAAGTTTTTTTCAAAAAATAGCATTACATTTGAAAAGTTCCACAAATAGCACTATAAACTTTAATTAAATATTAAATATGAATAACTAGTTCAATTTAAATATATAAATAAATAAAATTGGAAATTTTCTGCCAAAATTTATTTTTCCCGCCAAAAATTTCCGCAACTTAAAAATATTTTCCCGCCAAATTTTTTTTAAACATTTTTCCGCAAAAACAAATCCGGTCTAATTTTTCCCGCCAAAAAAATCCACGGAATTCAGGAAAGATATCAAGAAATTCAGGAAGGATTCCTTGAATTTCTAGATATGATTCCTAAAAGGATTGCACGAAATTTAAGAAGGATTCAACGTAATTCATGAAAGATTCCACGTAATTTAGGAATGATTTTATGAATTCATGAATTTCATGAAGGATTCCACGTAATTCAGGAAGGGTTTCACGATTCGTGAAAGCCTTCCTAAATTACATGAAATTATTCTTAAATTTCGTGGAATCTTTCCTGAATTTCTTGGATTCTTTTTTGGCGGGAAAAGTCTGTTGGAATTTTTTTTGGCGGCAAAATTTTGAAGTTTTTTTTTTCAGGAGCGGAAAATATTTTGGCTGGAGACTTTGGCAAAAAAAATTTTTGCGGGAAAATTTTGACGGGACTTTGTTTTGGCGGGAAAATATTAACGATGAATTTGTAATTTTTTATATCTATTTATAATTATTTATTAATTTAAAAAATCAAAATAAAGTGTTATTTTTGTCCAATAAACTTTTGAGTGCTATTTTTGTCCCTAAAACTTGATTTGATATATAAAGGTAGATAATTTTTGAGAAATTGGCAAATATAACCAACAAAAAAACTTTATTTAAGAAAGTAACCAAAAAAAATCCCTTGTGATATAATGTGTGTAATATGTATTAAAGACACAATTACCCCCAAAGCATCTTTATCTTTTCTTTCTTCATTTCTCCACCTCCTCTCTGTTCTTTCTCAGTTTCTTCCTCTCTCCTGGCCTCCTCCATTTTCTCTCCCTCTCACAAGTGCCATGGGGACTCCCATTTGATTGCTTAAGAGCCTAAACCAGAATCTCTCTGATTCGAATCGACAAGATATTGGTAACTGTAAAAACGTGAATTGGGTTTTGGGAAGTGAGGAACAGACAAGTGAATGACCGATATTGTTTCAATGATCTTTTTAACATTTTAGTTTGAAAACTTTAGTCAAGATATCGCCGTTGTTGGGGTCTATCGTTTGATCTGCAAATGAATTTCTCATTAGTTGATTACAAATAGTATAGATTTTTATGTACATAGTATACTATTTTTCCTTAACTGAAATTTACTATTCGACATCTTGATTCTCCATTATTTGATGTTAACTGGAAGCTTGTGATTCTGGAATTGAGTGTTTCTTCTCATCTCCTTACGCTGCAAATTAGCATTGAAGATAAGTAGATAATGATGAACCTATTGGAGTTGAAGTCGCCGCCACCACCGCGACAAGCACCATCAACGCCACATCGTTGCCGCCATACCAACACAATCACCACCACTATCATTAACACCACCACCACTACAACTCACTCCTTACGCGTACGTCCACAAACTGAAACGAAATCATTCGATCCAAATGCAACCACGAGTGTGTTACTCTCCTCTCATTACACGTGCATCTTCATCACTTACAAAATGAAAAGGAGTTTTTCGACTTTTTATCCTCCACTTGTGTTACTTCCTTCATTTGCCTCATTATAGTGCTATATATTTAATAACTTTATCTAGAATGGTTATTCACCTAATTCACCCATAATTTTTTTTTGGACAGAATACGATTTTGTTTTTTAAACACCGGCCGAGTACAAATTTTTCCGTCCAAAAATATTGTTTCAATACATTTGATATTTTTAAATTCCCGCCAGACTCCCATCTAATTTTCGCTTCTCCTTTAACCTTTTGCTTCCATTGTTACTGACCTGAGAAAGAACGGGAACAGAGATTGAAGCAATCAAAGTGAAAATCGCAGCTAATTCGTACCAATTAGACCAGGTAATTCTGCCCGAATTAAGAAATTGCAATTTCTAGGGTTTCGCTGTTCGATTTCTGTAAAAGGTTTTTGATTTCTCAATTCAATTACTGAAATTTGGTCTAATTAGCTCGATTCTAGTTTAGGGTTTAGCGATTATGATTTATGACCCATTTGATACGAAAGATGTAAGCTTTTCCCAATATTTTGATCCTCTCGGCGATATTGGGGTTTTAATCGCACAGTGTGATTTAGAAGAAATTGTTGCATCCCCAAATTACGTTTTCATGTGGCTATGATATTTGTAGGTATGGAAAATGTGGTTGCAACTGTGAGTGGTTATCATGGGTCTGATAGGTTCAAGCTCATCAAGCTTATTTCTCATTCTGGAGCAAGTTATGTTGGGGCAATGTCAAGATCTATTACACATTTGGTTTGTGTAGATTGTTCTGTTTTGTTTATGCGATTCACTATTGTGGAGAAATGAAGTCATACCCTTTTGATTTATTGGTTATGTGTGTAGGTGTGTTGGAAATTCGAGGGTAAAAAGTATGATCTTGCGAAGAAGTTTGGTACAGTAGTAGTGAATCATCAATGGGTTGAAGAATGTGTTAGGGAAGGGAGGCGAGTTTCTGAGACGCCTTATATGTTTGAGAGGTTTGCTTACTGTTGCCGGTCTTTGTTTTTGAAATGTGTAGGATAGCTTCTCGGTTTTCTAAATGATGATTGATAACGCCTTAAGAGTAATTTTTCAGTGGGGAAGAGGTTGGACCGTTGATGGTTGAACTTCCCGCGGTTTCTGGGGAAGCTAAGGTTACTAAGAAAGTGAATAAGGCTGCTGAAACTTTTGAGAAATACTTTAGTAAAGGTGAAGAAAACCGGAGTGGCTCCACTTCTGAGCTTGCCACTTGGATGGACTCTGTCTTGTTGAAGGAGGTAATTCTTGTTCTCTTATTACCTATTTGCTTAGATACAATCTGAATCTGGAAAGCCTACAGCTTTATAATTCTGTTTCATCTATTAGTTTAGTTTTTATGGAGTTAAAGAAATAGTACAAACATTTTGTGTTGTTTAGTCATATATTGCCTGAAGATCAGAATCGTCTTATCATTCTGCATAGTTTCTGTATGATTTAAAGACTGATGTGGTAATAGCATATCCTCATCAGGTTTAGTTTATATATCGTGATGTAGCTACCAAGATTAGCTATAGGTGATCACTGTGGACATTTGAGTCAGCACGAATAAAAAAAAGCTTTCGTGCATCAATGCTCTGTGTATGGTATAGTAAGTTATGTTTTTTTTTTCTGTCTCTGAACTCCGTTGTTGCTCTTCAGAAAAATGTAGAAGCAAACAGACACTCAGTGCGATTAAGAACAAAGAGGCCGAGTAATATTTTTGAAGACAAGGAAAACACTGGCGTGGCAAAATCCTCGCGGAAGGGAAAGAGGCAGTTAGTAAAGCAACGCTCTTGCAGAAACCTTATTGACCTAGAATCTGATGAGGAATCTGATAATAACCGTCATGAAAACTCTGATGAGAACCGAAATGAGACTCAGGATCCTAGAGAGCCTGCTGATGAAAATGAGAGGGGTTGTGTTTTCGAACAAGGAGAAACATCAGCTCTTCGACATCCTGGAGACTCTGCAACACAAAACTGGGATGTAGATGAAATAGAAGAGTCTGAGAATTGGAGTCATTCAGCTGTTTTTAAACGTCCAAGATCAATTAGTCCAGAGATAAAACCGCAAGATGATGGGTCAAACTACAACAAACCCGAATCAACAAGAGACGAGACAGAAGCAACTCAGAAGGCTACTGCACAGGTTTCTTGTATCATATGCTGGACCGAGTTCAGTTCCAGTAGAGGCATTCTCCCTTGCGGCCACAGGTTTTGTTATTCGTGCATCCAAAAATGGGCAGACCGTTTGGTGAGTCTATCTTCGCCTTTCAAACAACACTCCTAAAATCCGGATACTGTAATGATGCAACTACCATATTATATCTGCAGGTTTCCGAAAGAAAGAAAACAACATGTCCATTGTGCAAGTCCAATTTCATCACCATCACAAAGATAGAAGACGCTGATTCTTCCGATCAAAAGATATATTCACAAACCGTCCCTGACTTATCTTCAACAAATAACACCCTTGTAGTACTCCCTGAAGAAGAACAAAGACAAACTTTTAATCCACTAGTAAGCCGAGAGTATTGAGTTGCTACGCGATCTTGTTCTTGATAGCAACAACATTCTTATTGTGTTTTGTTTTTTCCCTGCAGACTCGAGCTTCAGGTTGCAGCAGATGCTACTTGACTGAGCCAGAGGAGCTTCTCATAAGATGTCACCTCTGCAATTTCCGGCGAATCCACTCGTATTGTTTAGACCCTTATCTACTTCCTTGGACCTGCAACCATTGCAATGATCTTCAGATGATGTACCAGCGTCGTCACTACTAAATGTTTGATATTTGAAATGATGGACATTAACAATATCTCCCATTGTTATATTTGAAATGATGGACATTAATAATATCCCCCATTGTTTATGGTTTTTAAACTCGTTATGAAATTATCCTCTTTCTGTTAAATAGAAATAATCTGAAGAAAAAAAAGATGTTCTTCAAAAAAAAAAAAAAAAGAGGAGATGTTCACAAAAACAATTTAGAAGCATTTCCACATCAATCCAAGTTCTGCATATTATTTGCTTTTACCATAGACTGAATAAACTTGAACCAAATTCTATAACTCAACTCAACTAATAAAACATGATCAATATCAGATACCTTGAACCAGGGCCGGCCCTGCCTATCAAAAAAAAATTGATCAAAAGATTTACAAAATTTGGGGACCTAAAAATTATTTTGTTATAAGAAAAATAAAAATAAAAAATAGGGACCTTAAACCCAAGTTTCATCCTGCTCGGTCCATAGCCGACCCTGCTTAGAACCGACCGAATACCCACATATATACATGTATAAAAACCGTCAGGTATATTGGCATTTGGCAATAATCGAAACCGAACCAGATATTTCGGGTCGATTCTAGTTTAGGTAATTCGGTTCTCGTTTTTATGTTCAGACCTAAAAAAACAAACTAAAACAATGAGTCAAGTGTAACCAAACCAAACCAAATCAAAATTTATTGATAATTGGTTTAAATGAAATGAACTTTGAACTAATATATATTTAATAAATTTCTATTTTTTTTGGTTAAAAATTAATATAATATTTAATTATACAGATGGAACCATATCAAATTAAAACTAAAAAAGTTGGGTGTCAAAATCCAACGGAATCGAACTGGCTAACCAAAAGTCCCTTTTAAACAATAAAGACCAGAAAAAGCAAAAAATTTAGAAAATTAAAATTAAAAGAAAGCTCTCTTTCAGTAAGATGCCGTTGATTTTCACATCCCGCCATGACCCCACCACCAAATATTATTCATTATTTATTTTAGTGAAAAAAACAGAAGAAAAAAAAAAAAAACCCTCAAGTCGTCGTCTCTCTCATTTTCTTCTTCTCCTCTAATAACCAGATCGCCTCCTCCAAATCTTCTTCTTCCTCCTCGCAGATCCACCGTCTTCATACCTTTTCTTCATCCCGGAGAACCTAAATCGGTATACAGATCTTCTATTTCGCTTCATTGATCGTTTTCTTTCCTTCAATTTCTAATCATCTCTGTTAATATCTATTGCTTGATTCATATCTTTTGCTGCAAAATTCGATATGATTCCTGATTCTCTAGCTTTGATTCTGGTGATTTGTTCGATGTTTTCACTTATAGTAACGGTTATTTTCGCATATGCCAAGAGATATTTGTGGTGGTTTTGCGATGTAATGTTGGATCTATATTTTGTGTAATGTAGTTGGATCAAAATGTTATTGAATTATCTCAGGAATTTTGTTAGATTCGTCACTATAACGATTTGATGTTTAATCTCTTTACTATGTATCTACCAGTGTAGCTCTTGAATTATGGACTATCTTCCTGTGGAAGTTATTGGAAACATACTATCACGTCTCGGAGGAGCTCGGGATGTTGTGATAGCTTCTGCAACATGTAGGAAATGGCGAGAAGCTTGTCGCAAACATCTTCAGACACTTTCTTTCAATTCCGCTGATTGGCCGTTTTATCGAGATCTTACAACGAATCGTTTAGAGATCCTTATAACTCAAACCATTTTCCAAATCACGGGACTGCAAGGTCTTTCTATTATGATGGATGATGCGAATAAGTTTTCGGCTGCCACGGTTATTGCTTGGCTTATGTATACGAGGGATACTTTGCGCCGGTTGTCTTATAATGTTCGTACTACTCCTAATGTTAACATTCTTGAAATCTGTGGGAGGCAGAAGCTTGAAGCTTTGGTTTTGGCTCATAATTCTATTACTGGAGTTGAACCAAGTTTTCAGAGATTCCCTTGTTTGAAATCGCTTTCGTTGAGTTATGTTAGCATTTCAGCTTTGGATTTGAATCTTTTGCTTAGTGCTTGTCCGATGATTGAGAGTTTGGAACTTGTGAGTTTGGAGATTGCAATGTCGGATGCGCAAGTGACGATTGAACTGAGCAGCCCGACGCTGAAGAGTGTTTATTTCGATGGGATTAGTTTGGATAAATTCATCTTGGAGGCTGATAGTATCGAGTTCTTGCACATGAAAGACTGTGTTCTCGAGCTCTTTGAGCTTATAGGAAACGGAACTTTGAAGCATTTTAAGCTCGACGATGTCAGTGTTATACATCTTGATATCATGGAGACATCTGAAAGCCTTGAAGTAGTTGATGTCAATCACTTCACAATGGTATGGCCAAAGTTCTACCAGATGATCTCAAGATCTCAGAAACTAAAGAAACTCCGTCTATGGGATGTGGTATTTGATGATGACGATGAAATCATCGATGTTGAGTCCATTGCTGCTGGTTTCTCTCACCTGACCCATCTTTCATTAAGCTACGATCTTAAAGATGGAGCTGCTCATTACAGTTTGCAAGGGACCACTCAGTTGGAGAACGTGACTGTATTGGAGCTCGGATGGACCGTGATCAACGATGTTTTCTCAATCTGGGTCGAGGAGTTGCTGAGAAGATGTCCGAATCTGAAGAAGTTGATCATTTATGGGGTTGTCTCAGAAACCAAAACACAAGGAGATTGTCAAATTCTGGCGACATTCACATGGTCCATTGTTCAACTCATGAGGAAATACATTCATGTTGAGGTACAATTCGAATACGAGTAAATGATTCGTCTTCTCGATGTTGTTGAAAACAAGTTTAAAGATTGTGTAAAGATTTGAATTTTGGATTAGTGAAGTTGTTCTGAGCTTAATGTGAATATATCTTCATTGTCAATTCCTTGCTTGTCTCCTTCACTCTTGTAGATTTGGTGCATGATGAAAAAGAAAAACTAAAAATTCTTATACACAAACCGGAATTAAACCGGACTTGGTTTTTGATTAACAGTTTCACCAAGTTTCGCAATGGGAATGCAAATCACAAAATTAATATCTAATTGCATTTTTCCATTAAATGTTTTTTTTGGGATCTTTTTTCCATATTTTGTTTTGAAGTACATTTTAGATAGAACGTTTTGTTTTCTAAACTATTTACAAAGAATGTCATTGATTTCATGTATCCAAACATTGGTACACTTAATTTTTTACTATCCATATAACCAAACACATTTAAAAGATTTTAATATTAACTATAAAATAAGAAATATCCATATATTGTATAGTATTTCAAAATGAATAATATAGATATTTAAAATATTTTTTTAAGATTTAAAATTATGATTCTCCTATTATTTTTACTAGAGTTAGAGATTTGAAATTGGCACCTGGATCAATGAAGTTCAGTACAAAATGATTGATTGTCTGCAAGTTTTGGGCAGCCATGGTGAATTGGTAATGTTAGATCTCTCAAAGGAGAAGAGAAGATAAAAAAAAAAAACCCAAATTCACAGAGAAGCTACGTAGACGATGAAGAACGATGAAGAAGCTTCTCTGTGAATTTGGGTTTTGTTTACGTTCTCTTTAACTACCATATACCTTATGGTGCACTTTTTGTTCAGCGTAGGCCCAAACCACAACATTTATTATCCAATTTTGTAGTGTTAAACATAGTTTATGTTGAAAGACTCGTTTCTAGCCGCTTAAGGTTCTTTACTTCTTACTTTCCTTAATTGTTTTCTTACAACAACACAACCCTTATATAGTACTTGCACTTAACCTAATTAGAGTCTTATTAATAACCAAAACTCACACTTAGTTGGGCCTTGTTCACTTCTGGCCCACTGGTTTTTTTCTCTCTTTTCCTTCACGATTCTTCTTCTTCGTTCTTCTACACGAGCCTCTTCTTCTTCCTTAGACACACATCTCTCTGCACTTCATCTTCTTCTCACCTTTCTCTTCTGATTTCACTTGTACACGATTAAGCAAAGAATCAACTTCGAACAGTTTAGAACATGTGAAATCAATGGATTTTTAAAAAATCTTTCTAAATATAGTTTGATTGAACTTAAATTACTTAAAATCACTCAAAACAACTCAAAATTTCTTGTTATTCAATCAATAACTTATTATAAATCATATAAAATTGGGGAATATTCAAAATTCGCAATTCGTATAGAATATAAAAGGATTTTGTGAGACTTCATATACATTTTTAGCTAAAAAGATTAACAAATAACTCACACCTATTAAACACGGAATTTGGAAAGATTTTAAAGAAAAAAACTATCCTTCTTAAAATAAAAAATGTTATAAAATCACCTAAAAATCTTTGAAATTCACTAAAACCACATCCAATCTAAAATATTTTAACCTACTTATTTTTATTTTTCTTCATCTAAACATTAGAATTTTCTTTGATGAAAATATTTTACTTTTTGGTGAGTAAAAATTTCTCATTTCAACAAAAAAAAAAACAAATCTTTTAGTAATAATTTATATATGGAAGGTTTCTTCGGCTAGTTTGTAAAGCAGAAATATTTACAGCGTTTCATCTTTTCTTCTTTCTGATTATTTATAAATGTTCCAAAACGACAAATACATGATGAGACGTACATAAACGTTGTTTGAGCTTTCACTTAGGGCATCAATCTATATATATATATAATGAGAGAGTTTTCTTTACATCTAACATATCCACATCAGCATCCACATCACCGTCCACCTAAGCGTTTAACTAAATAGAATTTATAAAATATAATTTATTTAAAATGTTCATTCAATACATGCTTAATTATGTTTATTGCTTAATTATATTTATTGATAAGAAATAAGTTAAGAGTAGAATTTATGGAGGATTTAATGCAATAGAAAACCTTTTTTTTTAGTTTTGCTAATTTTTTATTTAAATAATGTAAAATGACACATGTTATTTGCTTGTGTGATGATGTGGCACTCATATGAAGAGAATTGACCAACTTTTATATATATGATTTTGTTTTGTTATTCAAAAGTAAAAATAATCATCACTCCAAAAATTCTATCAGACTAAATTGCATGATAAATATATTTTAGTTCAAAATAATTAGATGGTACCAAGCTAAAATAAGAAATATGACTCAATTATGCTAATTAGACCGAGGACGACCGACTCAATTGACACATCTATCTCTCCCTCTCACAAAACTTGTGGATTATATGACCAACATATCATGTGAACAATATTTAGCTAGATCATATCATTGAGTGTTCATTTTCATGTGCCTAGAATTTTCTTATTTCTTCTTAAGTCCTATTATATATATAAATTTGTTGTCTTCTCACCAATTGTAGAGCTTGCATTGGTTCTGTTGGATGCATCTAAGGTGGAGTAAATGGTAAGATTTTGTCCTCACACTGTGTTTGTTTTTGTCATAAATAAAGGTTAATTGTCCTCACACTGTTGGATCTTAGTGTTGTGTAGTATTATTCTCCATTTTCTTGTCCTTTTATACAGTCGGGGACCTATCTCCATGCCTTCTTCCATTCCTAGAGCTTCTTATATACTATTAAATACATAGTTATATATATATATATATATATATATATATATATATATAATTTGGGAACTGCTACTGAAAATAAGGGTACGAATTGATAGTTTGAATTATATGAATCTGAAATCTGTTTTTGTAATGAAATGCAACTATTTGGTAATATATTCAACTAAACACATATAGAAAGTGGTAACTACTATTGAAATTAAGATTGTACAACAGTACAAGGATTGACGGTTTAACACACATCCTATTTGAATCCCATTCAAGAAAATGGTATCGACGTTATCATCACTCTATATATATATTTCGTATTTTTAATTGTAACGTTAATAATTAAATAGAGAGAGGATTTGGTATGTAAAATTTGGTTTGTAGTAATGTATAGGCATGGGCATGCACGTCTCTTCACCTACTTAAGAAACCTCTATTATGTCTCAACCTCTTTTTTAGGTTATGTAGAGTCAATTACATAACGACACCATTGTCAAATCGTTTAAGATTACATCAACCTTTTTCATAAAACGAAAAAGAACTTCGTAATTGTTAACTTTATTTCTCTTCAATTACAGCCACACGTCATACACTAAACCACACCTCATTATTTATTTTATATATAATAGATTTCTATGAACTTAATCTTCTATCTTTATTCCATTTGTAGAGTAATAGATTCAAAAAGTGTACCCAAAAAAAAAAGATTCAAGAAGTGTATCCTCCGTTTTCGTGTTTTTTCAATGCTGAACTTTTGTTGATGTTTTTATCGATCTATCACATGTATTAATATGTATTATTAAAACTGATATTGGATGGAGAAAGATTTATAGATCAACGACCCTTAATAATATATTTCTAAACACTTGCGTTTTGTATGTCAATTAATTAATATATTTTGACTATTCTTTTTTTTTTTCGTCGAATATATTTTTACTATTCTTTTGAAGTTAATTTTGTTAGCAAAATGTACTGACAATGGAAAACAAGACTTCGATAAATCTGTTTTTTTCTTCCTTTTTTTTTTGTCGGTAATAAATCTGTTTCTAGATTGTGATATATTACCAAATAAATAGAGGAATTGTGACATCAAAATTTCACAGTGTTGGTTGAACAACACATCATAAATATGTTTGATCTAATCGTTTAAATTAAATAAGGGTTTTTTTTCCTCCAACTCCAAGTCTTCGTGAGTTCTAAGACACGATGCTACGTTGGGAAAATATTTTTGTCTATTAAAAGATATAGAGAATGTTAATGAACCAAATAATAAAAGAGCAAGTGAATTTTATTATTCTGAAAGCATTTTAAAGATGTGTCCTTTTTTCTGTTTATGGTTCTGAAAGGTCAATGACCCCACTAAGTTGTTTCTCTACAAAATTCTGATTTGAAGTCTCATAGTTATCTCCCAAATAAAATGAGAAACGCAACTTGGCTGAAAAGTTTATTTCAACAATAAAGGAATTTCTTTCCAAAATAACTGGTTGTTTGGTAATCTCATACCGATGCGGTGTGGGATGTACCGTTTTTATTGTAATCAATCATAAAAAGATATCAAAACATTTTAAAAAATACTTTTAGTTTTCTTTTGTACCGTTTTTTCTACACGCTACTTCGTACCACTTTTAACTATTTGTGTACTATATATTAACTATTCATTTTACCCGTTAAAATATTTTTACCCCTTTGTATTATCTTTTTTGGGGTAAAAATAGGGTAAAATATCAGTGTGAGATTAGGGTATAGATTTAGCGGGTACCTTTTTTTTAGGGTATATGGTAACCTTGTAAATGTAAGAATTTTCTATGAAACTTTAATTCCAAACTCTTGAATGCCGTGATTTAAAAAAAAATTAGTAAAACCGTTACATAGTTTTCTTTTGGATGCAATTAAAAGCAAAATTTTAACTATTAATATTGCTGTATATATATTCACCTAATTATCCTTTAGCCAAGATAAGACTCATCACATCACACATATAACCTTTGATACATACATACACGTACAATGATTTTGACGGATATGTATAAACAGATGCGTACACGCAAATCCGTATGTGTGAATATGTATTGGATGTTAAAAGATGAAATCAGAAAGCATAAGTTCTTGAAGTGGGAGAGTCAGCAATTTGAAGGGTTTCTTTAATAATTTTATGTGCCTTTCTGCTTCTCAACTCAAATCTCATACTCTCACTCTTTTCTATCTTCTCATACGACGATGATGATGATGATGAAGATGAAGATGATGATGATGATAATGATGATCTCTTCCGCATCCTTAGACCAGTCTTTATCTTCGACTTCAAGCCTTCCACAATCTTACCTAATCTCATCCTCACCACCATCTAATATATGTAGAAGAAGTGAAGAACTGAAGAAAAAAAAAAAAACGAATTAGATCCCAGTTGGAGATTAACATTATAACTTAATACAAGAATATTGTATCTACACTTAAGAGATAAATCCCAACAAAAAGTTTACTTGTAATTAATCTGCAAGATAAAAAGATTGAACTAGATATATATACATGTAAAGGAGAAAAATCAAAGAGACAGAGAGAGAGTATAAGAAATATTGAACCTCAAAAGTGTGGCTTGTAGATATGAGAGAAGATGAAAATGGAGAATATAGAATGTAGGAGAATAATAGATATGTGAAGATCATATTTATATTGTGTGTGTGGTGGAGGCTGATGTCAAAGGTTGTGACTTGTGACTATGTGAGTCTCGTGACCTTATTTTTCAAACTTTTAGCTCATATTATTATTTTTAAGAAAATGAGCTAGTACGTACTATTGTTTAGTTAGTCAAAGATTCAGATTTTCAGGCATCACCAAATCATGTTTCTTGGGGAATTTTGATTTCTTTTACTTATTTGTTTCAGACATTATGTATCTTCTCAGTAAAGTTCTGTTGAGTACTCACCTGAATATTAAAAATGAATTCCAAATAGAGAAATCTGAATAAGATGGAAAATCTTGTGTGGTACTTATCAAAAGGATTATTACATGTAGTTTGTTTTGCTTTCTCCACTTGAAAACTATATTATTTTTTCTTCATTACTTGATAGCTAGAGCTAGATGTTATCAAGAACATGTGTTCAGGTTGTGTGAAAATATACAAATTGAACTTGTACATTTGTACATCACATACGGTTTATTGGGTTCGAATAGAGCCAAAATGATGTAGCAAGATATTTGGAAATATTCTAAATATCATTTATTATTATACTTTATTTAGTTAACTAATTTTATTCTATGTTTTAGGGTTTTGAGCTTTTATTATAAATAGCCGTCTTAGGCTTCTTGTATTACTTGGTTGTTTTTGATTAATAAAATTAAAGAGCTTTTGATAAACACTGAGAAGAGTATTCTCAAACGAAGTCTTTGAAGTCTTTGTTTATCGTGAATCCATTGATCTCCGATAACAATAGAATTCCGAGCTACGATTGTCCTGCTTGAGATCCATTGATACTCAAGATTACTTTCGTAATCTATCCCTAGAAGCTTCCGCTACGTCAGTTGGTATCAGAGCCGAATCGGTTCTTTGTTTATCATGTCGCTTGGGTGTCTCTATCACACGGATGAATATCCGTTTACTTTTACAGAAGACTTGTATGAAGAGTACAAGGAAATTATTGGTGATCCAATTTTCGACGTATACAATGATGAAGATCTAATTCACGAAGATAAAGATCTAACTCATGATGTATACGATGCATATATTGAAGAACTCATCTACGTTCAAAGGATGAAGGTGATGAGACGTGTTGTTAATCAAATTATCTTCACATCCATGAAAGATCCCCATTTAATTCATCAAGCCGATGACATGGACGTGGAGAAGCATACAAGGGTTTGGGCTTCTTTTGTTAAAGCAGTCCCAATAAAAATACCTCCTCATGACGTGAGGGAGCCTATGATTCGAGACCATCAACGACTCAACATAGCACTCATGGCATATTTCGGTTGGAAAATTAATGATTTTGGCGAGAGGCAAAATTATATATTCACGTTTGAAGGATTTTATCAATGGAGAAAAAGAAAGAAAAGATGGAAGCAACAAAGGGTGTTAAGATTCGAGGACGAATCTTTCTCTACCCCGAGTGACCTGATGTAGCAAGATATTTGGAAATATTCTAAATATCATTTATTATTATACTTTATTTAGTTAACTAATTTTATTCTATGTTTTAGGGTTTTGAGCTTTTATTATAAATAGCCGTCTTAGGCTTCTTGTATTACTTGGTTGTTTTTGATTAATAAAATTAAAGAGCTTTTGATAAGCACTGAGAAGAGTATTCACAAACGAAATATTTGAAGTCTTTGTTTATCGTGAATCCATTGATCTCCGATAACAATAGAATTCCGAGCTACGATTGTCCTGCTTGAGATCCATTGATACTCAAGATTACTTTCGTAATCTATCCCTAGAAGCTTCCGCTACGTCACAAAATATGTGTACTTAATATCTAGTTAATCTTAATGGTTGTAAACATTTGAAAAATCTTAATAACCCTTATAATAAATATGAAAAGACAACTTAGAACACCTAACTTTTTCTTCTTTTAGGAGACATGGAAGATTAGCTAATTTCATCTCTGAATAATTATATTTTTTCATATTTAGTATTAAAATAGTACTTTAAATCGTTACAAAGACTATTATTAAAATCTTTATAATCACTACTGCAATATAAATTATAAAAGTAATGTTCCAATTAAATTCATCCAAATCATATTTTTAGTTAGTTTGTTTAGTTTCTTAAATTTTCTTTATTTAAATATTAGTAAATCTAAGAGAAATTAGCAAGGAAAACTTTTCAAAGATTTTATTCAACACAAGTTAAAAGTTTTAAGAAAAATGATTTTAATTTAATAAAAAATATCTGTCATGATCCCGACCAATGACTAGTAGTTTTGTGAGGACATAAAAGGAGAACAGTGTGGACAGGAAATGAAAAAGAAAAAGAATATAGAAGCTGAAAATTGTGTGTAATCTTGAAAATATCGTTTACGACCCGACTTATGGACTAATGATTTTATATTGTTTAAAGTATTTAACTTGAATAACTAGTTTTTTTTTTCCGCCAAACACCACTTGAATAACTAGTTAGAACTTAGAAGCATGAAACATGTGTAGTTGTGTACATCATTATGCAAACAGCTATCTCATGCATTTTTTTTTTTCTTTTGGTTACAGATATCTTTAAAAAAAAATCGAATATCAATGAAGTTGGTTAGTTTTCTATACATCAATTCAACGGGAAAATTCGCAATTGAAACAATACCAGTCCATTTTAACCCAAAATTTTTTATAATTAGTCTGTCGCTGAGAGATTTTTAATTTGGTAGAGGCTTTGAATTTAAAGAAGCAGAGAGTCATAAGCTGAATGCTTTGAAGGTAAGTCCTCGGACATAAACCAAGCACATGGAGGAAAAAAAATCAACATTCAAGTTCTTAATGAAATTATTAGGTTAATTAAAGTCTAAAAAAATTTAGAATTGTATATATAATTTGTTGTTTAAGACATGTTTCATTCTTGTTATAATATGCATAATAAGTTTCAATCCAGAGAAAAGCAAATGATCTATCAAAATTTCTCGTAAAACTGTTTTTCAGTCCTAAGACTCCTATTGGCTATTGATGCTATCATTGTTTAAGCTTTTCGTCTTTTAAATAAATACGGTTGGTCAAAATTAATATACGAACTTAACTTATTAATCATCGTAGGGTCTACTAATCGACTAGTAAATGGATTGGCTAAACCTTTGACTTCTATGCATTCCATTAATTGGTTAGATTTTCCATGTTAGTATATGATTTACGAAACTTCAATATGTACTTCCAAGTTTCAAAACAAGTTTACATTGGTCAAATAATTCGTGTTTGATTTGGGCCTTATAATTGTTACAATGGTTCTTAATATTCATTTGTAGGTCCATTATAATTAAGAGACTATAGCAACAGGAGTTAATGGTAGTACGATTTCATTTTCATTCTTTTACGAGTTTTACCTCTTCGTATTTAGATTATATCTTTTAAATTGGATATAATTATAATATTTTCTCCAATATCTATCTTACTCCGCTTCAAAATCTCATATATTCAGAGATTTATATTTGATTCTTGAGATATAACCCGATTACATAAATGTGTTGTTTCGAGATGACTAGTAGTACCATCTAAATAATGGATTAGGTACTTTGTTAAGCACCCGCTTCAACCAAAAGTGGTGATTCAGCCCTACATCGGAGGCAATATTATTTTTATCTTTATTTTTTATTACCTAGATCTTCGATGGAAACGATCTTCTCGATCGTGCTCATCACCCGGAGAGTTCCATCCCACTAAAAGGAAAAACTAAATCCATTTTCCTTTTTCTCAAAAAATCTCAACTCTCCAAGACTCCAACCAGTCACGTTGTATGACTTGAACGTAGAAAAACCTTTGAAGGACAAAAAATTATTGTCTTTGCGAAACCATCTTGACCATGTTTTTGTCTTGAAAAACGGCATCAAAATGGAAAGACCCGAACAAGAGCACCAAGTGGAGAGTCTAGAGATGAAGAGAGTATGACGTCCATCAGAGGATGTGTACACGTAAAAGAAGGTCAAATTCCACAATACCTAAACATTGACCGAGTCTCTTCGACTTGGTCTTTGCTTTTTCCTTATAATTTTTGCATTCGTACGTTAATAATGGAAGAATTAGTCTCCTAATTCCCAGTTTCTTGTTTTATAGGTTTAACATTTGTTTTCTCCAAAAAAAAAAATACTCACTGCCGTCACTGGCCTAAGATCTTGCAGCGATCTGAGGTCAAACATATGGCGGCCACAAGCGCCCCCATCACCATGAAGGAGGTTCTAGCGGTTAGTTCTGCTTTTTCAGACACCATTTGAAAGTTACACTCTAATATTTGCGAATATATATGTAGATTCTTTTTGTTCTCTCGTTCATCTATACTGGGGTTGTTTGTTTATCAGCAGCCATTACCAAAAAAAAAAAAAAAGATACACAAAACTGTGGATTCCAAAACTGATACAGAATAAATGAAAGTATCCTTAGTTTTTTCTGCTAGAGAGAGATATGAATGCCAAAGACTTCGGAGTAGTTGGGTTTCAACGAATGAGAGAATGCTTTTTCATTTTTGAGTGTTTGACTTTCTGTAAATTTTCTTGTTAGTTGTTTTTATCGATTAAAAATTCAATTCAATATATTTATTTTTAGCAGAATTTCGGTTATATGTCAGGTAAAAAGTATATCAATAATATTTAATTATTCATGTTTTGAAAATCGATTACTTTAACATACACACAAAACAGATAATTTGTATTTTAAGTTTTTAGTATATTATAGTCTTACTTTGTATGAAACTCATAAAACAAATTAGTTTACGCACATTCTAGTATTATAAATTTATAACATACAAATAAGAATTTTTGTAGTTTTTCTTAATATTTGATTTCTTAGTTGTTGTTGTTGAAATGATATATTATAGTTGATGCATGTAGGCATATTTTCGAAAAAGAAAAGCCATTCATCAATGATACATTTTACATTTTTTGTCAAGCATTTTGAGGAGTTATTTGCTCAAACCAAGTACAAGGAGGCTGCTGAGCTTGCTGCTGACTCTCCTCGAGGCATTCTCCGGACACCTGATACAATTGCCAAATTTCGGGTCAATATTTATTTCATAAATTATCCATTAGTTCCGTTTTAACATGTTTTTCTATGACTAACTATAGATGATTCTGTAAACTACAATATATATAATTTTGTAGAATGTTCATGTACAAGCTGGACAAAATCATCCATTGTTACAATATTTTGCGACTCTATTGACAAAAGGAAAGCTCAATGCATTTGAATCATTGGAACTATCTTCGCTTGTTGTGAATCAAGGCAAGAAGAACCTCTTGGAAAACTGGTTGGCGGATGACAAGTTGGAATGTACCGAAGAACTTGGAGACCTTGTTAAGGTATAATCAAACTAAATTAACTAATTTTATTTAGAATGTTTATGTCTTTTTTTTATCTGCTATAATGGTAATCTATTTGTTTTAGACTGTGGATAATGATCTTGCTCTTAAAATATACACTAAAGCTCGGACCACCCCAAAAGTCATTGGCAAAATACCAATCTACTCAAAACAGGTAAACTACAAGATCAAAGTTTGTCCTGCTTTATAATGGCTTATTGCTTAGGTCATCCCTCAATGTTCAAGAGTTGCGTGAAGCCAACTCATAGGTTTTTGACCTTAGTTGAACTACCACAATCAAGGGGGTATATATATATCCAATTTTTCTTAAACAAATGTTTTAAGTAGGGGAATCCATACTATCTGCATGGACTCTGATGAGGGCTGGTCCAGTGAATTGTATGGCCCGTAGCGGGTTTAAACTATTGACCAAAATCACTTGGCTTTGTCTCAATTATGATCCTGTCTATTAGATGTGCAAAATAACCCTTGCTTTACTTTACTTCTTGTGTAACCATATAAATGAACCGCAAGGATGCTCCGCCGCAACATCAAGTTTTTATTAATTTTCGAGGAGAACAGCTGCGCCAAAACTTTGTTAGCCATCTCGTGGAAGCCCTTAGGAGAAATGCGATCAATGTGTTTATAGACAATCAAGAGCTTAGAGGTGAAGATATCAGCATTCTTTTGAAGAGGATCGAGGATTCTAGAATCGCCATTGTTGTGTTCTCGAGCAGGTACACAGAATCAAGGTGGTGCTTGAGAGAGGCTGTGAAGATCAAAGAATGTGTGGAGCAAGACATGCTAAAGGTGAGATGATGATCATCATGTATATTTCTATGCATGCATAGTTTTAGGCTAAAACTTTTAGCTAAAGAAAGATATTTGAGTAGAGGAGTGTTGTGTATTAATAAGCTCTATGTAATCACTAGGTGCTTCCCATCTTCTACAAGGTGACTACAACCGGTGTGAAACAACTCAAAGGAGAGTTTGGTGACCATTTCAGAGATCGAGAGTGGGAATATCGGTTTGACAAACCGAGAATTGAGAGATGGAAAGAGGCGTTGGCCTTTCTTTCTGGTAAGCTTGGCCTCACGTTTGATGAGAAAAGGTATTGCAATCTTTTCTTGAGATCCATACTTCACTAGTAAGTAGTATATATAAAAGATCTTTTTGAGGGAAATATCTAAGTCGGATAAATTAATTTTGCATAGTTTTATGGTGTCGTACGTTATAGTTTGACATATCAACGTAATGTTTAGAATTCCATATTCAAATGGTTCATGCATAGGACCGCTCCATGCCTAGTTTTTATGTACGGTAATTACTGATTAGCTAGGAATGACACACGTCTACATTAATTTCGTGGTATGTGCATCCAATGGTTATGTAAAACATAAATTACATTGTCTTTGTATACCAAGAAATAAATAAAATTACATCATCTTGTTATTTTTCTTTTTACAGCTCGGAGAGTGATTTCATTGAATCAATCGTTAAGGAAGTCTTGAGATTGCTAGCAAGTATTCCGTCGACTGTGTAAACTGTGAATTCTTAAATCTCTATATCGAAGATAACTTAGAGAGAAAAATGTTTATATTTAGGATCAAATATACAATGAACCGTCAAAGTCTGAATATGTATATATAAACCTGTGAAATTTAATATGTTTGGCGGATAAATTTTTCTCTAAATTCTCGATATTTTCTCTCTCGACATTTCACTAGAAAATAGCTCTGAAATAGCCGATTATGCTCGACATTTTCTTCTTCTTAGACCTGATATAATTTTACCTTAATTTCCTTTCTCAGTTGGCACAACCCATAAATCAGGTTTGAATATGAAAGCAATGCCAATGATCATTGTCATGTTACTCAACTATTAGAAGAAGATCAAATGTCAATACCTTAATTGGTAAAGACTCTCAAGCAAAGCCTAGAAATTGTCGGTTCGAATGGCGTTTGGAAAGAGACCATATAAAATTCTCTGGTCTCTGGTCGGATGTACAGGCATAAGCCCAGAATCTCTTACTTAAATATTAGAGGAGGAGCTAATTAATAAAAGTTGAATATAACATTTCACCAAAAAAAAAATTAATGAGACGGTGAATTTTTTACAAATACTATTATCACATAGCACATTTCAATTTTTCAATTTTAGTTTATTTATAAAAAGTTAGATAGGAATTTGTAGAAGAAAAAAAAAATAAAACATGCAATTTTCTTTTTAACTGATCAAAAATATCAAAACATGAACTTGTTTTTTTTTTTTTTTTTTTTGTAGACTCTTTTAACAAGCCTCTCTTTCTCTATATTGTATGTTTCAAATTTTGATATTTGTTTCTGTTAATAAAAAAGTCTAAGAGCTTTAATAATAACAAAAAAAGGAAAATAAAGCTGGGTGGGTTTTATAATAGTTACGGTGAACTTGGTCGCATTGGATAATTTTGTGATTGTTCTTCTTGGGCGGACCAATAAAAGCCTCTCTTTTGAATCACCCACAGATCTATCGCCTCTCTTCACTCGTGCCTCCCAGAATTTTGTTTCCCGTTGATAAAGGTTAAACCTTTCTTCTTCTCTCTGGTTTCCTTCTTCTTCTTCTTCTTCTAATTTCGATTTCAAGTTCTTCTCTTTCGTGAGCTTCGGTGCCGTTTCATATTCCCTTCGATTTCAAGTTCTTCTTTTTGGCCAAGGGTTTTGAAGTGAAACACTTTTGATTCTTGTTGCTTCAAGTTTCCATTTTTTTCAATTGGGTTTTGGAGAAAACACTATGAGCTTGTAATTGAATTGACTAGCTCGAAGAATCTTGTTTTTGTTTACACTGAGAATTGGGTTCTTGATAGAATTGGATTCTGAATGTTGTGTAGAGTTTTTGGAATTGCTCATTGGTGTTTGCTTTTGTTATGTAGGGTTTATCATTGGTGGATGATTAGTGAAACTTTTTAAGGAGATAATAGTTTACTAGATTTAGTTAAAAATGGCAGCTTCAAGCGGCTCTGGTTTGGAAGGTCAGAAACATGACCTCAATCCTTTTGTTGATATGTATTCTTTGTGTTTACTGATTTAGGAAGTTTTATCGAGTTTCCATTTCTTTATTTCGGTTTCTTAGAGGTCTTGTTTGTGAGACTCATCCAATTTAGAGAGAGCTTTATAGGGTTCATCGGTTTCCAATAGAGGGGAAAAAGCTTTGAGCTTTGTTTATTGGCTATGCTGAGGGATTTTCTTTGTATGCTTTGATCTGAATAAAGAAGAGCTTTTGTGATTTGTTCTGTTTTTTTTTTTTTTTTTTAATTCTTGACTTTATCAGCTGAAGAGGGGGAAATAAGTATAGACATGGAGGAAGACATGGATCTAACAGAAGATGATTTCAGAAATGTGTCTGGCCAGTTTTCAGGGGAAGCATCGATAGTGGAGGTTCGGGATGCTGTCAATGTCAGTGTTGAAACCGTTAAAGTGGATGTTAGCTGTATCCTCCTTATTCTTCTTCTTATGTTGGAGGTTGCTAATGTTTGTGTTACTCAAACACATCAGCTTGGAGTATAGTTAATTCAAAAACACTTTAGGATTGACATGGAATTTGAACACTTTAGTTAATCATTTGCTTTGAGATTATGTTCTCTTTCTTTCTTTTCCATAACTCCATGTGTCAGCTAAATCTGGTGTTAAAAGACCTAGAACAATCTCTCTGGAACAGCAACCTTCGGTCCATGTTACTTATAAACACTTAACAAGGTTAGATGAAAAGAAGACTCTTAACTCGATAACATGAAAGTTTTAACATTTGAATGCTCAAACATTGCTATCATTATATGATTTTTGGTGTTCTACTTTTTTAAATTCTTATTGTCCTGGATCTTTCAGAAATAGTAAGCAGAAGCTGGAAAGTTTATTACAGCAATGGTCAGAATGGGAGGCAGAACAAAATTCCTTCTCTGAGGTAGCTATGGTTTGATGTCTTCTGAAGTGCTTTTAATTGCCAATACAGTGAATTCTTTTGTTTTGCAATATTCGATCAGTTTCAAGTTGTGATTGAAAGAATAATTGTAAATGAAATTTAGCAATTCTGCACAAATGATAAGGATACTTGTTTGCTGACTATTTCATGTTATTACCTAAGCTAGAAATTTTTTGTTTGCAATATGAGCAGGATCAAGAACAAGTACTAGAATCTGGTGATGAGACATACTTTCCTGCTTTACGTGTGGGATTGCAGAAGACATCATCTGTAGTGAGTGAAACTGTTTTTTCAAGCATATAAATCTTGAAGTTTTCAGGTTTTTCGTAATCCTTACTGATAGATACATTCTTTCTTGTGCAGTCATTTTGGTTTGACTACCAAACTGGTCACAGTTCTTCGAAGAAGTCTGTTCCAGTGGAAAGTAGCACTACTCCTCTTTATAATCGTGGATTTACAATTGGTTTAGATTCAGCTGGTGGTTCAAATAACATGGAAGGGTAAACAATCTAGTTTTATCCTTCAATCTGATTTCGTTTACCTTGTGACAGTGGATATGTTACTGATACTTTATTATCTGCCTTGTGCATTCTTTTGATTTGTTTTGTCTTTGTTGTTCCAGAGGCTTGGAGATTATTGATGATCCTCCACGTTGCTTCAATTGTGGTGCATACAGTCATTCCATTAGAGAATGTCCAAAGCCTTTTGATCGATCAGCAGTTAGTAATGCTCGGAGGGAACATAAAAGCAAAAGAAACCAGACTTCTGGATCCCGTCTACCGTCCCGATATTATCAAAGCCCTCAAGGTGGAAAATATGATGGCTTGAAGCCTGGCTCACTTGATGCAGAGACGCGTAAACTTCTTGGTCTAAAGGTAATTTTCAACCTTCTTCTGCAGTATTGGAATTAGACCAGAGAAAATGCGTTTCCTGATTAAGCGGTTTTTGTCTTGTGTAGGAACTCGATCCTCCTCCATGGCTTAACAGAATGCGAGAGATTGGATATCCACCAGGATATTTGGGTTAGCTTTCCTGCCCTCTCTTGTTATCCTTCATTAGAGTGGTGTTAAAATGGATCATTTATTTCCAACCCGACCCATTACCCTTTTAAAATTGATGGATAAAATGGTTGTCATCATCACACAATCATCATCATCATATTAAAGGCATCTTTGTTCATGACTTGGTTGCATCTACTTTTTTGTTTATATCACTTAGGTGTAGAAGACAACGATGATCTCTCGGGAATCACTATATTTGGTGAGGAAGAGACTAAAGAAGAGGAAGAAGTTAAGACTGAGGAAGGTGAAATCTTGGAAGAAAAAGCAAGCCCTCAAGAGCCAAGAAGGATAATGACAGTTGGGTTTCCCGGGATTAACGCACCCATACCAGAAAACGCAGATTCATGGCTATGGGAACAGAGGAATAACACAGGGCATACTTATTATCATGATCACCTTCGACCACAAAATTATGGATATGAGATGGGCCCTCTAGGTATTCAACTGTCTTCGAGCTTTCCTCCAAGGTATGGCATTAGATATGATCATGGGTTCGGTTTATGACCAATAAGCCCGGGATCCGAAAGAGTTAAGATCCATTTAGTTTTAGCAGCAGAAGGTGAATTCATTAGTGAGTGTGGGATGTATAATAACGTTATTAAGTTGTTTTAGATCTAGCATCGGTATCCAAGTTTTGCTCGAAGCGCCCGATTAATCTAGTGGTCAGCAGATCCATTAGTTAAAGAGTTACCCCCTAAGCCAATTACTGTTATAACATTCAAGCTTAAGCCAAGTGGTCTATGCTCAGTTTTTGTTCAATCGGAATCGAACCTTAACGTCCTTAGCCTTAAAACTTGTAACATGTCCGTCCATCAATGTACAAGATTTTTTGTTTTTGTTTGGTGATTGTCTCTACTAAAATTAATATATCTCAGTGAATCTAGTTCGTCCCGACACTCATTAACGATAAAATCATATATATGAAAACTTTCTATTATCGCATAAGAAATGTCATTTTGCATTAATTAAATAAAAAATTAACAAAATTAAGCGAAGAAAAATAAAAAAATCTTAAATTGTATTAAATCTTCCATCAATACCGCTTTTAATTGATTTTTTCAAAATAAAATCAAAAATAAAAAATCATATTAATGCATTAAACACTATTTATTTGTTTTTTTATCAATGGTAATTATTCAATAATGACAAATTTTACAGTTTAGCTGTTTGCTACCAAACCTCTTCTTAATTTAGTATTTTACCTTGATATTTTTATTATTATTATGTTTTGTAGTTCATATACGATTATATGATATTATTTCTTTTCATTTTTGTGTCTTTTGCTAAGTTGATAACATTGACAATGATATGCAAGTTTTTTCAAGAAATGAACCTTTGAGACCTTAGCCATTCTAAGAAATTTAAGATGCGATAATTCTCTCCTATATATATGCAAATACAAGGAGAGAGATCTAAAAATGTTGACTTAAATGACTCTTCAATTTTTTTGTTTTTTTTTTCTTCTTTTCATATGAAAACTCTCGAAACAAATGAATAGTTAGTTATAAATATGTTGTTCAAAATATGTCAATTATGAGCCTATTATGATGTGCGTGGTTGGATTATTAGATCACGAGAGATTACATAGAACAAGGAATTGTTTGTTTATAATCAAGTTAGACAAGTTTCAAACTATATAAATAACACTAGGTAAGAACTCGTACCATGCACGGATAAATCTTATGTTATTTAATTTTATAATAGAACGATTTAAAAAAAACTCAAAGTTTTATATTGAATCATGAGATGTCAAATCTAATTTTTGTAAATACGTTAAATAAAACTGCAAATTAAATTTTAAATATTTTCATGATTTATATTATAGGTTGACAAAAAAATGATTTATATTATATAAATAAAGTTGCATTTACGTCATTCATAAATTTAGACTTATAGATTCGCAGTTTCAATTTTTTTAATAATATATAAAAGAATTTGTTGGTGATAAAATGCATATACTATATGTTTACATTATTTATATTTTCAATTTAAAAACACAATGTATTTAATATAAAATTATTTCTATAGAAATTTTCTTATATGAAAGTTCGAGATATTTAATTTTGCTAAGTTTAGTTAATAAGAGTATGTAGTATGTGGAATTAAAATTGTTTGGCAAGATGGATAGTAGAATTAAAGAATATAAAAAGATGAGATAATTGTAGGTTTGACACAAAGGCACCAAAAAACCGTCTTTTAATATATAGAGGATAATTACTTACCATTGTATTAATATATCATATATTGTTGTTTTATGTATTTATGATATATAGTGTAAAAAATTAGAATTTTAGGTATATAGATAATTAGATTTCTATATGAAAAAGGTATAACTGATTTTGAGTCAAAACTGAATCCAACCATCAAAATTGTAACTACATAAATTAGCAACAAAGAACCGTCAATTTAATTTATTTTTAACAATTCTCAGAACAACAGCCCACGCATAGCGTGAGTATTCACCTAGTAGTAATGAAATTCGCTTAATGATTAATAATGCTACACTATTACACGAGCCACAAATCATAATGCGGGAAAAAAGTTCATGTATTTTTGTGAAAATCGAAAAATATATAGTTGGTGTATTTTCATAGAATTTTCTCATATATCAAATATAATTACATGATACGGATTGGTAACATATGTCCCTAAACTGCAATCTTGTCTCTCCATGTTTTCATATCCACCATTTGGTACGGAGATTTACTACTACCATGTTCTTTTAATAGTCGTGCGATTCATACCTGCTACTGAATTTTGTAAACTTTTTTTTTTTGACATGTGAGTTTTATAGTTATTAAAATTTTAAAGAGTATATCTATATATATATAGTAAATTTCCAAGAAAAGGCCAACTTTTATGCGGGAGACGAAGATCAGATTTTACAGATTTGCAAATCTCTAAATTAGCAATTCGACTTTTAAAATCTAGCGACTGTTGCTGCTTTTAAATTAAAGCTTGAGTCATGTCGCTATTTTTCCCAGCGATTTTGAAATATTCAAACTAAAGTCGCTGCTACAGAATTTAAATGGAGATGAAGATAAATTTAAATGGAGAGGTAAATAAATTTTTTTGATCGTAAGCAGTTGTCGCTGCGACTCTCTCACGATCAGGGCATGTACATAATTCAAATTCTGGACCATGAATCTCTCACTCGAGCTCCATTAATGTTTCACACCATACCCGATTTCGCGAAACCGATTATATTCTTACCATAACTCCATATTACCCACACAATACTTCTATTCAATTATGCCCGCGATAAGTTTATGGTAATATATTAAAACACTTTGTATCCACTAAATAAACCTAAAACAAATAATTTGGAAAAAACTATTGGTAACTTCAGTCAAACTTATCAAAAGTATTTATCACAATTCTTATCTATAAATTAAGTTTCCATAGATTTTTAAGTTTTATTTTCTATTACAAATAACGAAACATTTGTTTTATAAATACCGCGCAATTTCGTGTCCTAGCGGTAAACTAAATAAAAAAAATTAAAATCAATAGATAAAAATTAAAAAATAAATTAAAACTCCTATAGTGTAAAAAAGGCTTTTTTTTTTTAATAAACCTTACAAAGAAAAGGCCTGAATAATACATAACTACAGAAAAAAATTGTTATAAATCCAAAATAAATCTAAATTTGGTCTTTGTGGGGGAGAGACTTTCTCTCTCTTTTCTCTCTCAATCCTTCAGAGAGAGTAAGTCTTCTCCGATGCTCAAATTTGGCTCCGGCAATGGCCAGCTTCTTCAGTGATGTTGGTCGGTTTCCGTCTGGCGTCGTTGGCTCCCTTAGCAACGTCGGCTAGCTTTTCTCTGGCATCGGTGGCTCTGTTTAGCACCGTTGGTCGGCAAAATTCCAGCACCAGTTGGCTTCTTCCTCAACGGTGGATGGCTACGTCTCCATCGATTCGTCCTTTGATGATTCGGATGGCTTTTGTACCGGTTTTGTCCGGATTTATTTTTCGTTTGTTCTTTCGTTCTCTTAAGCTTCGGTTACTTTGTTTGATTTCTTTGACTCTATCCTTAGATCTAGGTGTGTAATTCTTTGTTCATCCCTTGCTTAGGGGGCTTATTTCGTTCTTCTAGCTTATTGGTTTTTTAATCAATTAAGATAGGATTGAAGTTGCAGAGCGAAGTTGCGTTTGGTGTCTTTGTTTTTTTTTTTTTTTGATTGAATTTGATGAAAGCAAGTCTATATTAGGTGAACTACAAAATTTCTTTGAAGAGTGAAAGCTGTTGATTGAAGAAGAAGATGATGAAGATTTTCAGATTTGCATTAAGTGGAGTCATATTCTCATCAAAGCTAAAATTGGAATTTCGCTTGTTTCTTTGAGCGAAGATTGAGATATGCCGATTGAATAAGTTTTCCGGCGAATTTGGCTAGAGTTGAAGCTTTCGGACATCACAACGATCTGCCAGTGATCGGAGACTCCTACATCTTCGACTTCCCACGTGCCTTCCAACCTGTTTCCCATTTGCCACGTGTCTTATATGCTGCTGTGTTCAAGTTTATCCTTCAGTTTAGGGTTCTCTTAAATGGGCTTTTATTTTTTTTATTGGGTTTGTTTGTTTTAGTCTTTGTTGGTATGTTATATTTGGCTCTGTATTATGAATAAAACACACTTGTGACAAAAAGAAAAAAAAAAAAAAAAAAAAAATCTAAAATATATCCTAAATTTTGACGATAAAAGAAAATCTCGGAAGCCCTAATTAAGGTAACAACACAGAGCAACGAAGTCAGAGGCTTTTCTCTTTCAACTATCTTTCTTTTGTCTGACGCAGAAGAAGAATAAAGGTTCCACCTTTCTTCTTCCTCTCTGCTTCTTCTTTACTCGATTAGGGTTTTGGTTTTGGGTTCTTCTTCGAACAATTTGTGATATTGTCTTTATGATCGGGTGTTGAATTGTAGCTGACGTAGCTAATTAGGGTTTTTGTCGTGCCTCGCTTGTCGATTATCATCACGTAATTATGGTTTTTGAGGAGAGTGTTGCATCAATTTTGGCGATTTCGTTGGAAAAACGAAAACTTTTAAATTTTTGGAGGACTTTAATTAAAGGTTATGTTTTTTTGGAGATCGCAGAGTGTTTAATAAGCTTAATCTGTGAAATCGAGTGTTAATTTGATTGATTTGTTGATTTTGATATGTAAGACTCTTAATCCAACAATTAGTATATAACTTGGGCAACAAGCATGTTACTCTGTTGCAAGTTTTAAACTTTATTGACAATTTTTAATTCCTTCGAATTCGGTGTCTTTCTAATAGCTCTCTGTTTTGAATTGTGCAGGGAACATAGTCTGATGGCGCCACCGCGTAAAAGGCCATGGAACTTGATGCCTATTTATCTTAACACTAAGCCTGATGAATCAGGAGATTTCGATGAGTTCAATCAGCGGTTGAACAATCTACCTGCGGAGTCGAATGTTACATCTGATGAAGACGCACAGTTTCGTAGATCGAGATCGAGAAAATCTCAGTCGAAAGTTAATCGTCGAAACGGAATGTCAAGAGAGCTAGACAATGGTTATTATCCATCAAAGCGGAGGCAAAAGGAAGCACCTTGTTGTCCTTGGAATGATTTATCTACAATCCCTCCTCTTGAGCCATATCCGAGTCCCGAGTCGATTAGCTCTGCTAAGTTCATTGTGGAGAAGAAGTGTTTGATTCCAGTGCCAAGTTTTAAGGAGGTTGCTGCTAATGCTAGAAGATGTTTAAATACATCCCCAATGCCGGTTAGTAGCGAGTCTGCTTCCAACACAAACAGCGGTTCTGACATAACGAAGGAAGATATGAAGAACAATTCTCCTTTGGATAGTAAGGATGTTCAGGGTCCTAGTACTAGCAACGATATAAAATCAGAAAAACCGAAGATAATCAAGGTTTATTCTTTCGCGGATCTGATTACTACGACAAACCGAGGAAACATTCAAACAAAGGAAAGGTCTTTAAACCATGAGAAGAAACTTGGAATTGGTGTGGATATTGTTGAGCCGATGAAATGTAATGAAGTGACCAAGTGTGAGGTTAATGCTGACACAATGTCTCTGCAAAAACGTAACAAGAGAGGTGTCTCTTTGGTCGAACGTTTCACAGAAGAAGAGATTAAGCTGCATATAATGAGTCTTACGAAGCCAAGTATTCAGGTAACTTATTTGGCCTTGTCATTGCTTTTTTGTTTTTTGTTTGTCTTTTAATTTGTTTGGTTATTAATCCTTTTGTTGTTACACAGAGCGCAACCAGAGAAATGTGTGACCACAAGGAGGAGGAGGAGGAGGAGGAAGCATGTCAATTGTGTGTTAATGGCAGACTCTTGTATCCACCACCCCCTTTATACTGCTCATTATGCAGCCGCCGCATCGATGACGAATCTTTCTATTACACCCCCGGGGAAGAAGAACTAACCGATGCAAAACATCAGATCTGCAGTCCTTGTCACACTAAATGTAAAACCAAGTTCACTTTATGTGGAATCTTTATCGACAAAAACAAAATGCTTAGAAGGAATAACGTTGACAACGCAAATACAGAGGAGGTAAACTTCATCCCTTTCTCTCTCTCTCTGTCTTTCTCTCTGTCTTAATCTCTCATTTCATGAAATCTTACTAACTACATAAGCTACTTTTATGGAGCAGTGGGTTCAATGTGAATCTTGCCAAAAATGGCAACATCAGATATGTGGTCTCTACAATAAGCATAAAGATCAAGACTACACCGCAGACTATTTTTGTCCTGAATGTTTATTAGAGGAGCTTAAAAGCATCAACAACAAGCGACTCGATGACAATACCGATTCGGGAGCAAAAGATTTGCCTGAAACCATCCTCAGCTACTTCCTAGAGCAAAGGCTATTCAGGCGCCTAAAGGAAGAAAGATACCAAACCGCAAAGGCTAGTGGGAAGAGCATCGATGATGTAAGACTATGATGTGGTTTCTTTTCATTTTGAGATTCTGTTTGAGTTTCCGTTTCTTTATACTGAACTTAATACTTTTTTCTTTCCAGGTATCTGAACCAGAAGGTCTTACCCTCAGAGTCGTGTTTTCGGCTGATAAAACCCTAACCGTCAACAAACAATTTGCCAATTTGCTTCACAGAGAAAACTTTCCTAGTGAATTCCCTTACAGATCAAAGGTGAGAATCAGTAGTACCACAATTGAATATTTGAATTTTTGATCCAGTTATGTATTTCAAAACTTACTTAGTTATTGTTAATTTTTGATGTTTCAGGTTATTCTTCTATTCCAGAAAGTCGACGGAGTTGATATATGCATCTTTGCCTTGTTTGTCCAAGAGTTTGGATCAGAATGTGGCCAACCAAATCAACGCAGCACATACATCGTATATCTAGATTCCGTCAAGTACTTTAGACCTGAGAGAGTAACATTCGGAGGAGAAGCTCTACGAACATTCGTTTATCATGAAATATTGGTAAATATTCATTACTCTTTTTCATCATCGTGCTTAAATGCCAATTAAAACCTAATTATCATTGACATTGACATGTTTCTATGTTTTATCTCTGATAGATTGGATATCTTGAGTATTGTAAGCTTCGGGGTTTCATGACGAGTTATATATGGGCGTGTCCACCTAAGAAAGGACAAGACTACATTATGTATTCTCATCCTAAGACTCAGCAAACCCCCCAAACTAAGAAGCTTCGCCAATGGTATGTATTTTCTTCCTTTTTTTCCACTTGATCCCGGCTTTATCCTTTGGTCATTGTTCTTGTGAAGAAATTGGATTTGACATTAACAACGTGTTGTTAATACAGGTATATGTCATTGCTTAAAAAAGCAGCAGAGCGGAGGATAGTGATGAATGTTACAAACTTGTATGATCGGTTCTTCGTTTCAACAGAGGAATATATGACAGCTGCGCGGTTGCCTTACTTTGAAGGATCTTTCTGGTGCACTAGGGCTGAGATTATGACTCAAGAGATTGAGAAAGAAGGCAATAATGAGTTGCAGAAGAAGGTTAAATTGCTTTCTAGAAGAAAACTAAAGACTATGAGCTACAAAACTACGGCTGGTGTTGATGTTGATGATGTAAAAAACATTCTCGTAATGGAAAAGGTAATCATTTACATTTTGGATGTACTTAGAATTCAAATATGGATCTTTCTTCTCTTTTTTGGTAACTTTTGAGGGTGTTTAATCTTTAACAATTCTGTTTTGTTTAGCTCGCGAAAGAGGTATTCCCAAGTAAGGAGGATTTCATGGTGGTGGATTTGAATTATTCATGCACACGCTGTTCGAAAGCCATATTATCGGGATTGAGATGGTTTTGCGAGAAGTGCAAGAATCTTCAACTGTGTGAAAGCTGCTATGATGCAGAACAAGAGCTTCCTGGGGAACACATATACAAGAGGAAGGACAAAGAGAAGCATCAGCTCTCTAAGGTTATTAGCTTTCTTGATCATAATGATTTTCTTGTTTAGGAAATTGATTCAACGCATTTTACTAAACTGGGTTTGGTTTTACTTCCACAGGTTCAGGTGAACGGCGTACTGTCTTCTACAACAGAGGATAATGATATCATTCAAGAAAACGATATGTTCGAAAGCAGACAAGCGTTCTTAGCTTTTTCTCAAAAGCATAACTACAACTTTCACACGCTTCGACATGCCAAGCATTCTTCGATGATGATACTTCACCATCTTCACACCTCAAACAAGCAACATCACTCTCAAAACTCTAGCAGTCTCACCTGCACGGCCTGCAAAAAAGATGTGTCGACCACGATTTACTTCCCTTGTTTGCTCTGTCCGGATTACCGAGCTTGCACTGGATGCTATACCAAAAACACAACCCTTCGTCATCTTCATATTTTCCCCACACTCCCTTCAGCTAATGGAGCGCCGCCTAGAACAGTAGTGGTAAGTATACTTATATGTTTCTTTCTTTTCTTTGGTTTTATTTTTTACCAGCTCACTAAATTAAGCAACTTAATACTCTCTTAGGTTCTTGAGATATTGAACGCAATATCGCATGCGTTTCGGTGCCAAGCCACGACCACTAACTCATGCTCATACCCGAAATGCCATGAAGTTAAAGTATTGTTCAGTCACAATGCACAATGCAAAATGAGAGAGAAGGGAGCTCGTTGTAACATTTGCAACAGATTGTGGCAGACAATAAGGATTCACGCGTACCATTGCCAAGATCTCAATTGCCCTGTACCGCACTGCAGGTAAATTTCCATTCCTCTATATATGATTTTAATGATCTCTGCAACTTTAGCTTTTTTTTAACTTTGATATCTCTTATATTCTCAGAGATAGGAAGGAAGTCTTGATTAGGAAGGTGTAAAGGCACTAACAGAGGAGGATTCAGAAGGACTAATGTGTACATTGCTTAGGTGCTCTGATAGTATTTGACTTTATAGAAGACACTGTACAGAAGCTAAAACCTTCTCTTACATCAATAATTATTCTGTTTTTCAAACTGTCAAGAGTGATGGACTCAGATGTTGTTTCAAATTTTCTTTTCTTTGTCAAGTGTTGTTCAATAGATAGAAAATAAGTTTGCTTCTTGATGTTTTTTCCAAATTGGTGTAACATAAATATAAAAAAATTTATGTCAGTATATCATTCCTTTTTGTGCAACTTATATTATTCTTTTGTTATTTTAAGATTGTTTTTTTTTTTTTTTTCCAAGGTGTTCCGTTTTATATATAACAAGCCAACTTACAAGAGCATCCATTAATGGATCAACCATTATGGAGAGTCAAGGACTTAGTACAAGAGCCTAAATAAAGCAGACCTAAGATATATTACAATGATTATTAAAAGTTGAAAGATACGATTAAAAAGTAACATAACAACTAGAACTTTGCTCTGTTACTAGATCTTTAGAAACAGCAGAGCAACACCTGCAGCATTCAAAAAGTAATAACATCCCCATCTTGATCTTTATCAAACTCAGAGAAACAAAGTCCAATCATTTTGAGGGAATGAGCTTCCATAGAAATTCATGGGGGAAGTTGAGTAACAGGGTAAAACTTCACTCCACTCCATTCCTCTGCCTATTATGTTGGTTGTTTCGGGATGGCTCTTTGTTTACTTGTTTACCTTTCCTGCGTTTAGAGCATTCACAGAAGCAAAGACTCTGCCACCAAAAGAGACTGTACCAGTAAAATTACCTACCAATAGCAAATCTCTTTTCCTGCTCAAAAAAACCTTTAAGCCAAATAGGATATCCCCTAGCTACATGCGAAGATAATCTTAAATCAGAGGTCACACTATTTGCTATCATGGAGGTCCCAACATTGCAATTCTGAGCTTCATAGAGAAGAAACCATATCTCTTATCTTTACTTATCAGTAAGAAAGGAGAGATATGACTTACAATGGCTGGCCATTCATTAGGCTTATGCATAGCTTTAATGATGTCCATCGTCGTTGTCGCAAAGATCACTTTCTGAAAATGCAAACTCTGCATACTTTCTATGGCCCATTCCCAACTTTTGATTTGAGCTGCAAATTGAGAATCCACTGCAGCATAAGATCGCCGACTGTGAAGTAAAACACTGCCAGCAGAATCTCTTAAAACCCAAGAAACTCCAGCAAGGGAATTTCGTTAGACCAGGAGAAGCCAATATTACATTTGACTTCATCATCCAAGGGAGGTAACAAAACTGAATCAGATGAAACTGAAACTTCCTTGTGTTGCAAAACTCCCATCTGACTCTCCATCCATTCTTTAGAATCATCAATGGCATTTTCAACTAAAATTTTGGCCTGAAAATGTAACCCCTCAAACAGAGACTTATTCCTATTTTTCCATAACCGCCATAAAATCCATGGAAATGACAACTTAGCATCAGCAGATAAAAAACCAGACTTAAGGACATGCATAAGGTGATGCAAATTCTCAAATTCAGAAGGACCAAAACCATTCTGAGGAGATGGTATGTTAGATAAAGCCCAGACTTGTCTTGCAAACGGACAAGACAAGTATAGTTACAGTCTATACTTGTCTATTATTACAGTCTGTAAATATAAGGTTGAAATTTTGTGCATCCAAGTATACTATTTGTATGCTATTTGTATCATTCCCAAAATAAACAAAAACACGTGAAAATGGATCAAATCATTAAATGCACACACTTTGTGGTTACAAGGAGATCACTCTCATAAAATAAATAAATCATCATCTAAAACATACCAAAAGAATTGAGAATTCTTGAAGATTCTCTTAAACAAGATATCAACTAAGTGGTAGAAAGCTAGAAAGAAAACACTACATTGTGGTGAAAAATATCCAAACGAAATTAACACAAGCCTCCTAAGTAGCTAATGATCAAGAAGCAAAACACTAATATTGTCAACAGAAGAAGGTTAGTTCTTCATCATCATAGGCCAAACTACATTCTCTGATGGGCTACGTCGTCAAGAAAGTCCAAAGCTTCTTACCAATGGAGACTTTCCCGGGATGTTCTGCATCCGATTCATCGTCTTCACCATCCGAGTCAGCCCTTTGGGGTGTTTTGTTCACATCTTCACTCATTGCCTCACTCTCACCTGTTCTTTTGGGCGAACCAGCATCAGTATCCTGAGAGTCTACCGTGGCTTCATGCTATTGAAACAGACAATTAAAAGAAACAGATTTGTCAAGCGAGAGAAATCAAAAGAAGAGGGAAAAAAAAACAAAAATCCAGCTAAGTTAGTAAGTTGTGAGAGCTGCATTCTACCTGCACCACATTTGTGTTTACTCCATTATCACTAACAGCAACACCTACTGATGCTGTGGCGGTGGCTTGAGCACAGTGAACCTCCTCGTCTTGCTGCACTCCACCAATCTCTTCATTCTTCTTACTAAGTGCGGTTTCTCCAGTTACCCTAATAACCCAAAAGTGAAACATTTATTAAACAGCCTGAATAAAAAAACAATAAACAGTTCAAACGCATTATCCTCAGGGACTGTGTTTGTAAGTAAATGGGATTTGAAGTAACCTTCTAGGTCGCCGGAGATTATATCTTTGTCCTACCACTTCTCCTTGTTGTTCTGATGCTACCTTTTGGCGCCTCTTCCGCTGATGTGCTCCTCCGGTGACACTATCTGACTTTCCATCGCTCTCGTTACCATCCTGCTCAGTAGTACAAGTTCTCAAAGAACCCACACGCCCACGTTTCCGTCCATTCTTTGAAATTGCTTTATCAGAACGAACAGGTTCACCCGTGCTTGCTTTAGTAGAGTCGTCAACATTTTCTGTTGAATCATTGGGTTCATATAGGTCTATAGATTCTCCATATATAGCTTTAGCATCTTCAACAACATCTTTGACAGAGCGTGTTCTTCTGGTTCTGGCTTTCCCTTTCCCTTTCCCTTTCAAGGGTGATTGACCATCGACGTCTAGATTGGACAAAGAATCTGCAGCAACTTCTTGAGCCTTGCTGTTGATGTTGCTTTGATCACCGTCTGAATTTACATTGGTGACTTCGACTTCTTTTGTGCCAGTTTCAGATTCAGCCTTCTGAACATCAAAGGAATAGGTCGTCGCTGCCTGAAGCGTAGTTGATGGCCCACAGTTCACGTTAGCTTGCTCAGTAGATTGCAGTTCTTGATCAGCCATATTCCAAGTAACAGAGGGTTCCGACATTTTTATTGGGGACAACTTAAGAATCTTTGAAGTACATTTCCGTAACCATGACACCGTCCCACCAGTAACTGGCAATCCTAAGCTAGCAGCAGTTGGGGATACATCCCTCATCTCCTGCCTTGGTGCTTCGTTATCAAGACTGTTGACCAGTTTTGACATATTAGGCATTTCCAGGTTATCAATTTCAGGAAGTACGAGCTCAGAAAGTAGTTCACCGCACGGATTGCAGTTCCTATCACTTTCCATGGAAGAAAGGAAACGGTTTCTCTCACTAATGAATTGTTCCCGCTGTTCCTTCAGTTTCTTGGTTAAGGCAACAAGGTCATCAACATCTTTCCGGATTTCTGTCTGCTGCTCTTCAAGATGATTTTTACTAGTATCAACTTCTAGCTTTTCTTTCTCTATTCTGAGTCGTTCATTCTGCATGTCCGCCATTTCTCTTCTGGCTACGTCTCTTAGGTAATTAATATTGCTCAATTCCTTCTCTCTCTCTTCCTCAAATACCTTCTCTTTCGTTTGCAACTCCCTTTCTTTTTCTTCCAGAATAGTCTGCATATCAGACTCGAGTTTCATTTTACGCATTTCAATATCATGAAGCAGTTGACTTCTCTCGCTCTCAGCTTTTCTAGAGAGCATTGAACGCTCATGCTCCATAGTCTCTGCAAATGAAGCTTTTGCCACTTCAAGAGCTTCGAGCTCCCTTTGCAAGTTTTCAGTTGCTGCCTGCTTTTCTTTGTTCAGCCTTTCTTCTTCCAAGTGATTGTGTCTCTCTAGTTTTTCCTTCTGATCAGTTATATTCTTTAGTTCGTTCTCGATCTTAGCTTTCCTCTCATCAAGTTCTTCCCATTCTTTCTCAAAACTTTCCCTTTGGGCCTTCAGATCCTCAGCCTCTTTCAGAAGAAGCTCCTGTTGAGACCTGCACTTTTCTATTTGCTCCTTTAATTCGGTTTGCAGACGAAGATACTCAGACCTCTCTTCCTCAGTAACTCTAAGCTCCTCCTTCTCTTTGTGAATTTCTGCTAGCTGTACTTGATTTTCAGCACTTATTTTCTCGACTAAATCTTTAAGATTGAGAATACTCTCCTTATCCTCGAGCAGTTTTTTCTTCTCAGCTTCCACTGCCTTCTCCTCGCTTTTCAAGGCTTTCTCTCTGCCACTTATGCCTTTCAGTCTTAGCTCAAAATCGTTTTCTTTTTCTTTATGCTTCTCCAGTTTCCTATCTAATGCCTGTTCACGTTTAGCAACTTTTTCCTCCATGTGCTTCCACTCGGTCTCCCTCTTTTCCACTTCTGCAACCTTGCTCTTCAAGCTGTCATCAATAGATTTTCTTTTCTGCTCCATTTCCAACTCAAACTCACGCTGTGTTGCATCCAATTTAGCTTGGTGTTCATCAATTAGTTGCTGAACTGCCATCTGTCAATTAGCCAACATTAAAAAGTTAACACCCCGAATGCACACATGTAATAATCAAAATGACATGGAAACGTGATATCAACCTTGTCAAGAACATGATTACTCGTTTACTAATACAGATAAAGGAATACTGCATAATACTGAGTCATGACAATGCAAACGAAAAATGAAACAATCACAAATAAACAAAATCGAGATGGAAATTGAAAACTTGTCCTGCCCAGAGAACTTGCTGCAGACAGCAAGCAATTTCATCAACTAAATATCAAACTGAATTACTTAGTATCAGATTTATCCACAGAAGAAATACATAATTGTATAGGGAGAGATTGAGAGAGAGAGGGCTTGCCTTTTCTCTGGCTTCCAGTTTCTCTTGCAGAGCTTGTAGCTCTCGCGCTTTTGTCTCTATGGATTTCTTCAACACTTCAGTTTCCTGCATCCAGAGGAAGTATGTAAGTTGAAAAGATTCAACCACTTTAAATAAAAACAATACTAAAAGAAAAATTGAGCTGCTTACTTGTTCCCTTAAAGCAAGATCTTTTATCCTCGAACTGACATCGTCTTCTAGTTTCTTCACAGCAAGGTTAGCAGCATCAATCTTCTTTTGTGCCTCTTCCAGTTCTTTTCCCTTTTGCTTGATAATCTTATCGCTTTCATTTGCCCTATCCTCTCTCTGTTTTACAATCATTTGAGATTTAGCAACTCTTTCTTCTACTTCTTGCAACTTTCTTTCCCATTCACGCAAGTCCTCCCTCTGCTTTGACAAAGTTGCCTCGTCTGCTTCTCGTCTGAGGAAAAAAAAAACAAAAGAAATCGAGTCATTCCCCAATAAGGAGCAAGGAAGCGAGACAAAGATAAACTATTCAACATACAAAAAAGATAAAAGGCAATAAGCGCAATACGTACTCAGCAATGTAGGCAAATCGCTCCCTTTGAAGAGAACTTTCTCGAGCTTCCACTTCCTTTGCCTTCCTTTCCACCTCTGAACTCTTTCTACTAACTTCAGCAAGTCTAGCATCAACAGCACGCAGCTTTGCCTCAACTTCAAGAGATTTTTCTTCCACACTTCTAACCAATGCATTTGCCTCAGTCAACTTCGAATCAGCTGTAAATTTAATCTCTGCGTTTTCAGCGCGTAGTTCCCGCAGAGCCTTCTCTAGCTGCAACAGTTTAAGAGTGTCATAAAGCTTATATTAAGAATTGAAAAACATAAAGAAGAGTTTCGAAACTTGAAAAATTAGGAATCTTACATCAAGTGCACATTGCTTCTCAATCCCTAAAGCTTTCCTCAACCCCTCTTCTCGCTTCTCAACATCAGCTATAGCACTCAGATGCGCATTACGTTCCCGCTTAAGACACTCATTCGCCTCCTCGAAGTCCCGTTGAAGCTCTTCATACTGGGAACTCCACTCCTTTTTCTCAATCAGAAGAAGACCCATATTGTGTTGGTACTCGAAAAGCTGTTACATCAGATCAACAAATCAGTAATTGCTCAAACAAAACCACAAAACATAGAAGAGCCATAACATTCTTAAAGATTCTTCAACTATAATAACAAATCTTGAAAGAGTAAAGATGATTAATTTACAAGCGACAAAGTAAATTAGAGGAAACAAAAAAGATAAAACGAACCTCTTTTTCAAGCTCTGAAATTTTCTCAGGCAATAGTCTTGGATCATCAAACTGGATCTCACTGACCCGACCCGAAACTGGGGTCACCATGTCTAAACCCTTTCCGTGACTAGACCCATTCGAATCTGGATTCGTCGCTTTCGTTGGTGTAGACCAACGTTGCCACACCTTCAAAGGCGTGGTCATCTCTCACAATTCGCAGAGATCTATCTCTGAGTCAAACAAAACAAAAACCCTAACTTTCTTCCCTAATTCGGAAATTGAACACTTGAAATCAAAAACCCAGAAGCCAAAAACCGAAACCCAACAATAAATTCTGACTTTTTCGACTTCAGTCTCTCTGAGAATTTCTCTCCAAATTAATGGATAAAGTTGAAAGCTTTATCTTTTAGATTGGCTCCGGATTTGAACGGAGTTCCTAAATTCCGGTACCGAAACTGGTTTCAAGTCCGACAACGTCTCTTAAGCAATCTCTCTCTCTCTCTCTCTTCTCTGTGCTGGAACCTTTTTGTGTGGCTCGCGCGGATCGTTCACGTTCTTGTTCCTTTTTTTACATATTATAAAAGTGGACCCTAAGTTTTTACTTTATTTACATTTATTGCCGCCGTCTTAAAGATTTGCTCGAAGGTTCCAAGGGTAGAATTGGAATTTCGATGGAATTACAACGGTTATGCGTTGTGCAAGTGTGGAAACTTTTTAGGACGAAAATACCCCAAAAAGGTAATGCTTGCTGATTAGTGTTTAATTAATACTAGGATTTGACTGGTTTAAGATGTAAATATAAATACGGAATTTTATAGAATCAGACTTTTGGGGATGTGCCTTTAGTTTTAACCACTTGACTCCGTCTTCCCGATCGGAGTTCGACTCTACTAAATCGCATTACCCCGCGTAGTAGGGATTAGCTATGGATCAGGCCTTGTCGATCCAAAAATGTCAAAAAAGAAAGAATCAGACTTTTGTGATTTTTATATATGACTAAACATCATATATATTGAAACAGAGGGAGTAGCAAACAAATGATTAAAATCGATGCGTTTGCGAAAATTTTATAGTTGTTTGACATTCATTATATTAAAATAACAGTTTAACCTAAAACCTACCATAAATACATGTGATAATATTTATTATTGAATTTGTATAGTTAGAAACGAGTGTATTTGTGAAACAATTTTAATCCCTAAATTTCGAAAGGAACATATTTTGGTAAGTGCAAGAAACTAAAGCATTTTTTATGATATAAGTTTTAGATTTTTTCATAATTTTTGCTCTTAAAATTATATCATAAAATAGGAAATTATATATTTTATAATAATTTTTCATGCAACTTTTACTTTGAAAATCAATTATGGGGTGATAATAAAGGACAGGTACAATTTATAATATACCAGATAAGGATCCGTCCGATGGACGGGTTTAATTTTTTTAAAATTAAAATCAAATTTAACAAAAAAAATATTAAACAACATTGTAAGTGAAATTTTCTTTCAAAAGTAAAAGAAATATTTATTTTTTTATTGTTGCATTGTTTCTTTAACCATTAAAATTATGAATTCAAAATTATTTTAAATGAAAGATATATCACATAGCAATAACTCATAGTATGAAGAACTAAAATTAACTTATATGAAAAACTAAAATTAAAAACATTCATCATAAAGTTGGCGAATGAAACCAAAGTAGTTTTTAGTTAGACACATTAAAAACATAGAGATGATAAATCGACTAAACCTCTTAGCTTTCCAAGCTAACGTTGCGGGTTCGATTTCTATATACTCAATTGCAATAATTTTATGATCAATCAATAAAAATTTATAAATTCAAAAAATTATAAGCCCGATGATATATGAATCTTATATAATTCAAATGTGAACATAGAAATTTAAATAAAAATTTTTGAAATAGAATATTAAATTCAAAATTTCAAAAACAAAGAAGAAGCATATATCGTTCTTACATATTTAAGAATATCAAATAAACAATATAAAACTTTACTTAAAATCAGCACATATTTCTAATTAGAAAATAACATTGATATAAATAATAGACATTTGTAATTTAAATCATGACACATGTCGCTATCTAAAATCATTAGAACTATGATATATTATAAATCTTATATAATTTTAACTGAACGTAGAAACTAAAATAAATAATTTAAAGATACAACAGTTAAAACTAAAATTTAAAAAATTATAAACACGATGATATATGAATCTTTGATAATTTAAATATGAAAAGAGAAATTGAAATAAACAATCTAACAATAGTGCAATCATTATTGATCTCTCATATTTCTATTTGAAAAAATAAACTCAAATAAATAATATAAGGATTAGTTTAATTAAATCATCACATATTTCTAATTGGAAAGGAAATTGAGATAAATAATATCAAATTTTAAATTTAATCTCGACACATGATAAAATCTTTGACTGATAACGGTTTATGATAGTATTAATTACTAACTTTGGGAAACAAAAATATATCATATTAGTTATATAATAGAGAAATTGTTAAAAATGCCCCTTTTTCAATACCCCTTTTAAAAAATGCCCCCTTTGAGAGTCCATTTTTAAGTTTGCCCTCTCTTAATTTTTAATGACCATTTTACCCTTATTTGAAACAAAATTAGGTCCACAAAATACAAAATATTTTTTGGCGAGAAAAGTGATCCCGCAATTTTCCCGCCAAAACACTTGTAAAAACTTTAAAATACCTTGTAAAATTTTCCCGTAAAAAATTTTCTCGCCAAAAAATTTTCCCGCCAAAAAATTATTTTTTGCGGGAAAAGTGATCACGCAATTTTTTTGGCAAAATTTTTTTGGCGGAAAAAATTTACAAAGTATTTTAAAGGTTTTACAGAGTATTTACAAGTGTTTTGTAAGGTTTTACAATGTATTTTAAAAGGTTTTACAAGGCACTTATAAGGTTTTATAAAGTATTTATAACTTGTAAAACCTTATAAAACACTTGTAAAACCTTATAAAATAGCTTGTAAAATCTTATAATATCTTATAAAAACCTTATAAATACGTTGTAAAACCTTTTAAAATATATTGTAAAATCTTATAAATACCCTGTAAAAAAACTTTAAAATACCTTGTAAATTTTTGCCGTCAAAAAATTTCCCGCCAAAAATTTAACGCCAAAAAAATTGCGGAATCACTTTTCCCGCAAAAAAAATTTTTTGGCAGGAAAAATTTTTACGAGAAAATTTTACAAGGTATTTTAAAGGTTTTACAAGTTTTTACAAAATCAAATTTGTAATTTTGATGTGTGCACATTCTCATGTTTTCCTTATATATTTGTGATATCTTTTATTAAAAGAAGGGTAATTTAGTCATTTTGTATATAAAAATGGTATTTTTAAAAATGGACAGCCAAATGGGACATTTTTGAAAAGGGGTATTGAAAATGAGGCATTTTTGTGAGTCTCCCATAATAACATATGTTTCCTTTTTAATAAATTTGCCTGGTTTTTTTGTTTAATTGAAACGTATAATTTACTTATTATTATCTTTTGATATTTTAATAGAAATATCAATTATTTACAATTATCCTTATAATTATCTTTTAGGTGTTTAAAATTATTTAATATTATAAATACTCACAATTATCTTTTTTTTTATCTTAAAAAAGAAATTTTTGTTTTACCCGTGTCAGAATCTAAGATCGATAGATTTGTTACGTGTCACGATCTTATGAGTTACTAAAAAACCATACTTTATATAATAAGATGTTTATAAAAGAACATGTACATTTTGGCAAATGGATAATATGAAGAAAAAGGAATAAAGTAACTAAAAGAAAAAAGAAAGCCAAGGTGGCTAAGAGCTGTGCATATGGCTGCTGTAGTGTTTGGATGCAAACATATGTTCTGTCTCCATGTGGCTCCCATCATTGTGCTCTTAACTCTGTCTTGTTTTTTTTTTTCAGATTAATTTTTGGCTTCCTAGTATTAATGATAGTATTTTAAAAGAATATTTGCAGTAGTAGACACAAAAGACATTTAATTAAGAAAATGGTATTGTTTTAATTTTATATCCAAAAAAAACACAATACATTTAGTTTAGATGGTTTTATTTCTTATCTTTTAATTATTGCAAGATATTTGAATATCTTATGTAATATTTTTAGTAGAAATTTAATCTATCAAGTTAATGTTATGGTTTTACTATTATTCTTTATTTATTACGGAATGCATAATTTTTGGTATCATTTTTATACGAAAATCTTGGATATATATCGGTACATACACGTATTAATAATTATTTAAATATGAAATATTATCATTTAGCTTGTTATGTATTGGTATAGCCTAAATATTATCTATGGATATATATATCGGTATAGCCTGTAAATCTTGCAGCAGATTGACATGTTCAGCTAGTTTGGATTTCATTTTTTTAAATAATAATTTTTTCAATCACACATACTATATTAGATAACTGATACGGTAATCCAAGCATATGGAAGTCTTATTTGCGGAAACCATACGTCTAAGACACCTATTCTGGCATCTCTCCTTCGAATTCCTCTTAATTACTATTTGCTCTGTTTCACAAAGAGTGTCGTTTTAAGGTTTTAATCTCGTTTCATAAAGAGTATCGTTTTGTGTTTTCAATGCAGTTTTAAAAACTAATTCTCTTTTTTAAACTCACTATTTCAGCTTATTAATTAGAGAGATGGTATTATTTAATGTATTAATAACGGGTAGAAATGAAATTTGTTTACTTTTCTTAATTTGTGTGAAAAATGCTATAATGACACTCTTTGTGAAACAGAGGGAGTATCATTGTGTTTTAAAAGTATAAAAATATTACTTATAATGCTTTTTATATTTAATAAAATAATACTGATTCAGTAGAATATAGTTAATTTCCAATAAATAAAAATTACTTAACTAAGTGAATTTTAAAATTGTACATTTTTTTTTTGCTAAATGAGTAATTATCATATAGAATGAAAATAGTTTAGGATTTACATTGTTGGGTTACCTAGAGACTTAGTTCCTTGGCAAAAATTGTACATCTTTTTAATAACTAATATTTATTTAGTTTAATTAAAGTATCATGTTTATGGATCGGTCTATTACTTGTGTGGATTCAACCTTTTGTATTGGACTAGCAAAAAATTTAGCTTTCTGGACATTTATAATTATAACCCTAATCCGTTCCAGTGCCGGCTCAAATAGGGGACGAGCGGTGCGACGGCCAGGGGTCCAGTTCCGTGTTCCAATAATTAAGGGGCCCATTTTAATTTTTTTTTTATAAAAGTATTAAAATTTTAAATTACAACATAAAAATAAAATTTAGAAGGGCCCATAAATTTTTTTATTATTGTTTTTAGTTTTAATAATTAACTTTTTAATAAAAATATCATACAATTTTTTTATATAACACAAAGAACACAAAAAAAAAAAATTCTAAGGGCCTAAAATTTTTTATCCTAAGGCCTATAATACTGTTGAGCCGGCACTGATCCGTTCCATGACAAAATGACTAGTCTAAAATGCCGGTTTATTGTCCTAATTGGCACATCTACGTTTAACAAAGAAAAACACTTTTCAAACTCTATTTCCTTCGGTTAATTATATGGATCGTAAATAATGTAAAATATCTCTAGAAATTTCATTCTGCTGGTGTAACAAAGAAAGTAATTCAACGGGTTAATTTGATGTTGCTAATCCACAAACTTGAAAATTTTGATAAAGTGGATCGTTGGCTGCCGCCGTCTTTCTACCATATTAATTAGACTCGCAGCTCCAATTACATTTAATAATAATTATACACATCTTAAGAAAATTTTGCAATAGATATAACACTTGATGATCATTTTATGTCTAGATTCTAGAAGATGACCACAACAAACGTAAACAAAAGTGATATGCATAATCTTGAGCATTTTTACATATTTTTCGATGAATTCCAACGGATTTACAAATAGTTTTTAAAATAACATATAACTTTATGTTTTTTTTTATTAGAAAGAAAGACAGATGAAATGAATGATGGAACAGAAAAAAGAGGTTCAATTTTGGTGACAGAAATTAATAAAAGAATAATGATAAGAAGAAGTGATGAAGGAGTAATGGAGTGTTAGTGGGCCTACGTGAGAAGAACGTTATAGGGAGGGCCTCCCAATATGCAAATCGTGTTTGTGACCGTTGCTAATATTCTTTTCTTTTTTATTTAAAGAATAATGTTTTTCGTTGGGAATCAATTTTTATATATATATAGAAAAAGATGTAAGCAAAAAGCATCTTTGAAATGAGAAATTAATAAATCAAATATTGGGCGTGACTGGGATTCCAATCTGTCAGCTGAAGAAACATGTTTCCTTGTCTTTTCCTCTAAGAAATCAATCACCTGTTGAGTTTAGAAGAATTTTCCTCCAAGTTATTCCCGTAAAAGTATAGTCGTTGTTGTCAAACTCACTCCAAATGGTAAATATGAGAAAATATTTTAATGTAACATAAAAGTTAGTTGAATGTATTTTCATTTCAATCGTTTTTTTTTTAGACATATACTCAAAACAAATTAAAAAATATTGTTTTCATTATTCTTGATTTCTTCCGTTCCGTTCTTTTTAATTCCTCTAGATTCCTCTCAACTTCATAGATTTACTTAAGGAACTAAATGGTAAGCATGAGAAAAATTAGTGGAATAAACACAAATGTAACGAAAGTGAATGAAACAAAGATGATACAAGAATAACTTCGCTACACCAAATTCCATTTGGATATAGTAGAAGAAGAGAAAGATGTTCATAATTTAGTTTTTCTTTTCAAGCGGGATCGGTGTATCGCAGCCATAAGTTTTACTACTTTGTAAAATCCATAATTTGTTAACCAGTATGAAGAGTAAGACCGACGAAACTTGTTAAGACGGATGATACGTGAAAGGTTAATTGATCTATAGTTTCGAAAACTATAATTTGATTGTTCATTCATAGTTATCTCATCTGATTTCAAACTTAAGAGAGAATATAAGTCTACGGTTGAAATAAGTTCATACACGATCTCACTCGAGTGTTCAAAAGGTAAAGACATAACAACCAATTAAACCACCCATGAGGGAGCCTTACATGAAACTTGGGTAAACCGGTCCCTTTGAGATGCCAAGACGAACTTCCATCCCGTGGTGGAAGTCTACCGGCTTGAATGTCTCGGAATCACGAGGATCTGCAAGGGATAAAGATACTAGATTCAGATAACCGATATCCAATTTTAAACGAACAACACGTTTACACCCCTATCAATTTAATCTGACTAATTGTTGTCAACAACAGCATACTTGCTCTAAAAAGCTTAGAGCTATAAAAAAGGAACTATAGAAATACTAACAAGATGATGATTTGAGGAAAATTAAGCATTGCAAAAGACTTGATCTATTGCTTCTTGCGAGCATCAAAGAAACTAAAGTGTGAATTTTCATCAAATAGTTTGCTGCTAGTGCATATTGATATACCATCAAATTGGTGTCCACTGATCTAAAGAAGTGAATATAGCATTGAGACACTTGCAATTGGAGTAAAGGACATTTACCATTCAAGTAATCCTCAAAACCAAAGTCATCCACAGCTCCTGTGTAGACTTCTAAACCGAGCATTGACGACGGAATTGGTCCAGGAGGTCTCTGAAACCTAAATACCAGAGAAAAAGGATAAATTCAGAACTATGCAACTTATTTTTCAGAGTGCTATTAACAACCAGCAGATATGCAGCAAACAGTTTAGACCCTAAGCTCCATGATGCACACATACATAGTTTTAAGTTTCAATCAAGCACAAACAATGAACTTAAATACTAGCAAACACATAGTTACCTCTGATGCACACAATCATCATACTGCGAATGAAAACATAAATAAACGGGACCTATAACTGTGTGCATACTCAAACATTAAACATAAATAAACACTAGCTTTCCCATGCGTTGATTCGAACATAATTCACGTACAGACCAGTAATTTACGATATTACAAGTTATGAACAGAAATCTGATGATCTTAGCAGTGTTCCGGTACCAATAAGTATTAGAAGATTCCGTGAAACTAAGTTACAGTATTAGAATTACAACAAGATCGAAGCATACCGTGAGAGAATTTGCCTATCCATATCCATCTTCAACGGAAGTGCAGTCCCGTAGGCATGCGCAATGACCGTCCTCTTCAACTCCTCTTTCGATTTCTTTTCCTGAAACCGAAAAAAAAACAAAGGTAACTGATGAATCAACATAGATTCAAGATCTACAGAGTAAGAACAAAACCCTAAAATTAAGCCAATATAGAACCCTAGTAAGATTGAAACACCAATTTCTACTCAAGAAATTCAAATTTAACCCAAAAATTAGCGAATTTCAAAATAAAGTAATCAACTAATTAAGCGATAGAAGAGATTAAGGATCCTAATCAAACGCACTTAAGTTCCTTTCTTAAGCTAACAGAATCAATTTCAAACTAAGAAACAAAGAAAAAAACAAATCGAGGAGGATGGTTTTACAGATTCGTAAGAGGATTCGAGTGGGTGAGATCCGATGATGTCGCTTTTAACGCCGTGGAGACCAAATCGGAGAGCGTCATTCTTCACACCACCGATCTCATGCGCTATTTTCTTCTGAGACTCCATTGTTCTACTTCTTCTTCTCTTTGTCCTTGTGTGTTTTCGCTTGTTCTTGTAGCTTCCTCTGCGACTTTCGGGACAAGCAAAGCAAGAAGAGACGAAGTGTAATAATGGGCTTACATAAGTAACCCCCAAATTTAAGGCCCATTAAGATTGTATTTGGGCCCAGATGAATTTGTTAAATTGTCTAATTAAATTTTCAAATTTATATAAAAGCAATGTTTTTTTTTGGTTGGTCATAATTTTATTATATTCAAAGATTAATAATTATGAATTTTTTGAAGTTAGAAAATGACTGTAATGTGAATTTTCATATTTTAAAACTGAAAAGAGAAAATTATTTTCAAGGTGTTCTTTTTTTTTTTTTCCCACTAAGGTGTTCATTCTTTTATTTTTTTTAAAGATTTGCTGTAAATATTTTTCTTTAATTTATATCTAATAACTAATTTTGTAAATCAGTAAATTTATGGTAAGCAACGACACCCTTAAAGATTGGATGCAGTGAAGTTTCAGTCAAAGACTAAGAAATAATTAAAGAAATGGTACTACAAAAGTATGTTGAAAAGATGTTATGTGAATATTAAAATTAGCTATTTCGGCGAGTTAATTTCATAGGATCTGACAAATGAATTTTTTTATAATAAATTTACTATCACTTTGCAACAAAATCTTTGAAGGTAATCACTTTCCAGTCATTTTGTTAATTAAATATTGTAGATTATTCATAGGTACTTAACTAATCCAACGACCTAGGCAAAGTCTAGATATTAATGTCAGTACACGCTCTTAAGAAACAACAAAAAATGAAATGAAACAAATAAATATGATGTAAAAGTTCGAGACTGCCAAAAATTTAATATTCTCAATCGAGGTGGTCACTAAAACAAACTTAAATCGAACGTTATTTGACTCGAACATTATCGGAAAAATATGTTTTTTCCTAATGAACTAACAGTCACTTTTAGCAAGCTTAATGTTGCATTGAGCTTATTCACATAAATTACTTTGTTCACATGACTTAACATGAAGTAAAACTAGTGTCGCCTTACATATATATGTACTTTGTACATTCACGATACACAATTTTTGACAAAGAGACTTTCTGTTTCACACCATATTCCAACAGTTTGTTAATAAAAACTGTTATTTTATGAGTTTTTCAATCATGTTTAATTTATTCGTTTCACTATCAATTGTTTTCAACTAAAGTATGGTTAAAATTAGTTTTGTCATATTTTTCAAACATGTTAATGCAATTTTTGATTTTTATAGTTTATGATTTCCTTGGTTATTTCCTCATTTTATGAGATTAGGAATTTACAGGGAAATTTGTTTTTCACATAAAACAGCTTAAAAAAAAAACTACATATGGATATATAAAGCTTTTAACACCATACTTGTAAGTACTGAATCTTACCATTTCCGTATGTGTGGTTCAAACTTAGTGAAAGCTAAAGTCCCTATTGAGATTGGATTCCTTCCAAAGTTAAATTCACATTGTTCATCATTATCTTGACTTCTCCAACTTGAATGCTCAACCTTATAATTAATTAGTCTAATTTTCTGTGCTTTGACCTTAACCATTGGTATGATAATCTAATGAAAACTGTCAAGCTATTTTAGGCATATTCTGTAGCATTCTTGTAGTTAAATTTAAAAATGATTAGTAAAAATAGAATTAGTCAAATCTTGTACCACTCTCTTAACACAGTGTCCCCAACTACTAAAAACAGTTTTTAAAAAGTGAGATATCTTGATCTTAAACACGTTTTGGTCAGATTCCGGCTAATTTCTAAATTAAATTAAGACTCTAAAATCTTATATTGGTGGATATTAAGTTTCATAAGCGAATTCATTTGCTAATCTCCTTTATATATAGATTTATTTTGGGTCAGATAGGAACAACTATATATACGGTTTTTTTGGCAAAAAAAAAAAACTATATATACGGGTTTTATTGATCGTTCTTGTCAGCGTGTTTGGAGTTTGGACTATCATAGCTATTCAGTTTTGAGGATTTCTAATTCAAAACAAATTGGTAGTGACTGAATTGATCCATGTATCTGATTTACTATATAAGTGAATAGTACGTAATATATAAGCTACTATACTTATATCATTTCAAAGCATTGAGTTTTCTCTTGTTGACTATTAAAATCAAATTAAAATGTGTTGACATCTCTAGCTAGTCAAAGGAGTTTAACCTAAGAAGCCTTAAACAAATCTTACTCGAAAATGTAAGTAGCAATCATCTTTTCCAAAAACCCAAACTTCAAAACCCAAAAAACCCAACTAACATTTGGCTTCAAAAATCATCATTGCAAAATATCCTCCGTGTAAGAGGATATATACACAAATATATATGTATTTATATCTTATAGCCAATAATACGAAAGTAGGATATATATTCTCCTCATACCTGGATGGCCAAATCACAACCAAAGACTCAAATAGACATAACCTCCACGTTCTACGTACACACTAATTCTCAGTTTAATTCACTTCAATTTGCAATGTAAATTAATCAAACATTACTCAAAAAAAAAAAAGTACTAATTAACTAACCTATACATGTTTTATAGACAATAATATAAAAGGTAAAAAGATCCATCCTCCTCATATTTGGATGGCCAAATCAAAACCGAAGACTCAAATAGACACACCAAGACAGGGATGTCTCCACAGTACATAGACTAAAGCTCAGTTTCACTTCAATTTGCAAAGTACTATATCATACAATACACGTGTGTACATTTATACATGATCCTCAACATTTATCATCATGATCATGCATATTTGTTTTAATATGAAATTTAGGGTTTGAGGTACACATTCTAATATGGATCAGCTCTATCTTAAACATCAAACAAAATATGGCTTACTCTGAAAGATTCTTGTGTGTATTGTGCATACTCAAAGTATGAATCTTGGATTGGACTAGGATCACCACATATATAAATCATGTCCCATCATTTATTCATCTTCAAAATACTTTACAGGTTACAAACTTACAATACCATATGAAAATTGTAGCTAATTAAGACATTTAAAGGTACACACATTGAATCTTTTAAAAAAGAAATTTTTATCAATGGCACAAAAGATCAAGCAACATAAATATGCTAAAAAGAACACATATAACTACAGATTTAGTATACATTCAAGAGGAGTAAAGGATGGCTTACATGTTTTAATTTGATGCCTAGTCAGCCGCCTAGTCCTTCGAAAATACTAAGATTTATGGGAACCCTGCCAAAAAAAGAAAAAAAAAATCAAGAGAAAGAAACATATATCATCGAATGCAAAGACATACATAATTTAGACTATCCAAATGTACCTCTAGGGAAATTCGTGTCGGTGACTGCACAAAAGCTTTGGTCAACAAAAGGGTTTTGATCATAGTTATAATCCAAAATTTGAGGCAGATCAATGGCATTGTAGTTGCTGGTAGAACCTTGATCTATCAACATAAATGTCCCGTTACATTGATTGTAACTTTCACCCATATTCGCCGGTAGATTGAACCTTCTCGTGGTTAAGATAGATTCTTGAATATCAAACTCTTCGATTGCTTCATTGTAGAAAGAATGTGTCATGCCTTCTCCTTCATTAAAGATTATAGACCTATTGAATGGGTCCATGATTTCAGATTGTGTGATATCTGAGACGGTTTCCGGATGGTCATAGGCCATCTCCTTTGCTTTTCCTCTAGCTTTGGCTCTTGATCCCTCTGATGACATGTTGCTCACTTCACTCTTCTTCTTTCTCTTCTCTGCCTTCTTGACCTCACATACCAGTTTTTCTCCGCAGGAATCGGGGCTTGAACCATACAAAAAACTCTTATCGCCATCTTCCTCCTCCTCCTCCTCTTCTTCCACATCGCCTCCATTGTTTCCAAAATCTTCATCATCATTGTTGAGATTTTTTTCTTGTACGACCTCTTTGATGGCTTTTCTTGATTTATTGAGCAGCCATTCTAACGTTTTACTGGCTTTATCAAACCCCAACATATCCTGAAGATCGAAGAATTGGCGAGCAATCCCAATAGAAAGCCTAACCCTCCTGTCTCTAAGCCCTTGTGCCGTGTGAATCTTGCTATGTCGGTCCTTCTTCACCACCTTCTTGATTTCCTTGGACACCTCAGGAAACTCAAAGCCTTGATGATTCACAACATTGTTTGAGTTAAACGCCATGTAATCGATCAGAGATTCAGGAACTGCTGATACCATATGGCCCGGAGATGCTTTTAACTGATGGTTGTATGGATTATGAATGATGTCTTGATGGCCAGAGAGTGAAGAAAGGTAAAGAGAGAGAGGGTACGCTCCATTGTTATTACCATCATTGTTGGAAGAAGACATCACCGAACTTAAGAAGCTTCAAGAACCAAGAACCAAGAATCAAGAATCAAGAATAAAAAATATGCCTTTTTTTAAGAAACAAAAACCAAAACTTTCACATCATCAAAAAGAGAGAATCTAGTAGAAAAAGAGAGAGAGAGTGTAAGCCTCACACCAAGCAAAAGAAAAAAAAAAGCTATGAGATATTAATATTAACGGTGAATCCAGAAGAGAGATGTGTAACAAGAAAATGGTTAAGTGTACAGTAATGAAGACATGATTTTGTGTCTGTAATTGAAGATCTGCTCGCAAAAGATGATTTTGGGTCTGATTTAGACAAATCTTTTCTTCTCCTTCCTCACTCAATTACAGGTTAATATTTAACTAGGGTTTACAACTTTTTATCTAGGGTTTCCAATTCCAGATCTAATATCTGGTGATGAACTTTATATATTTGGGGATTAACCTCAAACTCAACTATTTTTAGTATCTTCTTAAGATTTACTTTTACTGCGTATACACATATACAAGTAGGTAACGTACCTTTCGTATGAGTGCTCCACAAAAGCAACATCTAATTAGCATGGCCCATATAGTCCAAAAATAATAATTCAACAATAGAAGACGACATATGAAGGAATTTGTTTCCATTTCAATGATAAAAATCACGCTTTTAAGAGTCAGGATCATTGAAGGAGATCGATGTTCTTGAATATAATGTATAGTATTTCACTGTTTTTATTTTTTGTCGGATCTCATACAAGATCTACTTTTCTTTCCTTTTTGATACAAAAAACTTCTTCTATTTTTTTTAGTATCTTCTATTCTTTTGTCCAGCGGTTTTCTTATTTACCTAGTGGTTTCTAGTTCTTCCTATATGCCATGGAAATGGAAATTCAGATTTTTTTTGGTGGGTGAATTAGTATTGACCGGTTAACGAAACTATAGATACGGAATAAATGTGTAGTGTACATATATATATAACAACATAACATAAACATTATCCCTTTCTTTAGGGTTTTTGTCAAAGGAGAAAAGAGGCTTTAATGTGACCTGAGTTGGTTTCCCGTACGATTGAAGATTGTGAAAAGATTTGTCGTTTTCAAATTTCCTTTTGACGTCTCTAGCTAGTAGTCAAGGGTTGTTTTTATTTACAGTGGGCGCAACACAATATAATGCATTAATGCACCCCAACTATTTATATGCAAAAAAACAATAGAAAATAGGAATAATTGGCCAGAAAATATAGTATTTTTTCAGATTAGTAATTTTAAAAGTATAATTAGAAATACGATGGTTTTAAAGGATAAAGCTGAGAAATCATTTTTTTCTTCTTAAATCAACGCAAAATTATAGCCGTTCGCCAGGATTCTACGTAGAGAGGAAAATGTCGTCAGGTCGTGGATCATTGACAGTGTCCGTCAAGAACATGAAGAAGGAAGTGTCGTCTGTCGTGAATCTACTAAGAGTCGGAAAAAATTGTCTGTTGTACAATCGTCTATGTAATATTTCTCATAATTTGCAATAAATAATAAATCCAGACGATAAAAAAAAATAATCAACGCAAAAATAAATAAGTGGAATCATTACAAAATAAAGGAACTAGATATTTCAAAATGTTTTCAAAGTTAAAATTTAGGGTTGAGGAGAAATTAGGGTTTAGATTTTAGTTTTTGGATTTAGTGTTTAGTTTTTTTGAGTTTGGAGTTTACAATTTAAAGTTTATAGTTTAGATTTTAGTTTATTCTGTTAATTTATACAAATCTACGTTATTTTCTACCCTAAATGTTTTAACTCTAGTGATTTATGTTTTGGTACCTTGAGTTTATTGAAAAACTTTATTTCCCCAAAAATTATCTACAATTTTGGGGAGAGCTTTTTTGAATTTTGACAGATATCTATACCCTATTTTTTTAATTGATTAATTTATGTTATGATTCTGGTTTTTGCAACATTTGGTTGCGATTTAGAGGTTTCTTCTACCTTAGGATTGAAGCTAGGGAAGGGAATATGGTTCGACTATCAAATCCAGAAAGCTATGGAATGAAATAGTAAAGTCACCCAAATATGGGTTGGGCTTTTAAATCACTCAACAATGGTGTAAATTTCGGACACTTGTTGGAGACAAGAGAGCCTGATCAATGGAGAGGGGTTTCGGTTTTTTTTTTCTTTGTCTTTTTTATTTTATTTAAATAGGAAATTATCATACTTATAAAATTTGACTATAAAGTCTCTTCAAATTTCTTTTTAAAATATTTGGGTATGTTTATATATTAAATAGATGTATCTAAATTCTCGTAAATCTTCGTTTGATCGGCTTCTCAGAGACATATATGGGTTCCTTCCACCCAAAATCTATAGCCCTTTATATATAGATATATTTTTGCAAAGCAATCATCTTGAAGCTTTTAATATTGGTAACAAATTTACATCCCTAAGAACACCCAAAATCTACATCTCGCTGGATGTTGGAATATTCTCATCATCTCCATTTTTGAATGATTAATACGTTATAGGCCTACATTCGTACATTTTCTCAGGCCAAGGACCATATCATTTTTCTTTCGATAGTTCTTCTTCTAATGCTAAACTATTAAGACAAAATTTACTTATGGTCAACTAAAAATAAAATATTTTACAAATAGTCAGCAAACATGCAAAGCAATGAAATATTTGGTGTAATATTTTACGAGGACTATTTGACGCTCAATTAAGTAAATGTAATATGAATAAAAGGGTCAAAGTATTATTTTGGTCAAGAGATAGCTCAAAATATATTGAATACAAGGAACTAGGCATGCCGAACGAGCATGCCCTTTTATGGTCAGCCAAAATTCAAAAAATTTGTTTATTTTAAAATTTAAATATATTCAAGCCTAATTAATTAGTTTTGGCTTATACTTAAGATCATGATCCAGTTCAAACATCATAATAAGGTAGTTTCAAATTTTTTCTTTATGAAAAAAAATTGATCTGTTAGTAATTAATACTAATATGTTTCGGATAAGTCGTCTACATTTAGTCAAATGTAAAACATATTTATTTGTATAGTTTTTTTTTCGGTAGGCAAATTATTTGTATAGTTTTTCAACATATAAAATGTAATAAAGTATTTTTTTTGGTAGGATAAAATGTAATAAAGTATTGAAGTAGGAATTTTTTTTATCATAAATTTGTTTATAGATTTCTATAAACGTAATCGTTATTGAAATTTTCTAGGGTTCATATTTTCTAAACTTTAAAGAAGTTTTACCACTATGTAGAATTATATAATTATTTCTGTAATTCAAAAATAATAATCGGTATCAATTTTAGATTTAAAAATGGCTTAAAAGGAGAAATGAAACAATAGAAGATGGGCTGTGTGGGTACAATGATGGGCTACTGAAAAGCTCTGAGTAGTAAATTTGTGATCACTTTGAATGACCCAATAACGAATATTTTGCGATCTAATTCCCACAATGAGAAGTAGGAGTGGACAAATTATTTGGAAGATCCACCCAGATTTTAGATCTCTCTCGATTTTTTAAATGTCCATGTTGGTGAATACTTGTTATAATAAGCAAGCATCTTGAGGTACATGTACAATATATGTATGGGTAATGATTATTTTAGTTTGATTATTCGAATCTGGCCTGAAAACATATAATATCATTAATTTTTATACAATGATAAAACCATACTGTGTAAAATCACGTTTTGAAGTCCATGCTTTCCTGGGAGATCCTAAATATAAATGATAATTCTCAATGTATGATTCGAAGTATCCGACTTAGTAATATCTAAATACGCTCTTAATTTATTCGATCTAAGTAAAGTTTAGGTATTTATTGTATACGCTCAAAATATATAATTTGTACTAGTATAAATTTTTGTGATAGTAATTATATGAATTATATATCTAGTATTTTTGCAGTCATTTTTGAGTCGGGTGAGTAAAATTGTTCTCGGATACTTTGGATATCCGACCCGTTTATAAATTTTGGTCATAAAAAGTTTGTTGGGTCGAGTTGTATTTAACCCTACTCATACACCGGATATTCCATATTTAATAATTTAGATACTAAGAAGATTTGATTAAAATTTAGAATTATAGTTATCCTATCATCTTTGTTTGATTTGTTTTTAACTGTTTTGATTCATAATATAATATATAAAGTAAAAAAAAAAAATCAAAAGGTTTTTCTGCATATACTGTGATTCGAAATTTTAAAATTTGACATATATTATCCAATTGACGAAAAATATGTGTCAACATTCCACATCGACTAAAATATTTTGACAGTGATTGAGAATCATATCATAAATAAGATCAATGTTAATAAAATAAATGGCTTTCTAGGCGGGACGGGTTTGGCGGGACAGGTTTCTGAATCAACAATAATAAAAAAAAATTAAAATATCATTAATCTGCCGTTTCAATACGGATTGAATCCTTAATTTTTTTAATACCACCAATATTAGACATATCAAAGCAGTCTCATTTAGAAAAGATTGTATAAAACCAAAAATTGTCCCGTGGTATAATGTTACTTAATAACAATTGTAAACCATAAAATATAAATGTCTTAGAGAATAATACAATTTGCAAACTTTTATATATAATAAATAAGCGTTAAATTTTAAAATTACTACTTTTTGAAAACAAATCACGGGACGGATTAAAAAATTACAGGAGGGGTTATATTTCGGAACAGGATTATATGGTGGACGAGTTTGAATCAATATTTATAAAATTTTAAAATATCATTGCCGCTTTAATGCATATTAAATCCTCAGATTATTAAAATATAAATGTCGTAAAAAATGATACAATTTGTAAATTTTTATAGTATATAATAAATAATCATTAAATTTTAAAATCACTACTTTTAGAAAATAAATCACGGGACGGGTTAAAAAATTACCGGATGGATTATATTTTGGAACGGATTTATATGGCAGACATGTTTAAATCAATATTTATAAAATTTTAAAATATCTTTAACATGCCGCTTTAATATGGGTTAAATCCTCAATTTATTAACAATTGTCCCGTAGACTCATAGTCTACCGTGACTTAATAACAATTATAAACAAAAGGAGATACAATTTACAAAATTTTATATATACTAACTTTAAAAATAAATTATTACCGCGGGTTAAAATCTAGTATATATATATTATATTATCTATCTGATATGTACCTGTTATTACTTGATCATATATCAAAATGCTCATGCCATGCTTAACGAGGAGATGACGAAGTTGTTGTTTGTTTTTTCCCCTAAATTGTAAAGCTTATATAGATGAATAATCAGGTTTACATATTTTCAATCCTAAATACAATATAATTGACTCCATGGCAAAAAGAATAAAAACAAGGGGTCAATAAAATGTGCGAATTCATGTAAAATTTACCGCAGCCACGCCAATTCGAGGTTGCCAAAATGACATCTGTGTTTCGGAAGGTGATGATGTTCTTGATCTCTCGATCGATTTTTTTGAAGATATTCTGCATTGAAAGCGCTTGCAAATTGTGCAAGACATTGTTCCTCTGCTTCCTCAAATTCATCAACAATTATCCTCTTCACCGTATTTTCAATCGTTTATGTTAATGATCCTTTTAATTAAAAGTGTTTTATAGAAATTTCTTCATAAAACTTTTTGTTTTCAACAGCCTAGAATTAGAACTAAAAAAATATCAAGTTGTATAAAATATCTAATCGTAGTAAAATATCTAATCGTAGTAAAATTTAAACCACCGGCCCGAAAGAGATTCTAATAATTGTTCTTAGTTCCAAAATCTAATGGTGTTTATTTGAGTCCTATTGAAAACGCAAACTGGAGATGATGTGGCGATCCGATCTGATGGTATGTGGGTCTCAGGACATTGGCCTTTGCCCGTGGGCAGACATAAAAGCTGTCATCAGTAAGAGTATCCTTTGGCACGTTCTCATTGGTCATGCTTCAATATCTTGTCAGATTTTCTGAATTTTGAAGTAATGCATTATTTCATTACATATCACCCAAACTAGGTAATAAAGACACAAGTCAAAACAGTAATGGCTAATGACTCTTTTTTTTTTTTTTTTCCTTTCTATACAAATCAAGACTTGTTATTTTCATGAAATGGCTTTTTCTAATTCTGTCAATGATATGTGGTTATTTTTTTTTGTAGGAAATATATATGAATATGCAAATGCAAACAGTGGTTTTTAATGATTTTGCTATAGAATTTAAGTCACTGGGTCCAAACAAACACATGTGCTTGAAGGTTTTAAAATAGGATCAAGATATGAAAAAGTTTGATCTGATTGATAGCGAATTTCTTTCATATTCGTAAATGCCAAATTAAATTCTATTCAAAATTTGGTAATTTACATATATTTTAATATCGAAATGGTTATTGAATATCAGTTAAAATCTACGAGTATGTGGTAATTGCTTGCTAAAAAATATATTTTAATATTGTATATTTCAAAATTTTAATATATTTCAAAAGTTGGTAATTTACATATATTTTAATATCGAAATGGTTGTCGAATATCAGTTGAAATCTACGTGTATGGGGGTACCTGCTAAACACTACATTTCTTTCTAAAATGTGTTAGAGCATTGTTTAATGAAATTACATGGATTATTGATTATTGTTCTTATAGTTTTTAGTTGGAACCTTTATGTTTATTATTGTTAAATTCCATAACAACAAGGAAGACTTGGATTAGAGACAAGGAAATTCAACTAACAACTATTCTCTGTGTGCATATACAAACTAACCTTATTTCTTCTCCTTATTCTATGTCATACACTAACATTAAAGAAGATTCTACATATAAGTTTTCTTACTAACTCAAAAATTATTCTCTTAACCCATACGTGAGTAAAAACTCGGAGACATCACGATATGAATGGTTAAAACCCCTTATATCTCCATCTTGCGAATTCCGCTCACATCGCAAATCGCCACAACCACAAAGATCCGATCCCTTTCTTCAATTAAACCGTTGTACTACAACATAGATATTGTCTATATGCATGTGCACATATACATATGCATGTATATATAACTTAACACATGTAAGTTGCAACTTAGTCATGCCAACAAATGAGCATGACCACACATCTTCTGATGATGTAAAGCCTTCCCTTTTGCTCTTTCAAGTATCCTCCAAGCTTTTTGCTGCATGGCGTCTTCTTCTTGGTGTCTTTCATAATAAAAATCTCTAGGAGAGAGGGAGAGAGAAATAGAGAGAGTCTTTGTGTGAGAGAGGGAGAGAAAGAGATGCCTTAGCACATAGAGATGTTGTGCAAAGTGAGAAAGACTTAACTTATATATACTCACATACATGCATCTATATACTATGTAGTTAGGCAAATATATATGCATATGCATCATAGCCATTATAGATGAAAAGTGATATAAATTATAAATAAGTAACAAGAAGACTGTATCCCATACTTCCTCTCATCATGCATTAAATATTTTTATTTTTTAATTAAAAATGAACTTGAGATTTAAATTCGAAATTTAAGAAGGTTTTTCGTAATTAAGGGTATGCCATATCAACATTTCTAAGAAGTAACAAGATTACAAAGGAATCTAAGCAACCCCACGCGCATTATGTTGTTTTCTCTTGTAATTGATACTTTGGAAGCTGTCATTGTCATCGTGTGTTGATCCATTATGAATGATCAAAGATTAATAAAATAGCAACATTTGGTTCAGTAAATAGACTTACTTGCCAATACAATAAATTTACAATCCGGTAAACTTATTAATATGTTTTCAACCAGCTATCAAATACTTTTCTTGGCCAGTAGCGGTAAATCTGAACATTTTGTATTTATATATTGAACAACATATTACATAGAGAAAGAATTACCTATATATATTGAAAAATAAAGAAAGCTCTCACACATATATACAAACGAAGAGACACAGAGACCCCATTTTGTGGGCTGGACGATGTTCATTTGAAAAGGCTGATTTAATTAGGATTGGACAAATTATCACAAACTTTCTATCATTTTGATATCTACTTCATCTATCTTGAATTATAGGATACAAAAAATCTCATCTTTGAATAAGGAAAATGACTTAATAATACTCATGATATTATTTTTGATATTGATATATATCTCCAATCCAAAATATCGTTTCACATATTTTTTTAGTTATATTAGTTATACGTATTATTCGTGTTTTTCAATTATAGGTTTTAAGCATCTTAAAGATTAATGTTTACAAAAGAAAAACTATGCTCTGTAGAAATACATTTTGATACAGATTGTTATTTAAAAGAGTTCGATCGAGTTTTGTGGATGTTTATTGTGTTTTAACACTCAAAAGATAGATATCAAAAATATTCCTTTAATTAATACAAATAGAGTAAAGTGAATAACCCGTTGGGTTTAAGAATGTGTAATAATAATTTGGAAATAGATTAGATACGATGCACGTGATTAGTTACACTTGCACACGAAGCCTAGCGGGCCAAGACAATTTCAAAAGATTCTCAAGTTGATTATCTTTAATTAAACCTCTGCATAGTGCTGATTAGTGAACATTTCTTAATTAAAAAAGTTACGTACTTTATCTTGTCACTTTCAACTTATTAACCGGTTTGCTGTTGCTAATTAGAGACTTCAAGTCAGCTTATTATTAGTATGTTAATTCTAAAAAACTTACCTAATTATTTAATGTTTATGTGTGCAGGCTTGGAATTGTATTCCTTGCAATCTTTGCTCCATAAAATAAAACAAATATAATACAATAATATGGTTTATAGTTATTATTTCATGTTTTCAACCCCAAAAAAAAGTTATTATTTCATGAATGAAAAACTTAATTAATCAGCTAAAGTAAAGTACAAGATATATGCTCTGGAAAATGAGAAAACTGTGAAGAGGTATATTCTGTTAACGTCAATGTACTGTTTTTTTAGTTACTCTTTGTGTATAAAAATAATTCAAATTTAATTAATTGGAATAAATATATATCTCAAATTGACAATAGAAATGGCGTCTTTTATCAAAAGAATTTCAGATTTTTTTTTAAAAAATTCTTCCTTTCTCGCATAATTAAATTTCGTATACATACCATTGATATAGAAAAATATATGAAAAAGGATTAGAAATGTAAGATTTATTTAAAAATAAATAATTTGGGTTGTAACCATGTTATGTGGGGACATTAAAACCCCCAATGATATGATAAACAGGAGACAATGCCATTAAACTTATCGCACTACCTCGAACCCTCGGATCCAGACAAAAGTATACGAAGCTTTCTTGTCTCTTTACGTGTTCATTTTATTGTAGGGTCAATAGGTTATTCAAAGGGTTAAAGTAATCGTTTAATTAGTTACTAGAAAATAAACTTATGTGTTACACAGCATAAAGTTTAATAAAAACATGTAATGTACGGAAGAAGACCGGTCGACATGTGATAATCCCGTGAAGGCTATGCTCTTTGCCTCTTCTAAGGTGGACAATGGACTTTATATTTCTTGTTATATAAATTTTTTTAATTATTATAAATAATTGAGTCACAACGAGTTGTTGGGAGCGAGTCTGATTATTTGTGATACATGTTCCTACGCCAATCATTATTATTTCAAGTTAATTACATTACCTAGAAAAATCAAAACTAGGGTTTTGTGTATTTTAAAACGAGTGTAAGTAGAAAATAAAACGAATCGGGTCGAACTTTTTTAAAATGGATTGGATTTGAATTTCTTATAAATAAAAGTAACAGGTTAATTATCTCGGGTAGTCTGACTTATCCATGTATGTATAAGACGATTTAGAATGACTTCTTTCTACAAGTGAGATCAATTAGAGGCTTAGAGAGGATGGGTGATTTAGAATGATGACTTCCTTCTACTATGAAATTTCTGATATTTAAACTCCTACAAAAAAAAAAAACTACTTGGATGGATTCGTAGAAATTTGCTAAAATGAATAAAAATAATAATATAGATTACAAAGATTCATCTATTATATTTTCTTACATTTTCAACTTTCTAGTGGGTAACCGGATATAATCGTAAAATTCGTTATACTCTCCTTAATAATTTAAAAAGATAATTTTCAAAACAAAAATCTTAAATTCTCACATGCTTCTTCAAAGTTTAGATCGTTGAGCGAGAACTTATGCACGGTAGTACTTCACAACCAATAACTTTTGAAACATATATGCATATAAAAGCAACTCAAAGAATACGTATATAACAAAAAAAAATAAAGCAGCTAATCTTGTCAACAATGATATAATCAAGAATTTGAAAGGCCAAAATTAACTTATGTGACATGCATTTTAAATATATTTGTTTAAAATACATGTAACCTAAATAAAATTGGCCCTTCAAGTCCTTTGATAATAATATTATTTTACAATATTTGCAACTGTATCCTTTGCAATATCCGCATGCTTTGAGTTTTTTACGTATTTCTCTATGCATACATATTTTCAAACTTACGCATTGCGAAGTACTACCGGGCAGAAGCTATCTCTCATGGAGATAAACATTTGAGAAAAACACATAAGCTCAGATATAAAAATTTAGGAGAAAAATTTAGGAACTCAAAAAAAAATATAGAGAAAGCAAAAGTTAGAACAGTGAGGAATTTAGTTGTCTTTCTGATCTTAAATAATCGGTGAAGAAGTCAAAAGAAGGGAAAAAAATATAAATTGGTAATATTTATAATTTGTAGAAACATTTATTTTAAAGATTTGTTTGAATTATTTACAATAATATTGTACTAGTCAGATAAATTTTTTTTTTTTTTCCATTTTATTCTATTGTACAAGTTTCTAGTCAAACATATTCTTATGTTTGACTGAAAAATTGGTAAAATGAGAAAGATAATAAGTGTTTTAGTTGACTAGAATAATATTATGGTAAAATAATTTTAAAAAACCTTTTGACTATGAAAAAATCTTTTGACTAGTATAATATGGTAGTAGAATAAATTAAAACGAATCTTTTGAATTTGGGGGAAATTATGCTTATTTCTATAAAATTTTGTTTTTGGTCAAACCATGTAAAACTTCATAATTAGTAATACTTTGTAATTATATGAAATAATTTTAAAGAACAACTAGATTGGGTACGGAGTATCAAGATCTCAGATATGTAGAAATTGGCATAAATTATTAAAGTAATAATATTAATTACAAAAACAAATTGTAAAATAAATTTCATTTAAAATTTTAATTTATTTTTAAAACAATTATTAGGGTTATTCAAAAAACACCACAGATTTTTTCTAAGACATCGAAAAATATTTTTAATATTTATATTTATCATACATATATTCAAATAAAATTATATTTGGAAGTAGATCCAAATCAAATTTCGATATCTTAATCTTAAAATTAATTTTTTTTGGATCCATACGGAGAACTTATATACGGAGAAATCTTTTTTTTAATACCTTTCAGATTGGATTGGACGAGGTATCAAACAGATTATTCTCCCACTCCTAAAGATGATAGATTTATAGATTAACAATTTTTCTTCGAAATAATTTTATATAAAGAATGATTAAACAAAACATAAAGATCAAACAATCAAACAAAAGAAAAGAAAACAAACATACAAACAAATTAACAAGAAGTAACTAAGAGATAATCAGAGAATATTCATTGATAAAAATAACCAAAATTTTATGAAAATATTTGAAAACTTATAATGAAATCAAATGAATGTATAAAAAAAAACGTTGTATTATTAGCATATACCTTTCACAAATAGTTTAATCGAATATGAATTCTCTTCATTGACACAATTGAAATTTCACACAAACTTGCTTAAGTTATGTTTCGAAATGTTTGTTCTAAGAGAATCGACGGATACACACAGTAAAATTGATGAGTGTGATCTTTTAATAGAACGAAAATTTAACGTAAATGAAACAAGGATTAAAACATGTCACACGATGTCATATATATATAGATTTTAAACGACGTCGTCTGACATATTCTCAATTTTTATGTCACTTAAGCTAGTTTTGGTAATGTAATATCTACCTTACAAAATGTTACATATCTCGTATTCAATTGGGGATTAATCCATCCATAAACCCTATTATAAATTTTCCTAGGTTCTATAATAAATAAAATACCAAATCAAACAAAAGACGACTAGAAAATAACATTTCATAATTGATATCAAGTTTCAATTTTTAAAGTATAGGTACTTTAGTGTAAAGCTCCTTGCAACTTCGACTATGCATAAGATTTGTAGAAAAATGTTTATAGGTCTATTATTAAGCTTTTTTTACATAGATTCTATGTTTTAACATATTCAGTCTAGGGTTACACATCGTTCATACTGCTTGAGTTACATCGTTTATACTGCTTGAGTTACACATCACTGAAAGAAGAACTCCTTGTGCGGCTGAAATTATACGTTAGAATTTGTCGCCACGATCTTTCAAAATCTCTACATGTTTAGACATTTAACTTTTAAAGCGTGTTAAGTTGTCCATAATCGTTTGTAATTTTAGTGTTTACTATATTACTCTATACTCACGAACAATCTTAATTGCGATCTCATGGATGTTTAATATTGTACACTATTCAGTTTTAATTTTAGGCATCCTACGAGACAGTCACTAATTATTACTCCCTATGTTCCAAATTATAGGATGTTTTAGCATTTTGTCCTTGTTCAATTTTATAAGATTTTCCCAGATTTCTATGCATAATTTATGTTTATTTAGTATGTTATGACCATTTAAATTCTGTAGTCTTTTTTCTATTGGTTGAATTCCTATAAAAAATTAAACTTTAATTTTCCTTAATCTTTGTGTTTTGACACAAAACATCTTATAAAATGGGACAGAGGGAGTATTATTTTTCATTTTCTAGGCTATGTTAATAAAAACATCCATTTCTGAGTATATTTATAGTTAGTTATTACAAAATTTATGGTCTTGGAACTCCATATTTACGATTAATCAATCCACCAATCACCTCATTTATTGATAGTCAAACTACATATATTTTAATGTTGCTGCTTTCTGTACTATGTTATTTTATGTGATCTAGATATTGTGAAACGTTCTAAGCAAAATGTATAATTATTGTTTGAGTACTTTTGTTCGTCTTAAGAACTAAAAGTATAGTAGATGTGGAAATTTTTTTTTGTTTTTATTGGTATAATCTTGATTTATTAAATTTGACTATTTGTAAACATATATCTATATTTACGTAAAAATATTTTATATTTAGTTATATATATATATACAAGCGAAACGGTCTAGTTGGTATCAGAGCTGAAACGGTCTTTATCATGCCGCCTCGGAAAAATCTGCAACGTCGATTAAACAAGCAAATCGATGCTTTGCGTGAAACATTAACAAATTTCCAACAAGTTCTCTGTGACGATCTTGAGCAAATCGTACAAGCGACGCTTCGGACGGTGGTTCAAGCGCAACAACAACAGCGGGTTTTGCCTTCTCTTGGTGACCCTCCGTTCCATGAAGGTGAAGACGACAACGACGAGAGTCCTTTTGAGGCTGATGATGAGAGACGTTATATATATACTTTTACTTGTTTTGTGAGAATTTTTTGATTTTTTTCTTTTAAGTATATTATTTCCCAAACATAATATCTAAAATAAACTTCTTCTATATATTCAAGATCAAATTTAATTTTGAAACTTATTTTTATTAATTCATTTTCTCTTACAATAAAATAATTCATTTTTAATGAAAAACTAATTATATGAAATATCTAACTTTCATCAACTACGTTTCTCTATTTACATGATGTTTTCTCATTTTTCACATATTGTTTTTGAATATTACTAAATGAACATAATTTTAAACATCTCACATATGTTAAATGTATATTGACATGTATTATATTCAGAAACAATTAATTTCTTGTATTGAAAGCTGAATATCTATATTAATTTTATGTTGACTCTAATTAAATAGGGTGATATTATTTTATAAAGAGTTAAATTTGATTAGCTGTCAAAAACAAAACAAAAAAGAATTAAATGTGATTATTTAAAGTTTCCAAATTTAGTTAGCAAATACAAGTCTTCATTTTCTACATAAAAAATATGTTATTACTGTTTCTTACTTTATGGGAAATTGTTAATTTCCTTTTATTAAATTATTTTCATATTAGATAAATATTACTATAGAATTGGAGATTTCTTATACATTCAAATCAAATATTTTTTTGACATATATGAAATTCGAAAGAGTGAAATTAATATTTTTGAATTTTTTCAATCTTTACTATATACATAGTTTTTTGGAATAACGAAACAATTCAATATTTTTATCTACTACGTTTCTCTATTTACTAAGATATTTTCCCATTTTTCACATTTTTGTTTGACTTTATTCAGTTATTGTTTGACTTAAATTCCCCTTTTAATAAATTCTTTTCTATTTTCTTATATAAAATATAAAATTTCCTAATGTATAATTCTTTCGGAGTTATTTTGATTTTATTCCATTGATTAAAATACAAATCTAAACTTATGACTCCAAAATCAAACTTAATTTTTACAGATATGAATTACAGTATTATTATGAAAACACTTTCAACTTCATACGTATAATCAAAGATTAGTGTTGACTCAGAGTAAGAATTAAGATTAGCTTAACCCATTTTACTACTTTACTAGATTTTAACATGATGTACACCGCGGGTTGATTCTTTTAACTAAAAAAGTAATTTTTTAGTTGTATTTTTTAATATTATATATTTTGTTAAGTGGTTAAGATTGTATAATTGTATTTTGATTTATTAATTTTAGAATTTCATCTGTGATATATATACCGCTCCGTATTAATATCGATCCAAACCCGTCCTCCTACCATATAACCCCGTCCCGTGAAATTAAAAATCATTTTGTTATTTTTTAATAATAATTTATTTAATATATATATAATTTGAGTCAATTTAAAAATTTGATTAAATATATTTTAAATTGTTGTTAATAATAACTTAATCTATATAATGATTTCCGAATTAATTGCGTATGACCAATGATCAAGATTGAAGATTAAAAACCGGATAAAGATTTGAATGGCCACGATTAAATGTAAGAATTGTTGAGATCTTTTAAGAATATCGAATTGAATATGAATGTAATTGTGGCAAGGATTAATTATGGTTAATATATTAGGTTAAGTTCTTGTAAATGATTTTTTATGTTAATATATTTGATTTAGTTTTGTAAATCTAAATAATTAATGTCAATGGCATTTGATCGTAAGTAAGTAGGAACTCCAAGATTTATTTCATAAATCTCTCCAAAAATGTATATATAGATGGAACATCCACGATTGAGCTTAGTAAAGATGTAAGAACTAATAACTAAAATCTAAGATCTATTACGGATGTAGAACATAAAACAAGCATATCACACTCAACTTCAGTTTTCACTTTTCAATTTTCATTAAACCAAAACATTTGACCGAACTGAACCGGAAAAGACAAAAGAGAATAAAAAGAATGACAAAAACTTTTCAGACTTCTGAAAGAAAAATACTTGGGTTCACCCCTAGGGGTGAACCATATTCACCACCTTTATTTCAGCCAATCAGAATCTGACACCTAATAATAATAAAAAGAATTTAATTTAATTATAAAATCTACTTTGCTACTAACAATGGTAGCTTTTTCAACTATTGTAAAAATTATTCAACTGTTGAACTCTTGCAATGAGAGTGTTGGAAAAGCAAAAAATCATAGGTGGATTAAACACAGTTTCAGCATGTTGAAAACAAAAAATATGGGACCACATATGACATGTGTTTCTTTTTTACTGGATATTAAAATTTTAAAGATTTTTTTCTCACTCTTACTATTTAAAATCAACTATTGTATAATAAACTAGAGAAATTGTTAAAAATGCCCCTTTTTCAATACCCCTTTTCAAAAATGCCCCCTTTGAGAGTCCATTTTTAAGTTTGCCCTCTTTTAATTTTTAATGACCATTTTACCCTTATTTGAAAAAAAATTAGGTCCACAAAATACAAAATATTTTTTTGCGGGAAAAGAGATCCCCCAATTTTCCCGCCAACACACTTGTAAAAAACCTTTAAAATACCTTGTAAAATTTTTCCGTAAAAATTTTTCCCGCCAAAAAATTTTTTTGCGGGAAAAGTTATTCCGTAATTTTTTTGGCGAAATTTTTTTGGCGGGAAACATTTACAAGGTATTTTAAAGGTTTTAAAGAGTATTTACAAGTGTTTCGTAAGGTTTTACAATGTATTTTAAAAGGTTTTACAAGGTACTTATAAGGTTTTATAAGGTATTTATAACTTGTAAAACCTTATAAAAAAACTTGTAAAATCTTATAACTTGTAAAACCTTATAAAATAGTTGTAAAATCTTATAATATCTTATAAATACCTTATAAATATATTGTAAAACCTTTTAAAATACATTGTAAAACCTTATAAATACCCTGTAAAAAACCTTTAAAATACCTTGTAAATTTTTCCCGCCAAAACTTTTCCCGCCAAAAATTTAACCCCAAAAAAATTGCGGAATCACTTTTCCCGTAAAAAAAATTTTTTGGCGAGAAAATTTTTTGGCGGGAAAAAAATTTACGGGAAAATTTTACAAGGTATTTTAAAGGTTTTACAAGTTTTTACAAGTGTTTTGGTGGAAAAAATTGTGGGATCACTTTTCCCGCCAAAAATATTTTGTATTTTGTGAACCTAATTTTGTTATATTTCCTTATATATTTGTAATGTCTTTTATTAAAAGAAGAGTAATTTAGTCATTTTGTACATAAAAAGGGGTATTTTTAAAAATGGACAGCCAAAGGGGGCGTTTTTGAAAAGGGATATTGAAAAAGGGGTATTTTTGTTAGTCTCCCAATAAACTATTTTTTTTAGTGGTTTTATCAAAATTTATCAATTTTTTTTTCTCTATAGATGGAAACTTGTTTCATTTGATTTGGATTTTGAAAAAAAAAAGTCTATTTACTATAGTTCGTTTAGTTATCTTCCAAAAAACTTTGTTTAAACTTTTAAAGGTATCTTTTAGAAAAATGGATCTCAAACAATAAGATTATTAAATAAAACACAAAACTATTTTAAAATTTCTTTATTTTTTAATAATCTTAATATAATTTTACTGTGTTATTAATATGTAACTAAAAACATAAAGAAGAATATAAGATAAAAATAGTGGGATATGATGTTAAAATTTTATTACACAAACCATTGTAGATGTTAAAAATTAAAAAGATGTTGAATGATTATGTGGAAGAGAGAGAATGTGAGGTGGAGTGTAAAAAGTTAAAAAAAGAGAGTGTTGAAAAACCAAACCAATATACATAAAAACGAAATTATGTTTCGGTTTGGTTTATTAGAAAAAGTCAGGATTTATATTTTATGATTAAACGAGGTTAAATATCGGTTTGGATTTATAAACGGATTCAGATTTTACAATTAAACGAGGTTAAATATCAGTTTGAGTTTAGAAAGTACGATTAGGGTTTAGATTTTATGATTAAACGAGGTTAAATATCGCTTTGGGTTTATAAACGGAATTAAATTTTACAATTAAACGAGGTTAAATGTCGGTTTGGGTTTAGAAAATAAGATTAGGGTTTAGTTTTTTAACGATTAAATGAGTTTAAATGGCGGTTTACAAAGGAAAATCAGGGTTTAGATTTTGTATTTAAACGAGATTATATATCGGTTTGGATTTACAAAAGAGTGGGTTTTTTATGATTTAATTTAATTATTTTATTTTGATAATATTATTTGTTTTAATTTTTTAATCAGCTGACATGGCAAATTCTGATTGGTTATTAAAGAATGGATGAATGAATTGGGTTCCCCCCTAGGGGTGAACCCAAGAATTGTTCTTTCTAAAAACTATTTAAAGGCATATCCAAAAGTTAAAAAGAAAAATTCAAGATTGTTCATAAATGATGAGCTTGAGTTTTGCTTTGGGTCTTGGTGATGATTGTGATGCTTCTTCATTTGCATTCTTTTTTCGCATTTGCATTCTTTTTTGCATTTGCTTTCTTTTGTGTTCGCATCAGTTTCCTCCTACAAAACAAAAGCAAAATTATGTTTTAATTTTAAGATTACAAATTCCATTTTTTTTTTTTCAAGTATCACATTGCTAATTGCTTCTTTATAAGAATGACTTACCTCTTGGAAGAGATATATTTCTCTATCTCTGGTTTCTGCTCAGGCTTAAAAGTTAGCCATTTTTCATGTGGACATAAATCATCAAATGTTCCTAGATCTGCACATTAATAAGATTGAGATTTAATTACTAAACATATATGAATAAGAAACATAAACAAATTAAGAGTTTAGTAAATTCAAACCTTGAAGCAAAAAAATTTGTTCTTCTTCAAAACACTTCAATTTCCAGAAAACAAAACCATTATCATCCAACATGATTGGTTCCGTTCTACGCGCATCACATATAAGCGTCACTACAAATAGATTTCATCATGTTTTACAAAAATATCTAAGATAACATTTGCTAGATAAAAAAAATAATAAAAAAAAGACTCTAAAAATTTAGACTTACTTCCAGATTTCATGCCCTTTGCCTCTATCATTTCTTCATGAGCTTTTTTAGCTTCATCTCTTATTTGAGACACAACTGACTTGTGTTCCTCAATAAACAATGGAGCTCCGTTTTTCTCCTCACCTTGCAACATTTGTTTGAGCTCCTTCTCCTATAAAGACAAAATGAGCTTTAGCACAAAGAGTTGATACATAAATCCATCTTACAAAATACCTTTTCTTTTGCGGCTGAAGCTTTTTCTTTAGCTTCTTTTTTCTGTTCTCCACACTCTCTAGTTTGGCTTTTAATGTAATTCCTCATTGCCCTAGAAAAATTTCACATAAGTTGACTCATAACGAAGCATAGAGCAAACTACAAGAAAAGTTGATATTAGCATATAAAGATTCACATACCATGTGCTAAGTGATTCATCACATAAGAAATTTAGAAGCTTGAGCTTTCTTGATGCATTCATGTTCCATACGCAGTAACACCCGCTACAAAAGTTTCAAGTGGGAACTCATCACTCAAAACTTTCGACTGCAATATGATCTCTCCTATATCAGTGAACCAACTGCTGTCCGTTGCACTTAGAGACAAAGACCTATAATGAATTCATATACATCAGAAAAAAGAGAAAAAAAAATGTATATAATTCTGGATATAAAGATAAACACTCATACATTTCTCTATCCTTTGATATTAAATCCAACAATTGGATCATCATCTAGATAATAGAGGAGTATTGTTGTCTCCTTGTGTTACGCCCACATATAAACAGCTCACGGACAATAGTTTCAGCATGTTCTTCCTTCAAAGCAAGAACCTATCATATAAGTAAAAAAATGAATCAGATTAAGTGTAAATAACTATAGATCATAACTTGATTTTCAAGCTATGAAGAGAAAATACTATACCTTTCCAAAAGCAGAGCAAAACTCGAAAAGCTGACATACATTTCCAGCTTCTTCAGCTGGTATATCAATGCCTGAAACACAAGTCAAGCTTATACCCTGAGGAAGTTGAGCCTCAAACTGAATCTCCTCTTTCAGTTTGTCACTGGATTTGGCTTTTTTCCTCTTGTTCACCACTTTCTTCTTCTCCTTGGCAACATTTGTTTTATAACCATAAAAACCGTTAGCCTCTTCTTTAATTTATATAAGACAACTTACAAAACACAAATCTCAAAATCTCACCTAATATTCCCACTTCTGTCCATGGAACTGATTCACTATTGCTACTACTACCTTCATTGGAAGCATTAACCTACAGAAACCGTATTGATCAAGTAAGCATAATAAAATAAAATAAAAAAAAAAACAAAACCTAAAGACCCCGAAAACCAGGATTTGTATTCAGTACCAGTTTTGGCTTCTTCTGATAAGCAAACTTATCATGCCCTTCAACTTCAAGAAGTTCATAGACTGAAGATAATCCCAGTGGTGCATTAGTCCTCGGCTTTGTCTTAAAGACATGCACACACTGCAGATACAGATGCCTCTACACAGTGGACATTTCCAATCATCCAGCTTTGCTACTTCTTCTGCATTTTCACCATACCTATGATTCAAATCAAAAACACGTAAAAGAACACATAATCTCAGAGAAAAAGAAGTTAAAGAACGAAAAAAAAAAAAAAAAACGAAACTGTTTGATAAGCATTTATAACAAAACTTAATGGGACATAGCTTGTTCTTCTTCATGGTCTTGCACGGTGCAGCAAAGTCAAGAGTCTTTTGTCGACACTACAAAGAAACAAACCAACATTTTAATAAAAGAAAACTAAACTTTATTATCTAATAAAGAATGAAAATTGAGAATCATAATTATGTTTTACCTGGTGACATGATTTGCCATTTTTGGAGTCATATATTCTTCGTCCGATGATTCTAACACCAGGATTGGTTTGACGCTTCCTCGCCATAACAACAGTAAATTACAACGTAAAAAGCGGACTTTTCGGAATAAAAGAGAGTAAAGAACTATATCGATAGAGAACAAGGATTTGAAAATGGGTTAGAGAGTATGGAAGAAATTTAGGAGGAAGATCTGGAGGATTTAATAAGAGAAGATTAAACCTATTATTTAAGAAGAGGGGAACACCTCTCCGATTCCATACTCAATTCAACTTTTGGTTTCTAAAGTTCAAAAAGAGGGGGAAAAATATATTCAATTGGCAGTTTGTTTTTCATTAGCTGTTTTCAGATTTTTATTCTTTTATTGGACTATTTTCAATTCTATGTTAAATATGATTGGTATAAATTTTTGGATTTGTAGATAAAAATCTTTTATTTATTTTTTTGTAAAGTAGATTAGCGTAATAAAATTAAAAATATATATGTTAATTGACTTTGACTAAAAAATTATATAATATAATATAATAGTGAAATGAAGAAAGATAAGATATTTTATTTGACTTGTATAATAGGATGGTATAATAATAATTAATAAAGTATCTTTAGATTATGCAAAATCTATGGACATTCATGTAACCTACTTATTTTTTGGTCAAATCATGTAGCACTTAATAGTGATTAGATTTTTTCTCTTTTCTAAAGATTTTTTTCTTAATTATTATTCTATCATCCTATTATAGAAGTCAAATAAAAATTTCCTACATTTTCTTCATTTCACTATTATATTATTTTATCTAAATTTTTAGTCAAAGTCAATTTTTTTTAATCTCATTATGCTAATTCACTTTACAAAAGAAATAAATAACAGATCGATTTTGGTTTTAAAAATCCCAACATTTAGACCAATTACAGTTTTAACATAAAATACAAAACAATCAAATAAAAGAATAAAAATCTGAAAACAGCTAATAAAAAACACTGCCATTTTGAATATTTTTTTCCTCTTTTTGAAACCTATTATCTAAGAAGAGAGAAACACCTCTCACATTCCACACTCACTTCAACTTTTGTTTTCTAGTCTTCTCTAATTAAATGCTTCAAATATTCCTCCTAAATTGTTTTATTACTCTCTAACCCATTATTCAAATCCTTGTTCTCCATCGATATAGTTCTTTACACTCTCTATTATTCCAAAAAGTCCGCTTTTTACATTGTAATTTTACTGTTGTTATGGCAAGAAAGCGTGAAACAATGCAAAAAATCCCAAATTCTAGACCAAAATGCTCCAAATATTCTTCCTAAATTGTTTCATTACACTCTAATTAACAAATCCCAAATTCTAGACCAATAAGAACATTAACATAATATTGAAAATTTCCTATTGAAAACAATACAAAAAAGGAAAAAAATCTGAAAGAATTTTGAAGATATTTTCCTCTTTTAGAATTGTTAGAAAATTATAAGAAAATTGTATTATTAATTAAAATATCATCAAAGTTTTTCAATATTTTTTATAACCATTTTAAAATATATATATATATATATATATATATCATGGTTTAAATTACCACAAAAAAATTTTCAACAAAATATAATTTATAATTATACATTTCATACATATATATTAAGAATTTTATATTTCAAATAGATCCAAGTTGGATCTGAATATCCAGTTTTTCAAAATGAAAAATTGGATCCAGATCCGGAAGTTTCATATATCATCTTCGAATCGGATTGGATTAAGATTTCAGATATTTTTCGTACCTCTAAAGATGATATACATTTATCAAATGATTTTTCGAATATATTTTATATTACATTTAGATATATTTTCTTTTTAGTTTGAATTATTTTATCTTTCATTGAAAAAATTAGGAGTCAAACATAATCAAACTAAATAATAATATCAAAGAATTAGCAAATAGTACTCAATAATAAGACAACCAAAAAATTAAGCAAGTATTTAAAAACTCTAAAGAAAATCGACTGAATGTAAAATATTTTAAACATTGTTATATTATCACATACCTGTTGCAAAAAAATTCAATCGAATGTTAGATTTCTTCATTGATACGATAAAAAAAGCACAAACTTTCTTATGATGTGTTTCCGCTATGTTTGTTATTAAAAATGAACAGCGGCTATGAAAACATAAAACTGTGATTTGGATCCTTTTATAGACCAAAAATGTTAACCTAGGCGACATAAAGATTGAAACATGCCAAACGACGTCGAATAGATGAGTATTATTTATTCGACATCATTTGACATGTTTTAATTTTGTGTTGCCTAGGTTAACTTCTAGTTCTATAAAAAGATCTATACGACGTCGTATACAAGTTTATCTTTTAGTATATTATACGATGTCGTTTGACATGTTTCAATCTTTGCTTCGCCTTTTATCTAATTCACAAATTTTTTGTATCACTAAAATCTAGCTTGGTTAAACTATCCATACATATTTTTTTTTGTAAATAAAATCCCGAAACAAACAAAATTAAGAAGAAAAAAGGAATAACATTCAAGAATTGATGTCAAGCTTCGATGTTTTTTAGTGCAAGGATCATCATAACTTCGACTAGGCATAAGATTTATCCGAATTTTTTTTTTTATTCTATTAGTAGATTTGTTTTACATACGTTCTATGTTTACACATGTCCCCAAAGAGCCAGATATGCATTGTATAAGTTTTGTTGTTGTTATAAGTTCGGATAGATATATTTTTTCTTGTTTATCATTCACTTATCATCTTATTTATTGGCAATTAATGTTAAGTGGAACTAATATACAAAGACGCAACATGTAAAACAACTACACTAGATTCTGAAAAACAAATCATTCACTTTGAACAAATACTCAGCACTCTGAGAGATATTATATCAAACCCCAAACCGATGTAACACAACAAGGCCTCTCCTCTTGTCTCCCTCATAAGCCATTTTCATGCATTTGTTGCCTCTCTTCTCCTTTCTCCTTTGACATCTCACTCCAGTTCTTTGAGAAAGTCAATGTTGTCCACAAAGACCTGGCAAAAGTTTGCAAATTCAAAACGAGATATTCAAAGCTCTTTCCATCAATATGAATCTATCTCAACACAACAATATCTTACCGATTTGCCTCTTCTAAGGTGGACAATGGACTTTATAGTCGAGTTGTTGGGAGCGAGTCTGATTATTTGTTCCTACGTCAATCAATATTATTTGAAGTTAATTACATTACTTAGAAAAATCAAAACTAGGGTTGTGTGTATTTTAAAACGAGTGTAAGTAGAAAATAAAACGAATCGGGTCGAATTTTTTCAAAATGGATTGGGTTTGAGAATTTTATAAATAAAAGTAATAGGTTATCTCGGGTAGTCTGACTTATCCATGTATGTATAAACGATTTAGAATGACTTCCTTCTACTATGAAATTTCTGATATTTAAACTCCTATAAAAAAAAAAAACTACTTGGATGGATTCGTAGAAATTTGCTAAAATGAATAAAAATAATAATATAGATTACAAAGATTCATCTATTATATTTTCTTACATTTTCAACATTCTAGTGGGTAACCGGATATAATCGTAAAATTCGTTATACTCTCCTTAATAATCAGTGGCGGAGCAAGAAATTTTTGTTATAGGGGTCAAAAAATTTTAATATAAAATAATATATATTATATAAAAAAAGATATTTTAGATTTATCTAAAAATAATTGACATATATAAAAAAAAACAATGAATAATTTATCAAAAAATCAACCAAAATTGATATTTAAGAGTTTTTTAGTTGCGCTCCTCAACGATTAACAAATAGAGAAAAAAATTAGATTTTGCGGATGTTTTTATAATTAAATATAATATTAGATTAGATCATTAGCTGGATTTGTTTTTAATTAAGTCAGAGATTTTCTAATATATCACCATCTAAGATTGAAAAAAAATAAGGAAGAATAAGCTAAAACGTTTTTAGACTACAAACAAATGTTAAAATATAAGATTAGTTTATATTAATGGGCTTAATTATAGTATATTTACTTAAATAAATTTTATTGGGCTTAATATTATTTATAAGTATAATATAATTATTGGGCTTAAATATTTTAATCTTGTAACATAAAATTTTACAGGGGTCAAAACTCTTATGGGATTGGGGTTAATTTAATATATTTAATAAAGTTTCAGCTAATTTTTTTAATTCCATCAGGGTCAATTGACCCTTATGACTGTGCACTGCCTCCGCCTCTGTTAATAATTTAAAAAGATAATTTTCAAAACAAAAATCTTAAATTCTCACATGCTTCTTCAAAGTTTAGATCGTTGAGCGAGAACTTATGCACGGTAGTACTTCACAACCAATAACTTTTGAAATATATATGCATATAAAAGCAACTCAAAGAATATGTATATAACAAAAAAAATAAAGCAGCTAATCTTGTCAACAATGATATAATCAAAGAATTTGAAAGACCTAATTTAACATATGTGACATGCATTTTAAATATATTTGTTTAAATACATGTAACATATATCAAATTGGCCCTTAAAGTCCTTTGATAATAATATTGTTTTACAATATTTGCAACCGTATTCTTTGCAATATCCGCATTCTTTGAGTTCTTTACGTGTTTTTCTATGCATACATATTTTCAAATTTACGCAGTGCGAAGTACTACCGGGCAGAAGCTATCTCTCATGGAGATAAACATTTGAGAAAAACACAAAGGCTCAATCTAGAGTGATATAAAAATTTAGGAGAAAAATTTGGAAACTCAAAAAAAAAATAGAGAAAGCAAAAGTTAGAACGGTAAGGAATTTAGTTGTCTTTCCGATCTTAAATAATAGGTGAAAAAGTCAAAAGAAGGGAAAAAAAATATAAATTGGTAATATTTATAATTTGTAGAAACATTTATTTTAAAGATTTGTTTGAATTATTTTACCATAATATTGTACTAGTCAGATAAAAAAATTATTATTTTTTCCATTTTATTCTATTGTACAAGTTTCTAGTCAAGCATATTCTTATGTTTGACTGAAAAATTGGTAAAATGAGAAAGATAATAAATGTTTTAGTTGACTAGTATAATATTATGGTAAAATAATTTGAAAAAATCTTTTGACTATGAAAAAATCTTTTGACCAGTATAATCTATATATACATTTTTGGATGACTTTTAGCAAATAAATCCTGGAGTTGGAATGTATTTACGGATGAATGCCATTGGCATTAATTATTTAAATTTGAAAAATATTAATTAAAGATATTACCAACACGATTTCGAGAATCATAAATTCATATCTTCCTTAATTTTCTGAGTCATTAATGTGATAATCTTTAGGAAATATTTCTCTGTAAAAAAAAAAATCTACATTAATGAAGGCATTAAAATCGACACTAACAATTAAATTATTTAGATATTCAATTATTTTAAGATTCTTATATCTTATTTGATATTTTTTTTAATATCTCATTCTTTAATTACTGCGTTTAGAATTTATTGGTTGTTACCTATTTTTTAGTGAAATTTATTGGTTGTTACTTAATAAGTAATTATGGTGCGTTTATTTTAGTTAATATCTAATTTAAAGGATTTGTTTTCTTTTATTATTAATAAACGAATAACATGTATAGAAATAAAAGATTTTTCTTGCGACTCCATAATAAAAATATTAAACTCTTATTTTCTACATTTCTTACACATAATATCCTCTTATTCAATAACAAAAAATATATATTGCATATTTTTAAAAATATTTATAATATTTAAATTATATAAAAAGTTTGTAATATTAATATTATTTCAACTCTATACAAATTTAATATATATGTATATATATCTTATGGGAACCATTTAAAAGAAATTTTTAAATTGACTTGAATTATTTAGCTTTTAAATAAAAGTATTATTAAAAAGAAAAATAACTAAATGATGTTTAATTTCACGGGACGGGTAATATGATGGGACGGGTTTGGGTTGATATTTATAAAAGATAGTATACCACGGGTGAAATCCTAAAATTAACAATCAAAATAATCTATCAAACAAATTACATTTTGATTTTTTTAAGAAAATATAGCCCCGCGGTACACCGCGGGTTAAAATCTAGTATGGTAGTAGAATAAAATTAAAACGAATCTTTTGAATTTGGGGGAAATTATGCCTATTTCTATAAAATTTTGTTTTCGGTCAAACCATGTAAAACTTCATAATTAGTAATACTTTGTAATTATATGAAACAATTTTAAAGAACAACTAGATTGGGTACGGAGTATCAAGATCTCAAATATGTAGAAATCGGCATAAATTATTAAAATAATAATATTAATAACAAAAACAAATTGTAAAATAAATTTCATTTAAAATTTTAATTTATTTTAAACAAAATTATTAGGGTTATTCAAAAAATACCACACATATTTTCTAAGACATCGAAAAATATTTTTAATATTTATATTTATCATACATATATTCAAATAAAATTATATTTGGAAGTAGATCCAAATCAAATTTCGATATCTTAATCTTAAAATTAAAATTTTTTGGATCCATATGGAGAACTTATATACGGAGAAATCTATTTTTTTAATACCTTTCAGATTGGATTAGACGAGGTATCAAACAGATTATTCTCCCACCCCTAAAGATGATAGATTTATAGATTAACAAAACATAAAGATCAAACAATCAAACAAAAGAAAAGAAAAAAAAATATACAAACAAGTTAACAAGAAGTAACTAAGAGATAATCAGAGAATATTCATTGATAAAAATAACCAAAACTTTACGAAAAGATTTGAAAACTTATAATGAAATCAAATGAATGTATAAAAAAAAACGTTGTATTATTAGCACATACCTTTCACAAATAGTTTAATCGAATTTGAATTCTCTTCATTGATACAATTGAAATTTCACACAAACTTGCTTAAGTTATGTTTCGAAATTTTTGTTCTAAGAGAATCGGCGGATACACATAGTAAATTTGATGAATTTGATCTTCTAATAGAACAAAAATTTAACGTAAATGAAATAAGGATTAAAACATGTCACACGATGTCATATATATATATATATATATATATATATATATTAAACGACGTCGTTTGACATATTCTCAATTTTTATGTCGCCTAAGCTAGTTTTGGTAATGTAATATCTACCTTACAAAATGTTATATATCTCGTATTCAATTGGGGATTATCCATCCATAAACTCTATTATAAATTTTCTAGGTTCTTAAATAAAATACCAAATCAAACAAAAGAAGACTAGAAAAGAACATTTCAGAATTGATATCAAGTTTCAATTTTTAAAGTATAGGTACTTTAGTGTAAAACCTGCAACTTCGACTATGCATAAGATTTGGAGAAAAATGTTTATAGTCTATTATTAAGTTTTTTTTACATAGATTCTATGTTTTAACATATTCAGTGTAGGGTTACATCGTTTATACTGCTTGAGTTACATCGTTTATACTGCTTGAGTTACAAATCAGTGAAAGAAGAACTCCTTGTGCGGCTGAAATTATACATTAGAATTTGTCGCCACGATCTCTCCAAAATCTCTACATGTTTAGACATTTAACTTATAAAGCGTGTTAAGTTGTTTATAATCGTTTGTAATTTTAGTGTGTACTATATTACTCTATATCCACGAACAATCTTAATTTCGATCTCATGGATGTTTAGTATTGTACACTATTCAGTTTTATCTCTAGGCATCCTATGAGACAATCACTAATTATTATTATTTTTCATTTTCTAAGCTATGTTAATAAAAACATCCATTTCTGAGTATATTTATAGTTAGTTATAACAAAATATATGGTCTTGGAACTCCATATTTACTATTAATCAATCCACCAATCACCTCATTTATTGATAGCCAAACTACATATATTTTAATGTTACTGCTTTATGTTCTATGTTATTTTATGTGATCTAGATATTATGAAACGTTCTAAGCAAAATGTATAATTATTGTTTGAGTAGTTTTGTTCGTCTTAAGAACTAAAATTATAGTAGATGTGGAAAAAAAATTTGTTTTTATTGGTATAATCTTGATTTATTAAATTTGACTATTTGTAAACATATATCTATATTTACGTAAAAATATTTTATATTTAGTTTTATATATATATATATATATATATGTATATATACTTTTTCTTGTTTTGTGAGAAGTTTTTGATTTTTTTCTTTTAAGTATATTATTTCCCAAACATAATATCTAAAATAAACTTCTTCTATATATTCAAGATCAAATTTAATTTTGAAATTTATTTTTATTAATTCATTTTCTCTTACAATAAAATAATTCATTTTTTAATGAAAAAAAAAATTATATGAAATATCTAACTTTCATCAACTACATTTCTCTATTTACAATGATGTTTTCTCATTTTTCACATATTTTTTTGAATATTACTAAGTAAACATACTTTTAAACATCTCACATATGTTAAATGTATATTGACCTGTATTATATTCAGAAACAATTAATTTCTTGTATTGAAAGCTGAATATATATATTAATTTTTTGTTGACTCTAATTAAATATGGTGATATTATTTTATAAAGAGTTAAATTTGATTAGCTGTCAAAAAAAAAAAAAAAAGAATTAAATGTGATTATTTCAAGTTTCCAAATTTAGTTAGCAAATACAAGTCTTCATTTTCTACTTAAAAAAAATATGTTATTACTGTTTCTTACTTTATGGGAAATTGTTAATTTCCTTTTATTAAATTATTTCCATATTATTTTTATTTCATATTAGATAAATATTACAATAGAATTGGAGATTTCTTATACATTCAAATCAAATAATTTTTGACATATATGAAATTCGAAAGAGTGAAATTAATATTTTTGAATTTTTTCAATGTTTACTATATAATTACTTTTTTGGAATTAAAAAAAATCAATATTTTTATCAACTACGTTTCCTATTTACTAAGATATTTTCCCATTTTTCACATTTTTGTTGGACTTTATTCAGTTATTGTTTGACTTAAATTCCCCTTTTAATAAATTTTTTTCTATTTTCTTATATAAAATATAAAATTCCCTAATGTATAATTGTTTCGGAGTTATTTTGATTTCATTTCCATTGATTAAAATACAAATCTAAACTTATGACTCCTAAATCAAACTTAATTTTTACAGATATTTAGATAGATATGAATTACAGTACTATTATGAAAACACTTTCAACTTCATACGTATAATCAAAGATTAGTGGTGACTCAGAGTAAAAATTAAGATTAGCTTAACCCATTTTACTAATTTATGGAACAGCCACGATTGAGCTTAGTAAAGATGTAAGAACTAATAACTAAAATCTAAGATCTATATGTTCAGTAAAAAAAAAAATTAGATCTATTACGGATGTGGAACATAGAACAAGCATATCACACTCAACTTCAGTTTTCACTTTTCAATTTTCATTAAACCAAAACATTTAACCGAACTGAACCGGAAAAGACAAAAGAGAATAAAAAAAGGGAAAAAATGACAAACTTTTCAGAGTTCTGAAAACTATTTAAAGGCATATCCAAAAGTTAAAAAGAAAAATTCAAGATTGTTCAGAAATGATGAGCTTGAGTTTTGCTTTGGGTCTTGGTGATGATTCTGATGCTTCTTCATTTGCATTGTTTTTTGCATTTGCATTCTTTTGTGTTCGCATCAGTTTCCTCCTACAAAACAAAAGCAAAATTATGTTTTAATTTTAACATTACAAATTCCAAATTTTTTTCTTTTAAAGTATCACATTGTTAATTGCTTCTTTATAAGAATGACTTACCTCTTGGAAGAGATATATTTCTCTATCTCTGGTTTCTGTTCAGGCTTAAAAGCTAACCATTTTTCATGTGGACATAAATCATCAAATGTTCCTAGATCTGTACATTAATAAGATTGAGATTAGATTACTAAACATATATGAATAAGAAACATAAAAAATTAAGAGTTTAGTAAATTCAAACCTTGAAGCAAAAAAATTTGTTCTTCTTCAAAACACTTCAATTTCCATAGAACAAAACCATTATCATCCAACATGATTGGTTCCGTTCTACGCGCATTAAATATAAGCGTCACTGCAAATAGATTTCATCAAGATAAATAAAAAATATCTAGGACAACATTTGTTAGACAATATATTTAAAGAGTCTAAGAATTTAGACTTATATACTTCCAGATTTCATGCCCTTTGCCTCTATCATTTCTTCATGAGCTTCTTTAGCTTCATCTCTTATTTGAGACACAACTGACTTGTGTTCCTCAATAGACAATGGAGCTCCGTTTTTCTCCATAATGGCTTTGGCAACCTCTCCTTGCAACATTTGTTTGAGCTCCTTCTCCTATAAAGACCAAAATGAGCTTTAGCACAAAGAGTTGATACATAAATCCATCTTACATTTTAGAAACTACCTTTTCTTTTGCGGCTGCAGCTTTTTGTTTAGCTTCTTTTTTCTGTTCTCCACACTCTTCAGTTTGGCTTTTAATGTAATTCCTCATTGTCCTAGAAAAATTTCACATATGTTAACTCATAACGAAGCATAGAGTAAACTACAAGAAAAGTTGATATAGCATACCATGTGCTAAGTGATTCATCACATAAGAAATTTAGAAGCTTGAGCTTTCTTGATGCATTCATCTTCTCATACGCAGCAACACCCTCTACAAAAGTTTCAAGTGGGAACTCATCACTCAAAACTCTCGACTGCAATATGATCTCTCCAATAGTAGTGAACCAACTGCTGTCCGTTGCACTTAGAGACAAAGACCTATAATGAATTCATATACATCAGAAACCAGAGAAAAAAAAATGTATATATTTTTGGACATAAAGATAAACACTCATACATTTCTCTATCCTTTGATATTAAATCCAACAACTGGATCATCATCTGGATAATAGAGGAGTATTGTTGTCTCCTTGTGTTACGCCCACATACAAACAACTCACGGACAATAGTTTCAGCATGTTCTTCCTTCAAAGCAAGAGCCTAGCATAAAAGTAAAAAATGAATCAGATTAAGAGTAAATAAATTACATATCATAACTTAATTATCAAGCTATAGAGAAAATACAATACCTTTCCAAATGCTGAGCAAAACTCGAAAAGCTGACATACATTTCCAGCTTCTTCAGCTGGTATATCGATGCCTGAAACACAAGTCAAGCTTATACCCTGAGGAAGTTGAGCCTCAAACTGAATCTCCTCTTTCAATTTGTCACTGGATTTGGCTTTTTTCCTCTTGTCCACCACTTTCTTCTTCTCCTTGGCAACATCTGTTTTATAACCGTAAAAACCGTTAGCCTCTTCTTTATATAAGACAACTTACAAAACACAAATCTTAAAATCTCACCTATTATTCTCACTTTCGTCCCTGGAACAGATTCACTATTGCTACCTTCATTGGAAGCATTAACCTACAGAAACCGTATTGATCAAGTAAGCATAATAAATAAAATAAAAACAAAACCTAAAGACCCCGAAAACCAGGATTTGTATTCAGTACCAGTTTTGGCTTCTTCTGATAAGCAAACTTATCATGCCCTTCAACTTCAAGAAGTTCATAGACTGAAGATAATCCACGGGCTTTAGCTAGGGGTGCCAAAATCCCAATGGGCATTAGTCCTCGGCTTTGTCTGAAAAATCCTCACAACCATTATTAAAAAAATATCTCTTTCATTGATAATAAAGGTCGTCTTAAAGACATGTAGTTAGTTACCTGCACACACTGCAGATACAGATGCCTCTACACAGTGGACATTTCCAATCATCCAGCTTTGCTACTTCTTCTGCATTTTCACCATACCTATGATGCAAATCAAAAACACATAATAAGAACACATAATCTCAGAGAAAATAAAAATGTTAGAGAACGATA
>NW_003302554.1:12349794-12350807 GCF_000004255.2 Arabidopsis lyrata subsp. lyrata
GACTCCGGGATTGGTCTCACGCTTTTTTGCCATAACAACAGTAAATTACAACGTAAAAACCGGACTTTTCGGAATTATAAAGAGTGTAAAGAACTATATTGATGGGTTAGAGAGCAAGGAAGAAATTTAGGAGGAAGATCCGGAGGATTTAATTAAAGAAGATTAGAAACCAAATGTTGAATTGAGTATGGAATCTGATAGGTGTTTCTCTCTTCTTAAATAATAGGTTCAAAGTTCAAAAAAAGGGAAAAAAATATTCAAATGACAGTTTGATTTTCATTAGATGTTTTTAGATTTTTTATCTTTTTATTTGACTTTTTACTATTTTATGTTAAAGCTATGACTGGTATTTATTTTTGGATTTGTAGAAAAAAATCTTTATTTCTTTTTTGTAAAGTAAATTAGCATAAGAAAATTAAGAATATGTAAATTGACTTTGACTAAAAAATTATATAATATAATATAGAGAAATTGTTAAAAATGCCCCTTTTTCAATACCCCTTTTCAAAAATGCCCCCTTTGAGAGTCCATTTTTAAGTTTGCCCTCTTTTAATTTTTAATGACCATTTTACCCTTATTTGAAACAAAATTAGGTCCACAAAATACAAAATATTTTTTGGGAGGAAAAGTGATCTCCCAATTTTCCCGCCAAAACACTTGTAAAAAACCTTTAAAATACCTTGTAAAATTTTCCCGTAAAATTTTTTCCCGCCAAAAAATTTTCCCGCCAAAAATTTTTTTTTGCGGGAAAAGTGATTCCGCAATTTTTTTGGCGAAATTTTTTTGGCGGGAAAATTTTTGGCGGGAAAAATTTACAAGGTATTTTAAAGGTTTTACGAAGTATTTACAAGTGTTTTGTAAGGTTTTACAATGTATTTTAAAAGGTTTTACAAGGTACTTATAAAGTTTTATAAGGAATTTATAACTTGTAAAAAACTTGTAAACCTTATAAAAACTTGTAAATCTTATAACTTGTAAACCTTATAAATAGCTTGTAAATCTTATATATCTTA
>NW_003302554.1:12350907-12394211 GCF_000004255.2 Arabidopsis lyrata subsp. lyrata
CTTCCTACATTTTCTTCATTTCACTATTACATTATTTTAATAAATTTTTAGTCAAAGTCAATTTTTATATATTACCATTAAGTGCTACATGATTTGACCAAAAAATAAGTGTAGGTTACATGAATGTCCATAGGTTGTGCATAATCTAGAGATCATTTCTTAATTATTATTCTACCATCCTATCATAGAAGTCAAATAATTTTTTTTACCTTTTTTACATTTCACCATTATATTATATAAATATTTAGTCAAAGTCAATTTCTTTTTTTTATTTCATTATGCTAATTTGCTTTACAAAAAAAAGAAATAAGAGATTTTGTTTCTACAAATCCCAAAATTAATACCAATTAGAGCTTTAACATAAAATAGAAAACAGTCAAATAAAAGGATAAAAATCTTAAAACAACTAATGAAAAACACACTATCATTTTGAATATTTTTTTCCTCTTTTTGAAATTTTAACCTATTATGTTAGAAGAGGGAAACACCTCTCAGATTCCACACTCACTTCAACTTTTGTTTTCTAGTCTTCTCTAATTAAATTCTCCAAATCTTCCTCCTAAATTGCTTCATTACTCTCTAATCAACCATTTGTTTTATCATGGAAATTTGTTTCCAAGAAAAAAAAAAAGATTTTGTTTCTACAAATCCCAAATTCTAGACCAATAAGAGCATTAACATAAAATTGAAAACAATAAAAAAAAACTGATAAAATCTGAGAGAATTATAAATATAAATCCCTCTTTTGGAACTTTTAGAAAATTAGAATAAAATTTTATTCTTATTAAAAATGTCATCAAAAAATTTCAATATATTTTTATAATAATTTTAAAACATAAAATATATATCATGGTTAAAATTACCACACAAATATATTTTTAAATTATACAACCAATTTATAATTATTTTTTCATACATATATACATGTATATATTAAGAATTTTATATTTGGAAGTAGATCCAAGTCGGATCTGAATACCATGTTTTAGAAAGAAAAAAAATGGATCCACATCCGGAAGTTTCATATATCATCTTTCGATCGGATTGGATTAAGATATTAGATATTTTCCCCACCTCTAAAGATGATATACATTTATCAAATGATTTTTCGAAAATGTTTTATATTAAATTTAGATAATTTTTATACTAAATTTGAATTATTTTATCTTTTCATTGATATATTCAGGAGTCAAAACATAAACATCAAGCAATCAAACTAATAATAATATAAAAACATTAGCAAATAGTTTTCAATAATAAGACAACCAAAAAAATTACGCACATATTTAAAAACTCTAAATAAAATCGACTGAATGTAAAATATCTTAAACATTGTTATATTAGCACATACCTTTCGCAAAATAATTCAATCGAATGTTAGGTTTCTTCATTGATGTGATCAAAATAGCACAAACTTTCTTATGATGTGTTTTCGCTATGTTTGTTATAAAAAAAGTACAGCGGCTATGAAAACAGAAAACTGTGATTTGGATCCTTTTATAGAACAAGAATGTTAACCTAGGCAACAAAAAGATTGAAACATGCCAAACGACGTCGAATAGGTTAACTTCGACGTCGTTTGGCATGTTTCAATTTTGTGTTGCATAGGTTAACTTCTAGTTCTATAAAAAGATCTATACGACGTCGTATACAAGTTTATCTAACGCTAATCTTTTAGTATATTATACGATGTCGTTTGACATGTTTCAATATTTGCCTTGTCTAAGGTAATTTTTTGTTCAGCAAAAGATTATCTAATTCACAAATTTTTTGTATCACTAAAATCTAGCTCGGTTAATCTATCCATACATACTTTTTTGTAAATAAAATCCCGAAACAAAAAATAACTTAAGAAGAAAAAGGAATGACATTCAAGAATTGATGTCAAGCTTCGATGTTTTTAGTGTAAGGATCATCATAACTTCGAGTCTTCGACTAGGCATAAGATTTGGAGGAATTAGATTTGTTCATACGTTCTATGTTCTCACATGTCCCCAAATAGTCAATATGCATTGTATAAGTTTTGTTGTTGTTATACGTTCGGATAGATATATTTTTCTTGTTTATCATTCACTTATCATCTTATTTATTGGCAGTCAATGTTAAGTGGAACTAATATACAAAGACGCAACATGTAAAACAACTACACTATATTCTGAAAACAAATCATTCACTTTGGACAAATACTCAGCACTCTGAGAGATATTATATCAAACCCCAAACCGATGTAACAACAACAAGGCCTCTCCTCTTGTCTCCCTCATAAGCCATTGTCATGCATTTGTTGCCTCTCTTCTCCTTTCTCCTTTGACATCTCACTCCAGTTCTTTGAGAAAGTCAATGTTGTCCACAAAGACCTGTAATGCCAAAAGTTCGCAAACTCAAAACATGATATTCGGAGTTCTTTCCCTCAATATGAATCTATCTCAACACACCAATATCTTACCGATTTCCAACCATCAGGATCCAGACACGCGGTGATCTTCGTGCTAATACCTGGTAAGGGACCAGGTTCCCTCGTGATTTTTCCCCCAAAGAGTTTTATAGCTTCTGCAGTTTTGTACACGTCATCCGTCCCTATTGCTATCTGATAGTAATCAAATAAAGCAAACAAGTTAAAACTATGGCTACCCTCCAGTTGAAAAGGAATTTAGACGAACGGAATGTCAAATTTCTCTTACCTGTGCATAAGCATTTCCTTTATCATATTCAGTGACACCATAGTTATATGTCAGCTCTAGGACAGGAAATTTATCTTCTGGACCATATCCCATCATGGCTATTGTGTACTGCAAATAACCACTTACGGTAAGTGAGTTTATACAAAAACATATAAACAATATAGACAAGGGGAGGTTAAGGCTGCATGGGTAAGAATTAGATTCGTGAGGCATTGCAAGTTACCTTGTACTCTGGGTTGTCTCTTGTTCGCAGAAGTTCCATCCCAAAAGCCTATAAAGAAAGCAAGCACATATGATCAGAGGATAATGCATTAGATAAAAGAAATAGAAAATCTATCAGAACAAACATTTACTGTTCAGGCTATAAACTATCACATCTCAAAACAATTTCATAGGACTCACCTTCTCATAAAACTTTATGGCCCTATCGAGATCACCAACACGGAGCATAACTTGGCAAAGAGGTTCTGGTGTAGGACCTCTTTCCAAGAGTTCAAATTTGTAACCATCAGGATCTTCAATGAATGCGATCACAGTTTTGCCACCTTTGACAGGACCAGGCTCCCGGGCTACTTTTCCCCCTTTGGCTTTCACAAGCTCTACAGTTTTCGCCACCTTTTCGGAAAGAAAGTTCACATCTTAGAAATAAGACAATCCTAAGTGGAAAGATTTTAGTAAAATCCAGACATACAAAACACTGTTACAAAGAAAGAAGGATATTATTTCATATAGATTGTAGAGGCTCACATCGTCGACAGCAATACCAAAGTGACCAAAACCAGCCCCTATGTCATACTTGTCAACTCCATAATCTGTAAACAAAATGACACTAAGAAAGCTAAGCCAACCATCTTAATATAAAATGCATAGTCTTAAGCTCACTGGAGCTAAATGAACTACAATACTCTGCATCTCGGCACTAGCATAAAAGGAGGATACATATACGACTTACTATAAGTAAGCTCAATCACAAAGTGTGAATCTTCAGGTCCATAACCAAGGAAAGCATTTGTATACTTCTCTTCCGGTATATCACGCTTGCGTAGAAGCTTCATTCCAAGACATTCAGTATAAAACCTACATCAATCAGATGACTCTGTTAAACCTAATCCTCCACCAAATCATATAACAGGAAATTCAAAGTTACGTACTTTATTGTCCGGTCCAAATCGCCAACACGATAAACAACATGAAGCATTCTTCTCTTATCATTTTTGACCCAGGTGAGAAGATCATCTTGTGCAGTAGCTGTACTAGCTTGAGCTGGTTTACCAGATTCAGCCACTCCTAAACAGTTTACACTTCTTCTCAAAAGCTTATGAGAATTTAAACCAAAAAGCTGTGATTGAGGAACATCTGCAACAAAATTGAACAATATAGTAATTTGTCAACGAATCAACCAGAAATTTGGGAACTTTATAACAACCCTAGTTCTAGAATTCACTAATCAACTGAACAATGATTGATTCTAAATTCTATAGTCAACGATATATGTGAAAGGTGGAGGATGATTACGGAGAGTGCGAGAGAGATTTCTGGAGAAGAGGGAGATGGGGAAGCGAGGAGAAGAAGATAAGCAGGTGAGGGAAGGTCGAATGGAGGAAGCAGCCATGGGAATGATCCTCACCATCTTCTTCCTCGAGATTCAGAGCTCTCTGTGTGTGTTTATGAATGATTCTTCAAGCGGTGGCTACTTTTCCTCCGTCGGAGATTAAGTGACGACAACGGTAGAGATAAAGCCTTTTTTCTTTTATTTATTTTTGGAGATTTGTTATAAAAAAAAAAATTGAACGATCCTCATAATATTTAGACGTAATTTTTATTAATTAAAATTTAATTAGTTAATTATTCGATTAATATCTGAACCATAAAATTCTATTAATTTATAGAAAGATTTGTTTATCGATAAGTTAATAATTATTAATTTATACAGAAATTTGGCTAATTTTGTAACTTTTAAAATTATATTTATGTTAGAAGAAGATTTTTTAGTTATAATAAATATATTTTTAGAACCAATTACAAGTAAAAGAAACAATTTTTATATCTAGAAAACAACATAAAATTTTTGATGTAGAAAAAATATTATAAATGAAGTTTACAAAATATTAATCCAAATTTAAGAAAGACAAACAATACTAGAATTATAATTCATTAAATTTAAATATTATAGCCGCCTCCTTGCGAGTTTATTGGTATAAACAATACTAGAGTTTATATAAATATATAAGAATTATAGAGATTTTATTGTAGTTTTTGATATGTGTTATATACTTAAATTTTGTGATGCATTTTTGTAATGTTAAAATGAATTGAATTTTTCCTTACCTACAGAATATATTTAAAATGGAATAGATGTTGGAAAAATAATTTCATAATTAACATTATTTACTAAAAATGACTATATGACTGTGGACAAAAAAATAATTATTATTATAATAAATGACTATTCTATATAGTGATTCCATTATGAAAATTTTCTCCAATTTGTTATATATCAATCAAAAAACAGTTTCTCAAAAATATAATAATTAAATAATCAAAGAATATATTCATACAAGTATAAAGAAAAAAATTGGCCTTACAAACATGTTATAGGTTTCGTTTCCAAAAATATCACTATATATATATGCATATCAAAATTACACGATCTGAATCCATTCTCCAACGCTAGGGACACCATTGTAGACGGCAAAGAGAAGATAATAACCAGGAGGAGCAACTTTTCCACTAGGAGGAGCAACTGCTTGAATTTGATGATTATCGCCACCAACATTCTTGACATTGTTAATACCCAACATAAGCAACCTCATGTTCATCGACACACTATGTGTAGTAAATGATGGTGCCAACATTGTCACCATTACATTCTCCTTTGCTACGTTTTGTTGTTTAAGCTCGATCTTTACGTCAAACATTTGTCCATACTTAATCTGTTTTGGTGTCGCGGTGTTTACGATTCTTGGTCTCATATTGGCAAGAGCTGGATCAAGATAAGGTGGTGAGAATTTCTCGATACGGAGCTCGGTTGGGTACTCAACGTTGTATTGGTAACCGTCGTTGGTGTTGCTTCCACCGACAAGAACTTTACCATCAGGAAGAGCGATTGCGATGGAATGGTACACGCGAGGGATAGTGGAAGGAGCGAGTTCTTTGAAACGTTTGCCTAAAGGTTTGTTAGGTGTGTACAAGAGTGGAGCAAAATTTGGGTCTTTGGCTAAGTGCCAACCGGAGGAGCCACGTTTTGCACCATTAATAATAAGAATTTCTCCATTTGGGAGGATCACAGTATCACTCATCACACGTGACATTGGCATGGTCTCTGTTTTCCATACAGGCTTAGCACTATTGAGGCTTATCCTTGCACAATCCTTCAAGGCCCAATCGTAAATTTTCAACTTCTCAGCGCGGAAGTAAGCGTCTTGTTTTGCACCACCACAAATGAGGACATCAGCGGGGATGACAGCGGGGTTTTGAACGTAGAGGCGGATGGGGAGAAGAGCCGAAGAGGCGGAACCAGGGTAGTTACGAGCACCACCGGGAAGTTGAGGGAACTCTTTGAGCACTTTATTTGTTTTCGGGCTAAGAAGAATGGATCGGTTGTTGGCGAAAATGAAGAGGTTACCATCGGTATTAAGCCAAACAAAAGGGTAAAGATTGTTTTCTTCTGGATCATCTGTTTGTCTAAGAAGTTGTGAGTCATAGAGTTTCTTGTTGTTTTGTCCTTCTGGAAGGATATACTCGTAGTTGAGAGCGTCGCGGCCTCCAACAACGATGAAAGTGCCATCGGGAAGAGTGGCTTGTGTTGAGTACCATCTCCTTGCAGCGAGTGCCTTTGGATATTCAATCCATACACAGTTTTCGCAGGTGGATAGGTACCTTGCCGTGTTTGCTCCTCCTTGGAATCCTCCAGTACTTACCAAAGTACCGTTTACGGTTAAACCTCCCGACGAACACCATGTGTCTGTTGTAAGCTGTCATGTTTCCATTAAATCCATCAGATCAACCATGACTAATGTAAAAATAGAAATATATTTGTAATTTCTTAATCTGCGTGTTTGTAGCTAAAACAATTATATAAAAAAAGAAACGGAGGGAGTAATAAATAGTAATTTTGTTACCGCAAGAGGCTTGATGTTTCCGGTGTTGATATCAACGAGGACAGAGTGAGCCCAACAATCAATTTTGTTCGCCTTTTGGTCATAAACATGGCAAGCTACGCCAGGAGGCAACTTGATTTGTGAAATTCTCCAAATGGTTGCGTCATAAAACTGAACTTTATTAATCAAAGGCATCAAAATTGCGTGCATGGCTGATACACCAGAATTCTTCATGAATAACTCCCATTGTCCAGGCCAATTCATCTCAGGTCCTGCGGCGACGGTGCCACGACCTTTACCTTTGCGTTTGCCAGCTTTTGGTGGTTTCACTCCGATGGCTTCACCTTTACCTTTGCGTTTGCCAGCTTTTGGTGGTTTCACTTCCATGGCTTCACGTTTAATTGTCATGCCTTCCAATGAAGTATGATCATCATCATCAAATGCATCGTTGTCTAGCTCTGAGACTGCCTTAGAAACGGCTGCCACTAAAACAATGATGGATAATATCCATAAGAGTCTTGTTGACTCTTTCATTTTCTTAACTTTATTTTTCTTTTTTTTTTTTAGTTTTTCACTGTTTTGGCTGGGACAATAAGGAATGATGTCTAGGTTAAATTGATTGATTGATGATAGTTTCTGGTGAACATTGCTTTATATATTTGGGAATGTTTTGACTTGTGTTTATTTTTGACTTTTCTTTTATTGGAACGAGTGGTTGGCAAATTATTTCCTCGATACATTTGCCTTTTTTTTGTATGGTGATCATGTGTAAGAAAAAGAATGATAGGCTATATTTCTTCTTTTTCTCACGTTGGCTTCCAGCGTTAAATACTTAAATTTTTGTTATGGAAACCCAAAAATATATTTGAAAATAATGATAGAGAATATATACTTTGCAAAAATAAAAAATTTACACGTTGAAAGCATCTGCTAAAATTTGATACATTAGGGATTATGTTAGCTTTAATTTCGATGTATGGTCACACTTTTGAAATTTTGCCTAGCTTTAATTTGTTGCACATACCTGTATCATGCGACTATTTAAACCCAAGAGTTTTCTAATAGAGAGAATAAGAATATTCAAATCTGATATTGATTCGTTTACGTGAAATTTAACATTTTATTTGATTATACAACAGTGACCAACAAGACATAGGGAGAGAATGAATACACATTCATGGTTTGGCTAGTAGAGATATCTCAATCTCTTGAAGTGTTTTGCCTTTGGTTTCAATCACGTTCCGCTTCACGAACATCACCGCCATTAAACAGAACGTAGAAAACATCGAATATAGTAACCGAGGACCAAGCTGCTCAAGCAATCTCAGAAAGAGTAAACCCACAAAGAAGTTTATCACCTGTCCAACCAGAACCAACAATGTTAAGCAACGTTATAAAATGAATCCATGAGATGGTCAAATCAACGGGTTTATTACCCAATGCACCGACATGCAAAAAGCCATAGCTTTTGCTCTAATTCGACTTGGGAAGATTTCAGGGAGGAGTAAACCTGGTACTGGACCAGCTCCTAAGGCGAATGTTAGCACAAACCTGTAATCGCAAATGACAATTGCATTTAGAACATGAAATATAGTTGGAAAACAAATTTCAGTTTCAAGAAATACTTACGCTAGAGTGCCACCGACAGATAAACACAACGCCGAAAAATGTGGTAAGTATGAACTTGTTGCACCAACTTGAAGTGCCATTGCTACTGCCTATACACATCAACAAGATATGTGATTTTTCTTCATATTTGACAGGATTAAGTCATATTAACGTTGATAATAAGAAAAAAAAAAGTACAACACACCATGCCAATAAAACTCCAAAGGAGAAGAAGCTTTCTTCCTACTTTATCCATCAACACCATCGCGATTACAGATCCTGATAACAGAACAATGTTACAATCCAAGATCCATATAATTGAAAAGACAAAGAAACAAAAAAAAACAGGAGAAGAGGGCTACTCTACCCAAGAGGTTTGAAACTCCAACAAATATGTTGCCTAGGTCCGATGGTACTCCGGCACTTTTGAAAACGGTAGAAGAGAAATAAAAAACAGCATTTATACCAGATAGCTGTTGCAAAGCAAACAGGGTTGATCCAATAAAAACAACTGCAAAAGGAACAAGTGAATAACAAAGTACTATGCAGGAAACAAATAGACACAACAATTAACATACATGTTTGCAGTTACTTTCCCGGAGAAAAAAAACAGAAGAGTTATACATACCTCTTGAATGCCGACCATATAACAGTTCCGAGAGGCTCACAACATCTGGTTCATCCGTCTTGTCTAGATCTAGTTTGTATAATTCTGCCATTGCCGTTTTCACATGAGACCCTCCGAGCAGCCTCTCAAACTCGGCTTCTGCTTCAGCTATCTTCCCTTGCTGCATAAGATGATGACCGTTTCAAAAATAATGTAAAATTCAGTGCAATTTTCAGGTTCAACATACAACAGAACATTGTAAAAATGAATAATGAAGCAGACCTTGAATAGCCACTGTGGAGACTCAGCACATAGGAACATTCCCAGAGCGAGTAGTGCAGCAGGTATCGTTGATAGCCAGAAACAGACACGCCACCTGGATACCATAACAACATAGATGATCAAAACGTTTTATATGTTGATTCTACTAAAGAATATGATAGATTCTACAAAAGGTGATAGTTACTTACCAACCAGTGATGTTATGGACTGGGATCCCTATAAACAGGGCTGCCATCAGTCCCAGACATGTAGCTATCTGTATGAAGCTTCCAAATGTTCCCCTAACAAAAGCTGGTGATACCTAGTCAAAATTTGGGAAATTTGCGTGAGAAGTCAAGCGGCTCAAAACTTGTTGCAGAGTAAAATCTATAATCAGTACTTTGGACGCCAGCATGTACGTACCTCTGTCACATAGAGTGCTGCCACAGGTGGCCCAAGACCCATGCCAGTCCCAACCAAGAATCTTCCCAAAAGCATCACAGCTAAGCTGTTGCTAACTCCACTGAGAGAAACACATTTTGCATAAACAACAAACCAAAATAATGAAAACGAGGCCAACTCTTGCTAAAGGATCATAATATTTTGATATGAGCTACATCAAATACACATGGCACATCAGAATATACATTAGTGAGTGGGATCAGAATACTGGAAAGATTATTGGTTATTTAATTTGATCTGCAAGATTTCTCTTCATTCAGCACTGTAAGTCTTTTCTTAGAGAAATGAAACAGAGAATCGAAAACATGTTGTAACCCTGAGATAGGATCTTGCTTCTGGTAAATATATGTACTAGAACAGTCACTAGATATTTGCAGGTATCAGTACTATCTCTAATGAAGAAATGGTCAACAATTTTAAGCGTGCCTTCTTGGGATTTGATTACAATAGCTTTTGCCAATTCCTAAGTCTAGCTTAAAGAAACACTAGATGACTACAGTTTAAGAACCAGAGCTCGGAGGAGATTCCAAAATTACCTTATAAAAGCACCCAAAATCATAGGCAAAGCACAAAGCTGAAAAGCTCTCCGCCTTCCAAACCCATCAGCAACTCCTCCACTGAATAAAGATCCGATAAACGCGCCACCAAGACATACACTAACCACCAAACCTTTCACATAAAGACGCAAACAGAACTTATATAAGTAGTAAATGTGAGGATCACTGCCATGTATTAAGCAATAAGAAGCAATGAATACCTTCAGCTAATGTATCACCACTAAAACCAAGATCAGACGAAATGCTTTCAAGTGGTTCATTAACAACTCTGTAGCAACCCAAAAAAACAAGTTCAACACAAGTAATCACAACAATATTCAAGAAGAAGAGCTAAATTCAATGACAAACCCTAAATGGTAACCAAATAGAAACGACGAAATCGTAGCCACTAGAACATGTGGAAGAGAACACTTCCATGAAGGATTTGTAGTCTCCATTTCCTTATTCACTTCATTCTCTAAAAGAAGACCTGAAGACAAATTCGAAATCTCATAGTTAAAAATTTGAAAATAGCTTCTATAAAACGATGCATGTTTCGTGCATACCTGAGCTATCTTCGACGTCGACCATTGGAGAATAATCTCTCGATGACGTTCTCTTGTACATCGAGGATGTTTCTCGTTGCAGTCCCAACATTCGTCACCTAAGATTTTGCCAGATTCTTCTAGATCGCTTGATTTCACTGAGTATGATTCAGATTACAACAAAATTAGAAATCGTTCAACAAACACAGAGAGCTAAATCGTGAGAATCTGGATAGAGAAAGATGACGAGAGGAAGAAGAAAACATTACAGATCGATATGAGAGAAGAGGGATCGGAGAAGCTTGTTCTTCTTCTTCTTCTTCTTCTTCTTCTTCTTCTGTGTCAATGAGAAGCATTTGTGAAAAGGGCGGTGGCGGTGGTTGCTAAAATGCGCTTGGGTTCGATAGTGACAAGACGACAGAAAAACTTTGCTGAATCATTAAATCTTCTCCTTTGCGTTAATTTAACGGTTGGAATGACGCACGTGTCACTTCTATAGTTCTTTTCTTTTTTCAACGCTATGTTTCTTTTTTTCTATGGACTATTGAGATTGGAGAATGTTTTTTTTTTGGAATTTTGGTCTAATGTGTCATTAGGCCTGGCATAAAATCCGAAATCCGAAAACCGATCGGAAACCGATCCGAAAAATCCGGCTCCGAATCCGAACCGAATAGTCACAAAACCCGAACGGATAATGAATTCTCCTATCCGAATTATCCGAACCGAACCCGATCCGAACCGAAAACCGAAAGGATATCCGAAAACTGAAAATAAAATTATATATCCAAAAATATTAGTTATATTTAGCTATAATTTTATAACAAATAACAAAAATATCTTAAATAACCTAGATATTAGAAAGTTTTTAGGTATATTTGTTAATATTATACATATTTTTTGAAAACTTAGCCAAATTTTAGTAAAATTAAACTATTTTTTTTAATCTAAATTGAACATTTTTTAGTTTTTTTTCTCGAAAACCGATCCGAAACCGATCTGAATCCGACACTATCCGAACCGAACCCGATCCGAATAGTCATAAAATCCGAACGGATAATAAAATCTCATATCCGAATTATCCGAATCCGAATAAATCCGAACCGAATCCGATCCGAAATCCGAATGCCCAGGCCTATGTGTCATATACCGTAGCAAAACTTACATAAATTGCCACAAAATATTTGTCTTTTCAAATGTGCCATAATTATGGACAAGACTTTGAACCGGAAATTTTTGGTAGACAAGAAATGTTGTCCACCTTTGAAACAACATATTGAGAAGATATTTGGTGGACAAAAAATCTTGTCCACTTTTAAAACAACAGACTTTTGGTGGACAAGAATTCAAAACGACATACAAAAATTTGGGTAGACAAGAAATGTTGTCCACCATTGACATATTTGGAAAGATTTATGTTTTGTAGCATTTTTGCTAAGTTTTTGAACATTAAATGGCACATTAGTTAGATTTTTCTTTTTTTTTTTCACTCGTGATTTAGATCTTTTGTAACGAATTAGTTAATACTTTAACAGCAACTTGACAAACAAGATATTTAGATAATTTTTTAAAAATATTAGCATTTACTCAAATTAATTCAATTTTTGATTTTTTTTAAAAATACTGGTTTTTTTTTATAATTGAATGTAAAATTATATTCAATCAAAATTCAGTTTTAACTGTAACACAAAAGTTGCCGACAAAAAAAAAAAAAAAAAAAAAACTGTAACACAAAAATTAAAGATGAAAATGTTAGTCTCTCAATGAATTATCGTACAAATTATAAAAAAAAAAAAAAAAAAAAAAAAAAGAAAGTGGAATATCATCCAACCCATTTCTCTCCCAAATTTGAATATAAAAGAATTGAACAATTTAAAAAATATATATTTATTCATTTAATTTTTTTTAGCTGAATGATGTGAACTATGTGCACCAGACGATTCATCCTATTTCATTTCTTAATTTTTGGAGAGAAATTATAAGACTTACCTATTTTAAACAAAAAAAAACATGATATCACAAATTTGTATTTACATTGTTTTGCTTATCCAACACATCAAAGTCTTTAAGCATTTTAAGTTAGCCCCAATAAGACCATTTACAGAAACTACTAACAAGAGCTCTTCCTTGTTTTCTTCTTTGCATGCAACTCTATAAATCTAAACTATTCACTCTTGAAACTTCACAAAATCTACATACACTATTAAACCTCTAAATTCACATAGATGTTCTTGCCTGTCTTTCTCCCCTCAAGGCAATGTAAACAAAGTGTCATATTCCATATCAGCTATGTCGAACAACCCATCGTCGTCATCTCCAATTAATGTCTCTGTTTTTCCAAGCTCAGCCTGCAGATGTTCATTCAAGCATCTTCATTATCATATCACTTTATGAAGAAACACTAAAAACAAGTCCACCATAATTATTTATAACTTTGATTCATCTCTTGTAAACTACTAACCTTTGTCTGACAATATCTCTTGAGCACGCGGTGGTATTGTTGGCGAGCCTCAGGAGAATTAGCCATCGATAGAACACGAGAGAAAGCTTCGTTCACTGCCCCATCTACTTTCTGCTTGCGGAACACCTTGAGAATGTCTTCGTCTTCACTGTCCTCTGTACTCTCTACGTCTTGCCTGAACCCTCTTAGCCCAACTCCTTTTCTTCTCCACCTGAGTACAACCTTATCTATAATTCCTACTGCCCAGCAGATTACTTTGTAATTTTTCCTTATTTGGTAACCTCGCACATGAGCCTGCCAGAATTAGAAGAGAATAAAGAGCTACATGAGACGCCAAAGGCTAATGGGAAACAACTATGTTCATCTCACTAAAGCTGTTAAAATACCTGAATCTTTACAACTTTCTGGCGAAGCTCCAGAAACTCTTTACGACCTTTATAGCCACGATACTTCTTCTGAATAGATAAAGCTGCTAAATGGTAGTTCCTGACCTTTCCAAACGTTAGCTTCGACATGGCCGAGATCCCTTCGATATCTTCACAATAGATCCCATACTCTTGTAAGCAAGCAGCCATAGCTGCTTCTCTTTGTTTTCGCTTTCTGAATGAATGTGCACGAAAAGCTGCCTGGATTCTTGCAGCTGCTTGAGCTGCATTTCGTACTGCAGCCAGTGTGTCTTTCAGTGAAACTTGATCTTCATTACCAGAAGGACTTTGTTCTGAGATGGAATTCAAAGTTATCTCTGTTTGCACTTGAGCAGTGTCTTTTGAACTCTCGGTTTCTTCAAGTGTGAGCGATGAGAGATGGTTTGTTAACGCCACCTCTGACAGATAACCTGCAAGACCCTTGTGGCCATTAGAGGCAGCTATTGAAGCTGCAGTTTTGCCATTTGGATCTTGTCGACTTGGATCAGTCACTGCTCCAGCTGATGCCCCTGAAGCTATAAGGGCAGCCACCATTTTTTCACTGCCACATCAGAGAACACAGTATTGGTTATTAGATTCATTTGAAGCTATTGTCTAAGAAAGATTCCATCTTAAACTCCTTTTGACAATGACCAAGTGAAAACAATCTTTTACTTGTGACACTACGATGCGAAAACAGCAAGATACTAATTCTATTCGAATCAAAATTGTTGAAATGACAGTGTTAGTCTACTACTCACCTTCCAAATCGTGCAGCCCAATGAAGAGCGCTCCATCCGTTAATATCACGAAAATCTACACTGACTCCATGACCAAGGATTGGATAGAGTGCCCACTCGAAGCCAAGGCCTGCAACCATATGGATAATACCTTGTTCTTGCTTTGACAAAGAACAAGTTGTGTAATCTTCATCACAGGATCTTGAAGACAGCCACGTATCCAGCTTGTCTTTAAGCAGTTCCTGTAGAAGCCAATCAACTGTTTTTGTTGATGATGCACTGCCATCTAGGACCGCTCCTATGACATGCCTCCATTGATCATCATCAGCTTTCAGTATCTTCAACAGCTTATCGTTGCCTGACTCTAAGTTACTTTTTCTCTCCGATGGTCGGTCTGATAGAAGTGTTTGCACAAACATTACGAGTATTGAAAGCTCATCTGGACTTGTGGACATATCAGAGGTCTGTCGCTCACTGCACTTAGGGCAACATGTGTCAGGCTTATCGCGATACTCAAATTCCCTTATTTCACTACACGAGAGTCCATCTCCAGAAGTAATGCATAAATTGACTTTTCCAGGACCACATGGAGGGGCTCTACACCGAATAACACCTTCTTTAATGATCTCAAAAGGAACTTGAGCATTCCCAAACATGCAAGACCATGTAGATTCTGTTGGATCACAGAGAAATGATCCAACGATTATCACCTGCATTGTCAAGATGAAATTTCAAAACGGAAGATCACCATCATTTGTTCTAACCAGGCAAGAAAATAACAATGTATATCAATCATGAGAGTAATTTATGCACTTCCACATAAGTCTCAACGAAATTTTACGGATGGGGTAAGTGTAAGAGATTAGACCTTTGTAGTCTCATTCGAGTAACCCCACTCTGGTGATATGTCATGGATAGTAAACTTTTTCTTATGTGCACCTGCCAGTCTCATTTCTTCCTCGAAAGGAAGCCCGATTTTCCCTTCATTATCCATCATTCTACAGTAATCATCATTATTCTCCAAAGCTCCCAGTGCAGAATAAGAAACAGGAACTTCGAAAGAACCAAGATCTTGAGGCAACAACAATGTAGCTGAAATTTAAGACAACTATCAGAACTGACCGATGTTATACAAGGTATGATGAAGCCTAAAAGTATTCTTTAGCAAAGCAGATGACATACATTGGTCAACCTGATTGTTGTAACTCCAGTTTGTATCTTCCTGCAATCCAGCTAGCAATCCTTTTGCAGAACTTGGTGTGCTTCCCTGCTTCCGACAAAAAGTATATAAATTTCTAGATTATAAACTTTTTACTTATTAGTTTGGAAAATTTACTCTTCAACTGCCATTAGAGATTAGAAAACCATAACACATATGGTTCATTCACCGTGTTCCTCTGTATGAAGTCGGTGAGTACTACTTTGATCCCACATTTTATTTACGTTTAGGAGAGAGTTACCTCAGAGTTAAGAGGTATAGAAGCCTCACATGCCTCCAACACATCTTTCCAAGATTCGGACCCTTGATCTCCACTCCCTCCTGTACCACCTGTAAAAAGATTGTTTCTTACTTTTCATAATAACTATATATCATTCTTCAGTTCCGCGCAAAGAAAACTTCATACAGAGACAAACAAGGAAGAAAGTATGACAAGACTTCAAGTGATAAATTACAGATCGTCCATAAAGTCTGGCTACATTCAATGACCAATGAAACTCACTGTGAGAAGATAACTTATAAATATTTCCCAAATCATATTTCGAATATAGAGTAGTGTCAACATCATATAGTGATGAAATAGAAAGAAAAAAACCAATGCTGTATAACTTTGGCGTACCTGAATCATTCTTTACGAGCATGAGATTGCTAGAATGGTATTCAGCTCCAACATACCCTCCATAGCATCTCTCTAGTTTGTTAGAATCATTCTTGGCATTGTATTGGGCTCCAAAATTGCCTCCATAACATCTCTCTAGTTTGTTATTCTCTGGTCTCTGATATATAGTCGTTGGTTGAACAAGGTGATCTCTGTCATTACTATACTCTAAAAACTGGAGACTATCAAGACTTTCCGGTTGAATGTTGAGTGGATCTACAGAATTAACTTGTTCATCTCCGATACTCAGTTGTTCCTTAAGCATCTTTAAAGCCTGTTCAAACTCAGAAGAACTTCCACTGCCTTCCAGGTTAGAGTTAACCTCTGCAATGCCTGGCGAAGTAGATGAATGCTGCTGATGTATGTCAGAAGAATCACCAATGTAGTGATTGTAGCTTACATTTTGAGTCCCGATGGAGTTTGGACTTAAAAAGAGAGTGGAAGGAATTGGTGCAAACTGATAAACTTGTCCACCAGCTTGTTGTCCCTGAAACGTTAAGCAACCATGAAGTCATACAATGAAACTGAAGTTCCAGCTTTAGTTAAACAAATATTGCTTATTCAGAGAAATCACCTCTTCTCGGTCGCTTACATCCCTGTAATGAACAAGGACAATATGCTCGTATTCCCTGATATCAAGAGCAATAAACTTTATCTTCATTTTTGAGATAACAAACAAGAGTAACTTGTATTCACATAGTATGAGTACATGACCACTCACGGATCTAACATCCAGTAGATTCGCCTCCGAAAAGTAGGGTCTTGCTCTCCATGAGCATAATAACAATTCAAGGCCTCAGCATTACCCACCTGTTCACAAACACAACGATCAAAGACTCATTAACAACCTTAAGAACAACATATCTAATGTTGCAAATCAAATCTAAAAGCAAGTAGCAACAATGTAAGAAGTCTCTAAGATCAAACTTCACTATTTCTAATACCTTAAGTCGTTCATGTGCTTCTGCAATAGCTCTACCATCTCTTTTTCTTCGCCATTGATGACCATCTTTACGAAAAAACTTTAGAACCCTTTTATTGAAAAGAAACAAAGACCCACCTAAGAGACAACAAGAGTTTACCAAAATTGATCATCAAATTAACCTTGAATCAAAACCAAACCAGTTAAAGTCAGAGGAGCAAGTCAATCAAACATACTTGTAGGTCTTTGAGGAGCGGTATTAGTAAGCGTCAATCTCTCATGATTCTGTAATATAAACAGTACCTCAGGAGGTTTCAACCAACGACTCCGAGCTTCTTGATACAGAGTACTAATTTCATATTCTGAGAGTAAAAAATGAAAAAATGTAGTCTTTAGTCATCGAAATACATAAATTTTGATACTTTCGAGGAAAATGGAGAGTACCCTCAAAAACTCACCAGATTGCATAACGATTGGAGTAGTAATTCAATCTATCAACACAAACATGAGATCAAGTTTGGTTCGGAAGAAGGATCGGAGCTAGAGACAGAGAGAGGAGTCGCTAAACCAGTACGAAAGACAAAGAAGAAGAGAAGATAAAAGACAAAGAAGGTGTAAAAATTTGACTATGGACTGACGAAATGAAGAATCTCAAGGAATAGTACAGGAGGGTTCCGACAGATAGCCACGAAGATGGTTGCTATGTCACAGGAAGGGTAATGATCCTCTGCAACGCTCCTTATTGTATTATTGTTCATCAATAATGGTGCCCACGTGGCATGATCTTTGAGTGTCGTAGGTTTTATTTTTTATTGAGTCGGCAAAATTAGATTAAATAAATAAGAATTAACCCTTGTTTTAAAAATCGCTAGGCGCTAGTCGGGCGTTCGGCATGGGCCTAGCGATTAATCGGAAAATCGGATTAAAATCGGGGATTAATCGGGGATTAGTTTTAGGGTTATTTTAATATTTTTAAAATATATTAATCCAATATTGTAAAAATTTATGATTTTTATTAAAATTTGAACACAAGTTATTGTAAAACATCACAAACTCTCCATTCAAATGATTGAATAACAAAAATAAAAAGTTTTTTTATACTTGCCATCTAAAAAATAATCGGGGTATATAAGATTAGGCAGAAAGTAATCGGATTAGGCGGAGAATAATCGGGTTACTGATTTTTTAGGGGATTAGTCATTAATCGAGGCGGATAGGGTGGGCCTAGCGATTAAGCGGGGAGTAATCGGGGCTAGGCGGGGATTTTTAGAACAGGGGAATTAACACGTGTGAAATCATGGGGGTTATGGAGGTAAACTACGGAATTAGCCTCATTGTTGTTTGACTTTGACTTGAGTACGTAGAGAATTTAGAGAGCACGTCGGCACGACCACCAAAGAAACTACTTGCCTGTGAAAATTTTGAGGGTATAATTGTCAATCTGGTATTATTTTTGTCTCATCCACAACAATTTAAAGGAGAAAATATTATGCAAATGATGTATAACACTTCTTGAATCAGTAATTTTGGTGATAAGATTTTATTCAATAAAATGACAAAATAAAAAAGATGGTATTAAGATATAACAAAAGTCAAAAAGATATTTTAGTGTCCTGTTTTTCATGTATTAAGATTAAAAAAAGGTTGGAATGAACTTTAGTGTCCTGTTTTTCATGTATTTTTAAAAATGTTTTTATTTACTATTTTATGAATTGATATACCGATGTTTAATGCCATAAATATAATATAAGTTTTTTACGATGATAGAGTATAAAAAAAATTGTTGAAAAAAAAAAAGAGTATAAAAAAATTTAGAAGTAAATTTGTGGTCTATGCCAAACTTGTGTTTTCTGTGGCGATCGGATAATTCACATGGTCATCTGTTTTTTACATGTTCTTCTGGGACATATATCGCATATGTCATTAGACTAATTATTATTGCAAGATGCTCTAAATAACGTATCCATTCTACATTTTTCTATTGACTATCTAAAAGTTGGAATAGTGACGGTGGTTGAAACGGACAAATCTATTTACGGATTGTTACTATTTATAAATTATAGTTTATAGTAATAGGGTCTAAGAAAAATAAAAGAAATTCACCATGGATCAACTAAGAACCGTTTTTATACCAAAAAAAAAATCTTGATATCGACAAATTATTGTCCGTTCGAAAAAATATAATATATAGCAGCCCGCTTAAGGCGTTGATTGGTTCTTCCGATATCAATCATGTAACAGTTGTTAATAGTTGGTATCTATCGTAGAAACTCCTCCATACCACTTCGGACCGTCGAAATTGCTGGATTTCAAAAGTTCCTTCCCACAAGCATTTGCGGTTGCATGTGGTTGCGATTGGTTTTAAAAAAAAAACAACAAATTGAAATATATATTATCAAATTCTATATATATATATTCACGTTAATTCTAAAAAAGTAATCATCATCTAACTTTAATGTTCCAATATTAATAATTATTTTTGTTTCACTATAAAATTTGTTTGTTTAATATTTGAATAATTATTTAGTAATTATTAATAGTTTTTAATTATTAATCATGTTTAAAAAATTTATACTTTTTCATAAATATAGTTTTCGGTGTTCTTATACTTTTCACAATTATATATTACATTTATTTTGGTAAATTTTGGTTTAACCGCTATCGTATCCACTGATTAACTAGTCGTAAATCTCCCACAAACGTACTATTTTTTTATTTAATATAGAAAATACTTTTTCAACTGCTAAACCAGTCGGTCAAAACATTAAATAACTCTTGTAACCGTAACCGTCTGCTTCTACAAACTCTCACAACCCTAACCGCTGTGTTTAAACCCCTAAATATCTATCTACTATGCTTTGAAAGAGAGAAACAATGGCATTCATGATCACAACATTTCCAAAATCGAAAAAAATGTTCCAAACTCGAATCAACAGCTTGTTCATAAATTTAATTATTTATGGAGTTGAATGTTTTTCCTCCACTGTCATCTTCAATACTTCCTATTTAATTATGATCACCTACGACAAATGATTATTTTATACTATTCCCTTATCTTCTCTAGCACTTTCTTTTGTACGATGTTGGGCAAACAAAGAAATTTAGTAAGAACTTTACATCATTAAACATTTAATTATATATACCTGTCAAGTTCGGGTCAAGTTCGGTTCAATCTTGTCCTTGTTGTTTTCATGTAACAAATTTCATGTTGGCGACCCTCTTTATTTTCTTCTAAAGATTAAGTTAAACGTTGAATAAGAGTGCAAGGGGTTGGATCCAAAATCCAATCCCATGAAATACAATTTGAACAACAAAACTAAACACTATTATACAATTTAAAATGGTTCATCACCTACAACATCAGATGTACATCCCCTAATTAATTTATGCTACAGATTATATTATTATTGAAAATTTAGAAGTTAATTTTTTTTATCTCACTTACATCGTTAAAAAGAAGCGAAATATAAGAGAAAATCCTAGAAAAAACGAACAAGAACATGAAATACCCCAAAATACTCTCAATAGACATTTTTATTTTAATTCTTTTGGACGTTTCGCCTCGCAACCACGGTTACTAGCTAGATATCTACATTTTTACAGCGGATCGAAGAGATTAAATTACATTATCCAACAGAGAATTTACTTCTTTCCATTCTCAACGTCTCATCATCTTCACCTTCACTCACATTGTCCACTTCAAAAGTGTACATAGTAGTAGCAACAACCACAATAACTACAACAATGGCTTGTGGTCAAATCTTATCATACAGTTGAATATTTTATTGCAAGACAGAGGACATATGTGTCAGTCACAGTGTGAGCAAGAGATTCACTTCAGTTTCATTGATTTCTTTGAATAATTAAAGAAACATGTTCAGGATCTATACTCCACAATAAGACAATATTGGAACAGAAGTAAGCATATGCCTAACATATGCCTAATGTTTTTTTCTTTTCTTTATGCTTAGCTTTTAAAAACATGGTACTATCATCTAGGCATGGGCGTTCAGATATTCGGGTCGGGTTCGGGTCGGATTTTTCGGGTTTAGAAAACTAAGATCCGTTCGGGTATTTTAAAACTTCGGGTTCGGGTCGGGTTTGGATCGGGTATTTCAAGTTCGGATTCGGGTTTACCCGAAGTATCCAAATATTAGAAATTTTGTATCCGATTCTATGCAAAGTATTGAAAAATACTCAAAAAATATATAAAACCCAAGTATTTTAAACCGAATCTAACCCAAAGTAGCTAAAACACCCGAAAATATCTTAACATCCGAATAATTTTGGCACTTACGTTATTACAAGTATAAATATTACTAATATATTATAACTATGTACTTATATTTTGGGTATGTTCGGATACTTGTTCGGGTTCGGGTTTTCGGGTTGTGAAGTTTAGAACCCGTTCGGGTATTTTAAAACTTCGGGTTCGGGTTCTGGTCGGATTTTTCGGGTCGGATTCGGTTCGGTTCTTCGGATTCGGGTATTATGCCCAGGCCTACTATCATCAAACAGGTTTTGCATCAACTTAAAATCATAAGTTTCATATATGTCACTGATTACATTGAGACCATAGGGAGATTAAACCGGAGCAGCTGGAGTCTTGGATTTCAGAATCTTCTGACTTTCTTCGAAGTATTGGTTAGGATGGTTGATCCCAGTATCACAGGATGCACCATAAACAGCTTCAAAGGTTAAGGTGCATGCGAGCTTTACCATAAATGTATATAAAGAAAAGCATGTTAGTTATTGCTAAAATCGACGAAAAGATTCAAGTTTTTAAGTGAGATCAATCACCTGATAATGTTTGTTTCGAACTTTATCCATTACATCTTCCATTCCACGAGAACTCAATCCCATTCTACTAAGTGCTGCTTTCAGGTTATCCTCACTGTCATCAAAGCACCAGAATGCATCAGATAGATTACTTAGGAATTCACCTAATCATTCACACATCTACACATATGTAATTATTGTTTCGCTTTATAGGTAGACAAAGACCAAGGGCAACAACTTCTGCTGAACAAAAGAAGCAAGCCACTCATGCGCTCGAATTCGCTTTTGTGCACATATTTATATCATGGAAGGAGTTTCCGTTACTGCAAAAATTCTCTCCTTATGTTCACCAATCAAAATATATACAAAAACTCATTATTTTTCAGCTGCTGGTAGTGTTGATATGATGTTGGTGATGGATAACAGATACTACATGAATAATATATAAGGCTTTACCCTTTTCTTTCACAGGAAGAGAACATATTTTTACTGAGCAAACTGACCTGAAATGTCGGTAAGGACAGCCATGATGATCCCCAGCACCAGGAGCTGATGTGATGATCTTTGAACAAGCATAAGGGGTATAATCCTGAAATTGCAATGTGTATTTGGTATCAGAAGCTGATCATTGCCGCTTTCATTGACATAAAGAAGAGATGAAAACTCTAAAAATGGCTTAAAAGGACAGGTAGGATCTTACTGTTCTCTTGCCTTCCTTCCCATAGTTATGGCGAATGGCATACGCATACTCTTTATCAAATCTCTCAGAGCCAACCTGAGGATAACAAGGAAAAGCAAAACATGCATCTAATAGCTCAGCATTACTTAGTTATTCAAATTTGCTAGCACACAGGAAAACATGGAAAAAGGGTGAGGACAACGAGAAACTTTTGCGAATCGAATTACCTTTTTTGTGAACTCTTCTCTCCAAAACGCTAAGGCGTCATCCAACTTCAGACCCACACCCTACACAGCCGATAGACAACTTCAAAGTGGTACAAATAGAAGAAAAAACATGAAAAAAGAACTGGTGGCTTATTTACTTTGATGTTTGACCAATAGAAATGTTATTACGTCTAGCCTCAAATCTAGATGTGAATCTATCTGCATCAAGTCGCATTCAAATGCAACAAATCTTAACAAGGGGGATAGTGTATAAGGAGAAACCTTCAAAAAAAGACCCAGTTGCATTCTTCCTCCATGTTTTAGATGATGATCTTCTCGAAGCTGTGTGTAAATGTACACATGTTACAGTTGCATGGGAGCAGGATATGTAATTAATAAAGAATATAAGATATGAAAGCCATGAAGCAGCTTACTTTTTCAAATAGATGCCGCATACAAAGGGGAAAGGAACTCTTGGAAACTTGATCAATATCCTTAAGTGATATGTCAGCGTACTCACTTGACTGTGGAGACATATTAACAACTTCAGTCATTCCAAATCTATATATGTATATAACAAGTTTTAAAGGACGATCCTCACCTGAGAATAATCAGGACCCAAATAGCTTGTAGATAACGCCTCTACTATCTGAATGATAATAACAACAATAAGTTAAAGGAAACGAGGGACATGAAATAAAGCAGTTGATTTCAGCACTGTACTTACTGGAGTTAGTCTGTCTTTTTCTCGTTCTCGAATGGTAGTCGTCCATTTTCTGCAAACAAAAAGAAAAATCTTGTTAATAAAGCGTGAGGGATATAAGAGAAGCTTTTCAATATTCACATAACCATTATAACCTGTTTGTCAGAATGAGTGCCTTCGACAAATGAGATCGAAATTGTGTGACAACAAGGGAAACCAACTGCAAGGATAAATAAGGAAATCTGAGTTATCGAAAGAGACACTACTATCTACTGAGTAGAAGTTATGTTTTCAAATTAAAATAGACACCATGACTTGCCTGACTGCCAGCTACAAAGGCATACCCTTTTTGTAATAATACTCTCCGGCCAGCTACAAGGTCAGGAACCTCTTCAAAAGGAACCTTTTTTCAGGTGAAAATGAATAATTGATCAGATGAATAAATATCTAGCTTGAAGTACATGAACAATTGAACAAATACAAAAGATGAGACAGATCTACCTTGTAATATATGTTTTCAACTGCAAAGGATAAGAAAGATTCAAGTTTCCATTAGAAAAGGTTCAAGTTTTACTGCTAAATAGCTCAGAGAGGTGAAGAAGAAATAATTTCTAGAGCTAGATGAAGCTAAAATCGTATCGAAATACAACATGTCCCTACTAAGAGACAGAAAAGGGATCGAAGATTTAATTAGTATCATTACCATCAGATTGACCAAGTGAACGTGCAACTAGCCCCAACCTCTCCTTCAAACTCTGCAAATGGTCAAAGATCAATTTCTTCACCTCTCAATCATTTGAATTCTGAATAAACCACAATCCTGAAATATTGTAAGACAATGAGCTTTCTATATACTCTGAATCTAAAAATTACCTCAAGTTCTGCCCCAATGACTGCCTTGTACGGTAGTCCAAATTCTCCCACAATTGCTCTCTGTGAACAAACACAAAAAGCGAAATTTACCCGCCATTCCACATCTCGGCTCACCGAACAAAAAAAGAACACAGAAGTACCTGTTCTTCAATCTTTTTACGCCGGAATCTATGGCGGAAAAGAGCGGTTTCCATACTAAGAAACCATTTCTTCAACTCATCCCTTAAGCAAAGATCCAGAAATACTTAAGTTAATAAACTACAGAAACTAAAATCTACGATAAACAAAATCCAAAGCACGGAGCAAGAGCTTACGATCTACAATAAACGAGACGAAGAACGAAATGCGAGATTATATCTTTATTGATCATTTCTGAAACATCTGAAAGTCTCATATGTTCTCTCCACAAAGTCTCTACCTATAATCAAAAGAAATTGAATTTGATTAACAAAAATCTGGAAATTGTCACTAAAAGTTCAAATTTTTATGAACTTACAAGATCATCCATTTCATTAGGGTTTCGTCCACGAGCTAATCCATCTGAGACTCCTTTCAGAACTATCACAACAAAAAATTAACAAACTTTTCAAAAACCAAGAAAGAGTCTCCTCGAAAGGAACAAAATTTTGGATTGAAATTGATTGAAACCTCGTAAGCGGTCGATGGCGAAGAGCTCGAACTCTTCTAAGCGGACTTCCATGGGTGGAGCTGTAAGATAGAGGGGAAGCGTTGGAGTTGAAACGACGTCGTTGGAGACTGTTCGCTTCTGAGAGCGTATTACTTCCATTTTTACTGATTCTTCTTCTTCTTCTTCTTCACTGTTCTCAGTTCTTGCGTCAAAGAAGAAAGGGTTCGTCGAGAAAAGCGCGGGAAAGATGCAGTCCCAGGAGCGGGAATTTCTCTGTTGGGCCTATTAATGGGCTTATTACTGGGCCCAATTGATACTAAAAAAAATGCAGGCTCAGTAGCGTTAGATCCGATTTAAATCAAATTGTTGGTTTAGTAAATCGGTCATTACTCGTTACTCATGTCTTTATAAGTCTAATCTTGATGTACACAATAGCAAATATAAGAAATTGTTTAGTTGAAAATAATTACCAATAATGTTGTGACCGAAAAATAGAGAAATGTTTTTCATAAATACATGAATAAATCTAAGAGATATGAAAATATGCATGGTCAATACGATATAAACTTAGTAAAAAAAATGTTGAAATAGCTACTTTTTTTTTTTTTCCGTCAACAGCCATATTAGATTAGCTCAAAGAAATAGGCAAATAGCTACTTCTTACTTATGCAAACCAGACATATATTGCATCATGGTTAAAAGCCGCAAATCATTTAAAAGACTAGGGAAAGTAATTATTTGATTAAACAAAATTGAGTGGTATATTATTTATCAAATCAGTTTCAACCGATGTGTAACGTGTGTATTAAGCATCATCGAGAGAACACCATGATACCTTGATCTATATTAGTTGTTATTACCTATATTGTTCTTTAAAAGATGTATTGTGTCATTTTTAAAAGTTTTTACAAGATAACGCAAATACTTCAAAAAAAAAAAAACTAATTAACCCACAAGAGATTGTTATGTACGAGGTAAATTGCCAATCATCTTATGACAAAAGATACATAACTTTTGTCATAAACGCATCGATTAATTCTAAAGAAATGAAAGATGATTTTGGGATATTGATGTTCCAAATATGCAAGGTCAATTCGACCCAAAATTGGTTTTAAAAATTGGTTAATTTTATGGACCATACAAATATTTGTATCATGACTACAAATCACAGATTCAAAAATATTAATAAAAAAAAATATTCGATTAAATGAAAAATTTAAACAAAGTATAATTATTTATGGTTTAAATTAATTTTATCCAACATCAAACGCGTGTATTAATTATGATCGTAGAAACATAAAGATAATTTCGTTTGTACAGCCAAAATTTACTTCTAATATATCTATATTATTTAATGTATCATCGAAAATTGTAATTACTTACGAGAAAAACTAATTAGCCCACAAAATTATTGTTTATAGTTTTGAAATCGTTTTATTAGAGATCATTACCAATCATGTTGTGACAAAAAAAAAGAAACATATTTTTGATAAGTACATGAATAAATTAACCATGTGAAATGAGATTTCAAGATATTGCTTATTTAAATATGCATTTGTCAATTCATCACAAACATGACCCATAAAGATGTTGAAATAGCTCTTGCATGTGTAAATCAAACATGTATTTGCATCATGGTTAAAGTCACCAATCATTTAAATAAATGTTCAGAAAATAAATATTTAATTAAACAAAAAAATAGAAAACAAATTAAATGATTTTTGATTGTTTAAATCTTTTTCCACCAACGGTAACTTCGTGCATTAAATGTGATCATGAGAAGACCAAAACACTTAGATCTAGTAAAGAAGATCACTTTTTTATATAAATATATATATATATATATATATATATATCATCAAAGTTAGCATTGAATATTGTAGATACTTACCAAAAAACTAATTAACCCATATGAGTGTTGTTTATAGTTTTAATATTGTTCTCTTGAAGATTATCAAATTAAATTATGAACAAACAAATAGAAAAATAAATTTTGTTAATTTTGAGAATATGCGTGAATTTCAAATATGTGAAATACAGTTTTGAGACATAAGTTTATTCGACACAAATTGTATTTTAAAAAATGATGTAAAACAAACTTGTCTTTGCATCATGGTTTTGAAAACAATAAACATTGAAAAAAAAGTTAAGATAACAAATATTCTATTAAACCAAAAATTGAAACAAAAACAATTATTTAAACAATTTTGAAGTTGTTTACGGGAGAAACCAAGTAGATTTAGAGATATATCCAAATATAAGATTTTTGTTAAATGGGTTATCAGTTAAAGAAGAGTAGATGATTTGATAAATAACATTAGCAATAAATAAAATTAATATATATATATATAGAAATGTTTTAAATTACTTTCAACCGCGTTGAATGCTTATACTAACCATGGTCATTAGAAACACTACAATACTTTGATCATTATATTGATGATTGTTTAAATCTTTCTCGATCGACATCAAAAACGTCTAATAACTATGGTCATTGAAACACTATGAGAGTCTGATTATTATAATTGAATATAACGTCTATTTTCTTATAAGTCACAAAATTTATATATGATATTTTAGATATTTATTAAAAAAACAACTTATACCCATATAATACTGATCATGGAATAAATAAAGAAGCTGATTAAAATAAGCTATGATGCCATATATAAGCATAGTGACCCAAGACCAATTCAATCAAATCAAAATATATATATAACCAATTCAAAAGAAAGGAAATTTCCTGAGGGTCAACTCTCATACTTCTCTCTAATTTCTTTGATTCATCTGTGCTGACCTTTTCTGTTAGTCAACCAACATTCTCATGAAGAAAAATAAAAAGGAAAGTGAGTTTACAGAAACAATTCAAAAATCTAGAGACTAATTGGGGTTGTGTGAGAGAAAAAAGAATCATAGTTGTTTCATATGGTTGAAACTATGGAATTACTCTGTTTCTTGATGATAGCTTTAGTCCATGTGATCTCGGTGGCATTAGCTCAAGATGGTAACCAATTTGTGCATTACGACTTCAGGAAAGCAGATCTCTACGTAGATGGAATGGCAACAATCGAAGATGGTCGGTTGAAACTTACTAATAGTTCAAAAAAAGCCACTGGGCATGCCTTCCACAAAACACCCATAAATTTCACAAACACTTCTTTTTCATTTTCAACTGAATTCGTATTTGCGATCATACCAGAGGAAAGTACCAGCTACGGTCAAGGAATGGCTTTTCTTGTATCTCCAACCATTGATCTAAGGTATGGCGCTGCAACATCTTATCTAGGGATATTCAATAGGACGAATGATAATAAAACCGAAAATCATATCCTTGCCATAGAACTTGACACTAATGCAAGCTCAGAAGCACTTGAAGAAAGTGACAACCATGTAGGGATAGATATAAACAGTATAGTATCCGTCTACTCTGCTGATGCTAGTTACTTTGATGATACCGAAGGATTGAGGAAAAGCCTTGTGCTTGCAAGCAAACAAAGAATTCGTATTTGGATAGAATATGATGGCGAGCAAAGATTGCTAAATGTAACTCTTGCTCCACTCGAGATCCCAAAACCAAGCTTGCCTCTTTTGTCAAGATCTATAGATCTTTCTAAAATCTTCAAAGAGCATATGCATTTTGGATTTTCGGGTTCGACAGGTACAATCAGAAGTCACCAATACATCCTTGGATGGGCATTGTCTATAGGCGGAAAAGCACAAAGCCTTGACATTTCTAAAGTTTTGGATCTCCCTAGACCACCGCCTAATCATATACCGGTTATACTTGCTTCTACAGCAACAATTGCATTTTTTGTTATAGCAAGTGGAATTGCATACTTTTACCACCAAAAAAGATTTGCAGAGGTGTTTGAACAATGGGAACAGAAATATAGTCCTCAAAGATTTTCCTTTAGGACCCTCTACAAAGCAACCGAAGGTTTCAAGGAGAACCGAGTACTTGGAGCAGGAGGGTTTGGCAAGGTTTATAAAGGAGATCTTCTTGATGGTACACAAATTGCAGTTAAGAGAGTCTCTCATGGAGCTGAACAAGGAATGCAAGAGTATGTTTCAGAAATTGCTACTATGGGCAGCCTAAGTCACAGGAACTTGGTTCGACTACGTGGTTATTGCAGAAGGAAAGGTGAATTGCTATTAGTCTACGAGTTCATGCCAAATGGAAGTCTTTCGGATTACTTGTTCCATGGAAACAATCTTAGTTGGTCTCAGAGAGTTCATATAATAAAGGGAGTGGCCTCTGCTCTTCATTATCTACATGAAGGTTCGGAACAAGTTGTGTTGCATAGAGATATAAAAGCCAGCAACATTCTTCTAGATTCTAATTTAAATGGGAAAGTAGGAGATTTTGGGCTTGCTAGAATCCATGATCGTGGCGAGAATCTTCAACCCACACGTGTGGTAGGAACCATTGGTTACATGGCTCCAGAAGTTTCCACATTGGGCGTGGCTAACGAGTTGACTGATGTGTATGCGTTTGGGGCTCTCATCCTTGAGGTGGTTTGCGGGAGGAGGCCACTAGACCCAGAGAGATCACCCGAACAGAGGATTTTGGTCGAATGGGTTGCCAGTTGTGGGAGAAGAGGTGGTTTAATGGATACTGTTGATAGTAAACTAGCAGGCAACTTTAGCACTGAAGAGGCCGAGTTACTTTTGAAGCTAGGCATGCTCTGTTCTCAGAGAGACCCGGAAAACAGACCTACTATGAAAGATATTACAGAATATCTTGAACAAAAAAAGATTATGCCAAACATAACGTTTGATATCACTGACATAGGCATACCTATTGCACCTCTGATATGCAATGAATTGACACCATCACATGGAACTACCTCCTCATTTGCTAGTTTCTGGTATGACACTATCACAGTGTTATTTCGCGGTCGCTGAAGCCTGCATCACAAACTGCTACACTTGCAAGAAACAATTTCTTGTTAGAGTGCTCTACCTTGTCGTGACTTGTTTATGATTGTGTTTGTGATATGTTTATGATTGTGTTTGTGATATGTTGTTGTGTGCAAATAAATATTGGAAGAAGACTATGTATATATATGACCACAATCTTCCCAAATGTATGAAAGTTTACAATTTGTATATATCTTCTGCATCAACACAAGAAAACAAAGAACTTGCGAAAGAAAAAGCTTGCTAGACACAACTAATGATGGAATGACTAAAATACCTTAAATGTTGTTAGTACACTTAAACCACCGCTTAAGTTACTCTTCCATGGTTCCATCTAATCTCATCGCCTAGAAGTTATCATGGTGGTTGAACACTTAGCAACAGTTTCAGCACTATTTCAGGCTCCGTATGGTAAATACTAAATACAATAAGAATACGGAACAAAAGTTAACGAGATAGAAACGAATGAAACATGAAAAGTACATAAATATTTTCATTCCATTCTGCAATTTTATTAGTGCTAGTTTACTTTTTAGTTTAAATTAGTTCATGTTTCAGTTTTTTCTAAGAAAAATGAAATTCTAATGTCTAAAACCAACGACCAGTTGCATCCCCTAGATAGACTCCATCACCCGGAAAACTTTCCAAGTCTTAAAACGATTACAAAGAATAAAACCACAAGTGCCAACTAAGATTAGGATGTAAATAGTATGGACGACCTGAAGGACAATTCTATAGGAAGACAAGATTCGCGACGACCACAAAGTAGATAAAACAATTTATGCATTATTAATACAACATAGCCACTCAATAGTGGTAAAGAGACATGCATGAAATCAACTTGACGAGACCGCTTCAACATGGACGACCTGACGAGACATTGACTGACATTACGACACCCGCTGGATCAGACTCACCCTTCTCAACCCCCAAACATGTCTACGACTCACTGGAACAGACCACAAATTAAAACACACCGTTCAGAGACTCTAAATTGGGTTTAAAAAAATTTAACATAGTCGGAGTCAAATGTTTCTTAAACAAATAACCTTTGCTTTCACAAGGCATAAAATCTACAACGGTTGTTACATATACGAGTTTTAGAGGCAAACATTTTATTAACAAACAGTTGTGACCACATAGATACATCTGACAAACCTGATCGTTCTCTTCTGGTGCACGGGAAGGAGAACCATTCGACTGATCCCCTGGTTTATCAGCTCCACAGTTTTGCCTGTTGCATTTGCTCCTGAATGGATAGTTTATATTTCCACAATTATCACACTTCCAGCTCCCTTCCGGTGCATTTTGTTCTGATAAACAACACATATCTCTATGTCAGTCTCAAAGTCCATCAAGTACGCTGCAATATTTAGGACTTTTTAGGAGCTTACTTGATATTTTATCTGAGCTTCCACCCTGCTGCAATTATAAGAGTTTAAAGGTCAGAAATCAAGATAATAATCCCAAGATCTATTCAAGTAAGCCATCTAAGATTAATTAAGCAAGCTGTTCTATGATAGCCGAATTAACCAGTCAAGCCCTAGAATTCAAAATAATGTATATGTTCGCTCTATGGAACAGTCAAACACAAACAAAAAGCAGCACAAACCTGGGAACCAGGCTTTGGAGTGTTGCACTTCCTCATGTTACATACAATTCTGAATGAGAAGTTTACATTACCACAATTCGGACATGTCCAATCATTATCACGAGTTGAATCTGTAAATGAACACAACAGAATATATCAAGTTGACTATCACTATAGAATGTAAAAAAGCATAACCCTTATAGCACATACCTCTCTTTTGTGATTTTTCATCTGGGTAAAACCTTGGTCTTGGCATCTGCAAAGAATGACGCACATATATTGTGAAAAGATTTCAGCTCATGTTACAAGTCCAGGGACTTATAAGATCTTGCATGCAATCAAAACCAAGCATCTTACTGTTATACATACCATGGCAGCGGCAGCACCAGGACCCATTGCCATACCAAGGCCATACCTGTCTATTGGTGGAGGCATTCCATACATACCACCTGACAAAAAAAGAAACCCAGCAATGCACTAGCCAAATTAGATACTGGTACAATGATGGTAAATGGAAGACTTGACACCAATTGAGATATAGCCAGACACCAAAAACTGATTAAAAAATACTTACCACTTCCCATCATAGATCCGCCATGGTATGGTGGTGGTCCAGACATATGTAGTGGTCTGTAATGAGCTCCGGAAGGAATTCGGCTATTATAGTTAAAATGGTAAGGTGAACCCCCAGAAAATGGGACGTCATAAGGAGGCATAGACGACCCATTAAAGAGAGAAGATCCATATGGTGACCCGCCCATATACACTGGAGGGGGACCCCCAGATCCTAAATATGGCCCGGGTGATGAGAAACCTTGTTGAGGTTGCATAGGTTTGGGAGCAGATTTCTATTACAGATATGCAACAAATAGGTCATCAAAGGTGATCAAACTAAAATAAAACCAAGTAGATAATTGTTTAAATTGGATCATAAATTGCCACTGGTATAGTCTGTGTATTGCTGCTCTTGTTGGAAGATAGACAACATATGGGTTCTAGATTTGAAAGAACATATACTACTTCCTTAAATGTAATCGAAGTACAAAACCTAATAGACTGGACAAAACACTAAGGCTGGTCTTCCACTTCAGTTCTTATTCTCATAACAAACACCTGGAAATCCTTATCAAAAACTACTCAGCATCCTAAGTGTCTATACATGTGTGACTCAAAGAGCTCTATCTACTAAAAGAGCGATAACACAAAGATTATGATTATACATCATGACATGAGAAAAATGATCCTAATTCAGCCCAAGAAGCCAATGACTGTTTTGCACACAAACTGTTTCAAAGCAGAAAGACAAATATTCGATATTGCAATACAAAATGACTTACTCCATTATGATCTGCAGGTCTAGGCTGAGTGCAATTACGCATATTACAAGTTGTCCTGAATGAAAAGTTGACATTGCCACAACTTGGGCAGATCCAATCATCTTCTCTGCGCCCCCCTATCCACAACCAAAAGAGTAAACCAAACAGCTATTCATAGTTGTAGTATGAGAAACATAAAGTTTGGAATCTAAAATCCTTTATAAACATGTACTACTGAGACGAAGATCTTAGTATACGCTGAAAGAAACTGACTATAGACTCAATAGAACCAAAACAAAACACATTGGCAATTTTTCTAATATGTGATGTATCTCAAAGTTTCAATACTAAAAGCATGCAAGACATTGGATGCAATGTACACACAGAAACACTATCTTCGGGTATATGGACTCGGATTATCCGAACAACAATATAGTTTTCCAAGGTAAGAAATGTCATACCGTCAGTTCTAGCACGCTTGGCTGCTGATGAATTTCTGTTGTCTACCTAAAAAATCGAGAGCCAATCAGTCAAATTCAACAATCAAACCAGATAAAACGATTCACAGATCAGTGGTACGATTTCAGAGTCGCGGAATTGAAATTGAATGATTCAATGTGGTTATAGTCATCTTAAACCATAGAAAACGATCACAACGCAGAGCTCCGTGTCGATTCAGTGTCAGATCTACGATATTCAGGCCTAGCACTATAAGACGGGACCAACGAATAGAGTGGACAGTGTTGTTACCTGTGACATAGCTGTGGAATGGTCTGAGAAGTAGTAGCGAGACAATCGGAGAAGGAGGCGGTGCGGTGGCGATTTCACCTTTGCCCTAAGATTTTTGTTCGACGAAAGGAAAAATAGCACAAGATGTTTTTATATTTTAACGAGAAAAAAAAAAAAAAATTTTACTATAATTTATTCTCAGAGAAATTAGCCCAAATGATCATATTTTTAAAGAAAACTTTAAAACCAAGGAGGTTTATTGGTTTTTTTAAGAGTTAAAAAACATAAAGATTTTAATGTTTTTACCTCCAAAAATTAGAGACTTAAATGTTATTCAATCTTGAATTTCCAAAACTCTATTAAAATTGTGCTATTGGTTTTGGTATTTTTAAAAAAAATTATAATCATCTAATACATACATCAAATGAATATACATATTACTCTTGTCAACTATATGTAGTCGTGTCTAGAGTAAAATCAAATCATGATTGAAGGTTCTAATCACAGACAACAAAGGAAAACAACAAACAAAAACAACAAATGTCGTTTTTAAAAAGATTTTCCAGAACCTTGAATAAATTTATCATCTGATTTTTAAGATTTGTATCATTATCAGAAAAAATAAATAATATTTCTTGCCTTCTACCTATTTTCCGTAATACAAACTATACATCTTATAAGAGGAATTTCATATCTTTTCTCTCGAGAAAGGACTGAAGACGTTGTTGAACTCTTGGACACAAAATATGCTAAGGCTGATTAACCATCATAAGGTATGTTTTTGTTTTTCTAGAAAGCCTCCTTATACTTTCAATGTGGTCAATGTGATTTGTGTAATATTGTTTGTCATATATGATAATCTCTTTTGTAGTTTGTTTTTCTGTTGTTACATGCTTTTTAACTTCTGCTTTATAGGTGCAAATATGATAATAAGAGCAAACTCATCTTGTAATACCGTTTGTTGATTACCCTTTAAAGTACTGTGAATATAGTTCGTCAATCAGCAAGGCTAAGGTAATTCGATCTCTATTCAAGCATGGGATGAAGATAGAGATCGGAGATATGCTGGATGAGCCACAGCAAGTTGTGGGAAAAGAAGGTGAGGACTGAGGAGGGTATTCTGGACAGAGGTGTATCACACATTTGAGATAGAAATTGAGGATGGGAAGCAAGGTCTTATATGGGTAAGTATTGAAGGTACAAAGGGTATCGGGACACAGCACAGAGTGGGACAAGACGCAGCTGTGTTACACAGGAATGTCTGGACACAAAAAGATTCGAGCAAGGAATGAAGATGACGTGGAGATAGCTTCAAATCAAATGGAATATTCATTAGTTTATGAATAAGGATATTTTACATTTAATATATGGTGTAAACGTGATCTTTTGTGAATAAATAAATAGAGAGATGTCACGTTAGGTTTAGTAGAGCCGTCAAGGAGAAAAAAACCAGGAAGGTTAAGCTTTTGCTTTTGAGAGAAAGAGAGTGATTCTTAGATTATGTGTTAATCTAAGTGTCTCAAGTTCATTAGAAATTTATTGGTGTCAAACTAAGGGGTATCTTAGTGTCGAGTAATTCCATGTAGGCAAAGCTTGGTGTAAGATTGTCTAAACAATTTCTATTGAAAGTTATTGAGGATTATGCACGTTGCCAAACCTCGTGAAATTGCTTGTGTGCTCATATTCTCGTATTAACAAGTATCTCTCTTCTTCTCTTAATAATGTCTTTTTAATTACCTTCATTGTTTGCTGGTATTAAAAGTTTATTATTTATGTGTAGCAATGACTAAGTTGGATATGTGAGACAGATGTCCCGTCCAAATCTGTCGAGGAGATGTCTACAATATGAAGGAAGGGAGGAGTGTTGACTTGGAAGAAGCTTTGGTTACTTTGCTCGACTTCTAGAAACATTAAATCATATAATACCAATCAATTTCGTTCAACCTTGTCCTTCTGTTTTTCATGTAATAAATTACATGTTGTTGGTGACCCTCAATCTTGTCACTGAGAATCGGTAAGTTGATACCGACTAAAACGTGTTTTTCTTATAAAAAGTAAATTTTAATGTGAAATAAGAGAGAGTATGGATTTAGATCCAAATCCCATCTCATGAAATATAAGTTAAGCTAGTAAATTAAACAATATATGCAATTTCAGTTATTTACATACAATGTGAGAGATAGTCCATTAATTTCTGCTTCAAATTTTATTATTTTCCAAATATAGAAGTTACAAAAAAAAAAATTCCTTTCCACATTACAGAAAAGAGAAATAAGAGATAAATAAATGAGATAACTAAGGAAATAAAGATATAAATATTAGAATATTGTCCCACATCGGTTGGGTTTGTGATTCATGGGCAATATATATGTGTTGTGACAATCCTCCTCCCATTGAGCTAGCTTTTGGGTGTGAGTTAGGCCCACACTAATATGGTATCAGAGCCCAGACCCAATTTCGATTGTGGACCACACGTGGATGTCCAGTCCCACAAACTTCACGCTTCAGATGTCCAGTTCTGAGCGTGAGGGGGTGTATTAGAATATTGTCCCACATCGGTTGGGTTTGTGATTCATGGGCAATATATATATGTGTTGTGACAATACTCCTTCCTTGAGCTAGCTTTTGGGTGTGAGTTAGGCCCACACTAATAATAAATAAAAGAGAAAACCATAAACAAAACAAGTATAAGTATGAAATAATCTTAAATGAATATTTTTAATTATAATTTTTCTTGAAAATTCGGTCTCGTAGAGTTTGTTGTAATAGTCACATTGTTCACTATATCTTTGATGTACAATTTGAAGTGAACAATGTGACTATTGTTACAACAAACCATACGAGACACAGAACTTCCAAAAAAAATTATAATTAAAGATGTCCATTTAAGATTATTTCATACTTATACTTTTCAACCTAAATACATTTAAGATATCCTTGTTGCTATTAACATAGAAGTCATGGACGAAACCTTGAAAAGCACTTTTAAAATGGGTGACCAACGCCATGAAATTGAACAGCGTGGACAAAAATATCTTAGATATAAAAAGCTGAAAATTGAGGATGCCTACAGAGTGTTTATCAATTGGCCCCAAATTGACACTTTTCTATATTAAAGTGGTAAACAAAAATTCTTTTATTAATATAGTTAACAATTACATTTTAACAAAACTAAATTGAAACATTGGAGATACAAAAGGTAACTAATTGTTTAATTAAATGTATATTCATATATAAATATATATATATACATATATACTAAAAATCATGTATGGAAATATTTTAAAAAGGTAAAGATGATTTTTTTATCCATATATTAATATAGTTAATTATGTATTATGTTGATAAGAGATAGGATATATTTAAAAAAAAAATCAAAGTGTTACTGACTACAATTATATAGATTTATTATGTTTATCTTTATTTATTAGACTTTTATTTTCATATTTAAACTTGTATAATGATATTTTTTGTCATAAATTTTAAAAGCTTACAAAATTTGATAATTTATTATTCATAATTTCAACTGCTATAAATCTTTACTATTACCCTTTTAAAAAAATTTCTCATTAAAATGTAAATAAACTACATTTGATCAGTTGAGATATATTCTTAAGAGAAATGAGTAAATTAGATTAAAAGAACAACGAGGATTGATCAATCATACGTGCCATTAATGATTGAGACGGACGTGCTTCACATTCGTTGACTCTACCATTAGCATTATTTCTCCACTTTCTCATCCGATCTCTTCACCTTGTATAACCATATACTCATCAGCCTCTCTCGCCAAACCCAACAAAAACAAATCAAACATGATTCAAGACAAGTCGAAAGGTGCAAAGCAAGCCCTTCTAGAGCGGCCATGGTTCCTCGTGGTGGCTCTAGCTGGTCTTTTAGGTGGCGCCATGCTCATCATAAGCTTCATCCGAGCTACGGACAACACTTTGTCACTATGCTCGACAGCTAAGAACACGGCTGCGTCCATAGCCGAATATTCAGCCACCCCAATCCAACTACAATCCATCGTTCACTATGCCACCTCACACACCGTCCCTCAACAATCTTTCGAGGAGATCTCGATCTCTTTAAACGTCCTCAAGGAACGTCTCCCTTGTAACTTCCTAGTCTTTGGCCTAGGCCGTGATTCCCTCATGTGGGCCTCCCTCAATCCAGGTGGCACTACTGTGTTCCTGGAGGAGGATCCTGAGTGGATAGAGGCCGTCCTCAAGGATGCTCCATCCCTCAGGGCCCACCATGTTCAGTACCGGACCCACCTTTCGGAGGCCGGCCGCCTTCTCTCGACTTACAAGAACGAACCCATGTGTTTACCAGCTAAAGCTTTCCCGATCCGCTACAACGAAAAGTGTCCCTTGGCGTTGACTTCGCTTCCTGATGAGTTCTATGATACCGAGTGGGATCTGATCATGGTGGACGCACCAAAGGGGTACTTCCCGGTGGCGCCCGGAAGGATGGCGGCGATATTTTCCTCGGCCGTCATGGCACGTAACAGGAAAGGTGATGGCACGACACACGTCTTCCTACATGACGTTGACCGCTATGTGGAGAAGACTTTTGCCAATGAGTTCCTTTGTGAGAAGTATAAGGTCAACTCCGCAGGTAGGCTCTGGCACTTCGAGATACCTAACGCTGCTAACATGACCGACCAGCCAGGTGACCGGTTTTGCTAGAGTGCGCCAATATTCGTTCTTCGTTACTTCTTTTAATTGGAACACCGCATAGTTCTTCTGAGTTTAAAATCGTTATTAAACATAAACTATCCAGAGGCAACTCATTAAAATAAATATGTATTCTATCATTGTTACTCTTTGTTTCATATGGTTTCATGTGGCCTAGTTTCTACATTTTCCTATTTAAAACATACAAGTATAAGAAAAATTTGGACATTGGCTTCATTTTAAGTGAAATGTGAAGAGTGATTTATATGAATTTTTTATGATATGATAGGAAACAATTTAGACTGGGGCCGGTGGTAACTAATTTTAGAATCTCAAAAATCAAAACACCACACCCGATAATTAACTATATGATTGTCATATATATGTGTGCTAAGGGTAATCATTTTAATCGATCGATACATATTTTAGAAAGCACAACAGAACATAGTTTTATGTTGTAAATCCGCGAAACAGAGTGGTTTGTTAGACTCGGCCAAACTTAAGATAGCTCACCAAAAATCATAAACGAACGGTAGAATTGGATATATGGACGGAACACGCCTAAGAACTAACTCACCGGGATTTCAGTGATAAATCGAGGAATGGAGGGATACATTCTTACTTCGAATCCACGCAAGACTGTTTGAACATACAGTTAAAAATTTTAAAATTAATATTCGATAATCGAAAAGTAAAAACAAGAATACTCATTATCAAATCAAAGATTATATTATCAAAAAAAAAAAAATCAAAGATTACACATAATATAAAACCAATTTTTTTTTTATATATACACATAGGGGTGTCAAAATGGGTCAAGATTCATGGGTCAACTCAACTCAACTCAACCCATGAACCCTAATGAGTTGAAATTTTTGACTCAAATGAGTTGATGGATCAAATGAGTTATTGAGTCAAATGGGTTGATGGGTGAAATGAGTTGGGTTGTAATAGGTCAATGGTTTACCCATTTAACCCAACAATTTTTGTTAAATTGAATTAAACCAATCCAAATCTCTAAACCGATTTCAATTTGAGTCTAACCAAAACTTCTAAACCGATTGAATATAATCCTTAATTTTCCCGCCAAAAATGTGAATACACAATTTTCCCGCCAAAAATATAAATTCGTGATTTTCCCGCCAAAAACGTAAATCCATAATTTTTCCGCCAAAAATATGTATAATACACACATATAATAACAATTATTCGCAACTCATTAATGTTGTGGATTGTAGAAGAGTAGAGCGATGATGTAAACGCCGAGAGTAACATGTTTTTAGAGCGTCTTCATCCACAATAACCCCGGCCCATTGGGTTTCTTATGAAAAAAAATTACAATTGAAAAATATAACTAAATTTAAATTTAAAATTTAAAATAAAAAATTTAAGCCAATCAATGAAAGAAAAATGTCAAATACCACGCAGTTCTGCTATTGACGTGGATCCCACCCGATTCACGACCTAGTTTTTTTCTCTCTCGACATTCAGCAGCCGCCGAGAAAAATTTTTTAGATCCGAGGCTGGATCGCTTTGGCTTCCATAGCAACGGATCTGGCCTCCCTCTGCTCTGTTTCAGTTTTGTTTTTGCCTGCTTTTCAGTTTTGTTGGGTTGGTGTTTAGAGGTTCGTAAAGGCAAGTTGAGTTTCTAGGTTGCTGTGGTTCGATTTCGGCGGAGCTTTTAGCCGGTGGAAGGGGTGAGTGGTGTTTTGGATTGGTGGTTTCTTCTCCTTGTTGCGGCATGGCCTTCGATTTTGGTCTCTTCTCAAATCATGATTTTTCGAGAACGAAATCGGTTCTTGTGGAGGAGATAGCGTCGGGTTTTGAGGTGGTGTTTCAGGAGAGGCATGGTTCTCGGATCTGTTAGTGGTGGCGGAGGTTTTGTGTCTCGGTAGTGGAGGTCTCTTCGTTGTGGGGTTTCTCTCCGGTGGTTTTTGGGTGGTGGCTAAGCTTCTCCAGTTTTTGGCTACCGGTGGTCAGATTTCTCTTTGTCTTTGTTTATTTTGGTTTGTTTGCATTGCTTGCGGCCTGCGTTTGGTGATTTTTCTAGTTTGTTGCGAGTGTATTCTTGGGTCTTGCGGTTACGGTTGTAGCGGCGTTGTTTGGGTATATGTTTTAGCGAAACGTTTGGTTCCGGATCTGTAGGATCTACGGTGCTGCTCTGTGAATTATGCCATTGTTTTACTGGATATGTTCCTTTTTCATTGTCGCTTTTGTGCTTACTGTCTCCAAGCCGTTTATGTTGAGTGGTGTTTAGGCTTTAGTCAGGTTCAGTCCAGCCTTTGCTCTTCTTTCCGTTCCCGGTCTCCTCGTCTCATCCTATGAATCACTTTGGGTTCGTTTCCTTGCTAAGAAGAAGTTCAGTTTTGTTTGGTTGGATCGATAGACCTCTAAGTTTTCAGTTCTTTCTTCTCCCTGATGTTGTTCGCTGTGGTTGTTAGCTGGCTCGGTTTCCGAGTGGTTGGGCCTTTCTTCTTGTCCTTGCTTTCCTGATCTGATGTGATAGGATCGCCTTTTCAAGGTTTCTAGTTAGACGCTAGTGGACGCAGCAATCGTCAGCAGTCGTATTCGGAAGTGTGCTCGAGGTTCCCTTAACTCTTTTGTCTCGCTTGCCGGGTTATGAAGTCTTGGTTCTTGGTTTCAAGAGATCAGCTCTCATCGTGATAGGAGGAGGTAGATGTTATTTTTGGGTTGGCCGCGGGCATCCTTGGTAAATGTCAATCGCAGGTGCTTCAGAAGTTTTGGGTTACTTGTTTTCTTGGGTCTATTGTTTCTTTTAAAGTTTATGCCTTCGACTTTTTTCTTAGTTTTTGGTTTCGACCTCTTGCGTTTGTGGTTTGAAATCTTTTGCTTTACTATGTTTAGTTTCCCTTCGTTAGGGCCTAGCTTCCGGGGAAATCTCGTCTTCCGCCGGCTTTGTCTCCGGGGACTTTCATGTTGTTCGCCGGCTTTAGTTTTCCTCTTTTGAGCTTTGTATTTCACCTTGGTTCCATTACAAGATCAATAATAAAATTCTAGATGACAAAAAAAAAAAAAAAGACAAATGTCTAATAGGTTTCTTGTAGATATCTCATTATGAGAACCCTTATTTACTCTCTTTCTCTTCCTTTTTCATTATTTTTTATTTTTATATGATGAGATATCCATATGGTAACCTCCCAATGGAATATATTAAATATATTTCTTATATGACGTCGTGCGACAATTTAATCATTGTTTTACCAAGGTTAAATTTGTTTGTCAAAAAAAATTTGAGTTCACTCCTAGGGGTGAACCCTTTTATTCACTCTCGCGATACCTTCGACAGCTTGACCCGCAGCATGAAAACGGGGTTGTGGGAGAGCAATAAAAGCGTCGTGTCTTTTTCTAACTAATCAGAATCTATCACATAATAAAAATTAAAAAATAAAAAAATTAATATTATCTATATAAAGAAAGTTAACGTAAGTCATTAAAATAAATCATATAACAATATAGTTTGGGTTTATATATAAGAGAGGGATTATGATTTAATGTTACAATTATAAACGATGTTATATATCGGTTTGGGTTTATAAGGAAGGGTTAAAGTTTAGGTTTTACAATTAAGTTAGGTTAAATATCGGTTTGGGTTTATAAAGAAGATTTCAGATTTAGATATTACAATTGAACGAGGTTATATGTCAGTTTGGACTTATAAAAGACGGTTAGAGTTTATATATTACAATTAAAAGAAGTTATATGTCGGTTTGGATTTATAAGAGACGGTTAGAGTTTTTCGAACAAAAAAGAGACGGTTAGGGTTTATATCTATATTATTAATTGGGAAGCATTGGATAATAAATAACCTTATAAAGGTAAAGAATTATAAAAAATGCCATTGGTTTTTAGTGTTTTTAAATAACTTCATTAAGGGTACAATAGTAATCACAAAATTAATATATTTAAATAAAAAATAGTTTAATTCTTTTAAATACTTATTAATTTCCGAAAAAATAAACTAATTTTATCTCTCTTATTAATTATAAACGAAAATTTGAAATTAATTTTTTAAAAATTTTTAACCAATAGGAATTGAAAATCTAAGATTTGATATCCAACTAAGATTTTTTCTAAACCAATCCTAATAGACTATTCTATATCAAAAATAAAAATAAAAATAATATCATTTTAATTCAAAATTAAAAAAAAACTATCATTTAAAAAGATTTATCAATGGAGGATTTTAAGATTGAATTTGAAATTTGGTAAAAAAAATTAAATGCAAATATTTTAATATTCAGTTTTGTTATAATATTTTTAGGGAGACTCACAAAAATGCCCCTTTTTCAATACCCCTTTTCAAAAATGCCCCCTTTGGATGTCCATTTTTAAAAATACCCCTTTTATATACAAAATGACTAAATTACCTTTCTTTTAATAAAAGATATCATAAATATATAAGGAAATATAAGAAAATTAGGTCCACAAAATACAAAATATTTTTTGGCGGGAAAAGTGATCCCCCAATTTTTCCCGCCAAAACACTTGTAAAAATTTGTAAAACCTTTAAAATACCTTGTAAATTTTTCCCGTAAAATTTTTTCCTGCCAAAAAATTTTCCCGCCAAAAAAATTTTTTTGCGGGAAAAGTGATTCCTCAAATTTTTTGGCGTTAAATTTTTGGCGGGAAAATTTTTGGCGGGAAAATTTTTGGCGGGAAAAATTTACAAGGTATTTTAAAGAGTTTTTACAGGGTATTTATAAGGTTTTACAATGTATTTTAAAACGTTTTACAACGTATTTATAAAGTATTTATAAGATATTATAAGATTTTACAAGCTATTTTATAAGGTTTTACAAGTTATTTGGTTTTACAAGTTTTTTATAAAGTTTTTGAGTTATAAAACCTTACAAAACCTTATAAGTACCTTGTAAAACCTTTTAAAATACATTGTAAAACCTTACAAAACACTTGTAAATACTCCGTAAAACCTTTAAAATACCTTGAAATTTTTTCACGCCAAAAATTTCCCGCCAAAA